>NC_043005.1:42653573-42733573 GCF_006345805.1 Octopus sinensis
TATGGCTTGTAAAGGCCTTATGCGTAAAAATGGCGAATTATACTATTTTGGAAACCACAGTCACAGAGCATAAAAACTGGGTGGGAAAAAAAATAGAATTTCTTCTACATATACATCATGAAGATATAAAAAAATACCCACCCAGATATGTGTATCAGACGACCACAAGTTATATGTGGTCGTCGATGGCAGAAGACCACGTTGCTACATATGCGGCAGTGAGGCAACACCTCAAAAAAGACTGCAAATCTGCCGCAGAAAAACAACAGCAACAACAACAGCAGCCGGAAACAAAAACAAATAACAGGTTTACTACCCACACCACTTTTTGCAGGAACAAACCTCACAAACAAACAACCACACCAACTGCAGCACCAACAAGACAGAAGCAGCATCACCAACAACAACAACCAAGAATATACCAACTCCAAACCAAGGACATCTGCCAAAAAGACACCCAGCAAAAAAAGAAGAAACAATTACAACTCCAAATCCCCACAAAATTGAGACCCTAAACAACACAACAATACCCACAATCACTCAAACACAAATACCCAAACCCCACATCCAAAACCGCATACACACAACCAAACGCTCACCAACCAACACCAACAACAAAACCAACAAGTCGACAATAGACCCCAATACTTTCCCTCTTTCAGACTCCGATTCGTCTGATCTGTCATTAGACGAAGACACGGAAGATTGGCAAATAGCCACCGGGGGGAGAAGAAAACAAGGAAAAAAAAAAAAAAAAGAAAAACACAAACAAAGCGGAAGATACACCACTCCCGAAACAAAAACATCCACAGAAAACACACACATCAACACACCACACCATCATCAAACCCCCCAAAAATGTTGACAGCCATAAACACAACAACCACGACCTAATGGAACACATTAGGTCAAACACTAACATTACTGAAAACGACATAAAAACAAGTAACCACCCACACACACACCACCACAACACATTAAATAATACACGTGACACAGAACACAATACAGCACCCTGAAATCTTTACCCTGATGCAGTAGGGAGATTTCAAAAGTACTCATCGAAAACACTGTATAAAAGCCTCATAGAAGAGACCGTGAGGTGAAAGACAAAGAACTTTCGAAAAACAAGTAACCTTTCTCTCTCCTTTTCCTTTTTTGCACTTTTATCGGAACATGCTCAGAATAGGTAGTATAAATGTACGTGGCTTGGGGTCGCCTTGGAAACAAGGCTACCTGTTAAATGACATCAAGTCACTAAATCTGAATATCATAGCCATCAGTGAGACCAGACTCCACAGCTTGCGGGCACTCCAGCACATTTTCGGTACACATTTCAACATTTATTTTCTCCGTGTCTACCGAGAATGGCGGAGGTGGCACCGCGGTGTTATCCGGAAGAGTCTGGATCTCAAAGTAAGAGCAAATTCCTAGACCCGGAGGGTAGGCTGGTCGTTTGGATGTCGATGGCAGCAGCAATGAGTGTGTTTTCGACTGATAGCAGTTTATGCTCCGTCCTTAACAGGCCGACCAGATTTCTTTCGACGTCTAGAGTCTTTCATGGAACGTCTCGTCCTTTACTTTTAGTGGGGGATTGGAATGCCACCCTGGACAAGCATCTAGACTACGTGGGCAGAGATAGCAATAGAAGGGGATGCAAATGCCTCAAAGACCTGCTCAGACGTTTCCAACTGTCTGACAGGTACCGACTGGACCACCCGAATGTGCCAATGTGGACATGGAGTAACCGCATCGGGTCGTCCAGATCATACTTAGATAGAGTATTCTGTAGGACAATAGATAAAAATAGTGTAGGGTGTCCACAATTTCATATAGTCAGTTACACAGATCACAAGTTTGTGACTTGTACACTTGACTTAGATAAGACACATAGGCAGGGTCCTGGTTACTGGAAACTGAACGCGTCTTTTACAGCACGACAGGTTTACAGGGACCGGATCAGCACATTAGTTAAGAGAGCTTTGACGGGTACCATCATCAACAACAGATGGTGGTATGCCCTAAAAAAAGCGATTAAAGCAGAATCAGTCAGATACAGTAGAGCCCTAGCATTAGACCGAAATAGAATAGAGGGAGATTTAGTTAAGGTTTAGAAGAGGCACTTAGAACTGGCATCGCGTCCAACGTACTGGCGGCGAGATTGGCCCTCGACCAACACCTCAACGCCAAACACGAGGGATGCGTTGTCAGAGCTAGGATGCGTGCTCTGAGGAACGAAGGAGTTGGAGCCGCCCAAGAGGCCCGAGTGGTGGAGACGCAACGAGGCAACAGAGCCACCATCAAGTCTCTTATAGATGAACAGGGGCGCGAATTGCTCGAGCCTAAAAGGATGTGGGGTTTTTCAACAACACTTCACCCAACTGTTTGGGACAATGTGGTGAGTCAGAAAGCAGAGTGGACTTTAGTGCCTACCTGCATGCCTTGCCACGACTCTCAGCAAGGGAGGTGGAGTCTTGTGAAAAGCCTATCACAGCTGCGGACGTACAGGATGCGATGGTAGGCTGCGCGAGAGACAAGTCACCAGGCTTGGATGGTCTGCCCTACGAATTTTATTTTCATATGCCAGACTTGTTTGGAGGCGTCTTGGCAGCTGTCTACTGCAACTGGCAGCAGAACGGGAGTATTCCTGCTTTTGTAAAGCGAGGAGCAGTGGCACTGATCAAGAAAGACCCAAACAAGGGGGACGTCATAGATAATTTCAGGCCCATCACTCTGCTAAACGCAGATTTGAAAATTTTGGCCAAGGTGTTAGCCGAGAGGTTGGCGCTTGTCATCAAGAAACTAATCGACAAGGCGCAAACATGCGCCGTGCCGGGTAGAAGTATTCATGACAACCTCCATCTGATGCGCTACATCATAGACAGGGTAGTTAAAAATCCTGGCATGGGTGGGCGCTGATCAATTTGGATCAATCCAAAAGCCTTCGATAGGGTAGACCATCACTACTTGGAGGCTGTCCTCAAAGCGGCTGGTTCGGTCCAGTTTTCCGCGGTTGGATCGCTGCCTTATACAGCGGCATCCGCTCAGTAGTTCGCGTAAATGGTCATCTATCCAGACCTTTTAACATCATGCGTTCGGTTCGTCAGGGATGCCCCCTCTCATCGCTGCTGTATGTACTGACTCTTGAGCCACTACTGCGGAAACTGGCGACGCTGAGGGGCATCCCACGAGAGCTGGGATGCGGGAGGAGCGTGTCTGCATACGGGATGACGTCACCGTCATAGTGTCGAGCTACGAGCACATCGAGCTGGTCGGCGAGACACTGAAAGAATACGAAGCGGTAACGGGAGCAAAAATTAACCGGGAAAAGTCAGTGGCTTGCGGCTCGGCACCTGGAGAAGAAGCAAGCCCATGCCGTCCAACAGCGTCTCCATCGTGGGACGCTGGACGGACGGACCGGTTAAATTGCTCGGGGTCTGGTTCGGTCCGGACCTCCAAATGGAGAGGAACTGGGGTGAAATAACGACTAGGGTGGCCACTCTCACCCAGTATTGGGCCGTGAGGAAGCTATCCCTAAAAGGTCGGTTGGAGGTGGCGAACGCTTACATCACATCTGTCATCGATTACTGTCTGACAGTCATGCTTTGTCCCGACTCTACCATCACCGAACTGGAACGCATACTCTTCTACTTCTTGTGGAAAGGATGCGTTCCGATGGCTAGACAATTCATTTGCTGCAACACCCGCTAAATGGAGAGCTAGGCATGCCGTGGTTGATGATGCGCATACACGCGCTGAGACTGCGACATCTCCGGCGCTTCATAGACGAGGTGAACAGGTGTGGTACCCGTTTGTGCGACGCGCTTTCCTTCAGCTCGTCTCCTTGGCCGAACTGCAGTCGTGGATCAAACAGAGACCGAGGCTAGACGAATGGCACCGCTAGTGTCGCGTTGCCCTGAAGCAACTCTGCCGTCCGGGATCGAACTTGTGCGACTCCATCACAACAAAGGCATTCTATAGAGGATTAGTGGAGGGGAGGTGCGACGACGAACTCGGGCAGAGTCTGGGCGTCGACGAGGAACACCTGACCCGCCTGTTCAGGACAACTTTCGGGCCGGGACCTATGAACAATCACCAAAGATCCCTGGCCTGGCAGTGCTATCGAGAAGCATTACCTGTTCGGGATAAGCTCTACAGACACGGTTCCAGACACACGGACCGACTTGCCCGAGATGCGGTCAGAGCGACGAAACCGTTCTGCACGCACTCGTGCAATGTCCAACCTTTCCGACCTGTGGGCTTATGCCGAACGGCTGCTGTCACGTGTGGGACGAATCCGCCTATCGGCCGAGTCTATCGTGAGTATTGCTCTGCCCCCTTCCCTCAACCGGGAAGGCAAGGCAGTTTTCATCGTACTGGTGGCCATGGTGAAAGAATGTGTGTGGTGGACTCGAGCGAAAGGATTAGAGACAAACACTTACCTCTCTGGCCAATCGCTCATCAACTTCTTCAAGTACCACTTGAAAAGGAAGGTGAGAATGGAGAGGGAAGTTTTGTCTCGCGAAAGATTCAAAAAAAGATGGGTGAATGTTGCAAAGATGGTGCGTGCTAGTAACGAAACCATTTTGAGCATGATCCTGTAGATCGTAAAAAAGAAAGAAAGAGAGCATTTTGACCTCATGTGTTTATTTCCTCCCTGACTGGGGTTCCCGTGGTCTTTTCTGTAGGCTTTTCTTCCACGGATGAACCAATCTTGTTATATCAATGTTTACACCATTATTTCTGTGATACACGATTTTCTTTTTTTCCTTTTTTCCTCCTCTCGATCCCTTTTGATCGCAATCTTACATTTTTTATTTTTTTCCACCCTCGAAAAGAAAAGCTCTGCATTTGTATTTGTCCCCTCTGTATTCAGCCCTGTGTGGCTAATAAAAGAAAGTTATCTAATTTATCTATCTATCTATCTATCTATCTATCTATCTATCTATCTATCTATCTATCTATCTATCTATCTATCTATCTACCTATCTATCTATCTATCTATCTAAGTCAAGAGGACATAAATAAAATCCCCACCCACGTACATCTTGAGGATGGCCGCAAGTTATACGTAGTAGTCGAGGGCAGAAGGCCACGATGCTATACATGTGGCAGTGAGGCACATCTCAAAAAGGAGTGCAAATCTGCCGCAAAATTACAACAACAACAACAGCCACAGGAAAAATCACAAAAGCCAGGATTATTGCCCACACCACAATATGGACAGCTAGTCAAGAAGCTGTATGCGGAGAAATGCAGGAAAAACAACAAAGAACAAGCCAACCCAACCAAACAACACCAACACCAGCGCAAGAACAGAATCATCACCACAACAAAACAAATAAACAATTCCAACACCAAGAATAACAACGAAGAAGACAAGCACCAAGGATGTAGGAGAGACAATAACCACAACAAACCCCCAGCAACACCCTCCCCGCGCACCACAACAAATCTACAACCGCACAACACACCCAGACGCTTTACCCTTGCCCCCTGCTGATTCGTCAGACTTTTCATCTAACGATTGAAAGTTCGACAGAATGGCAAATAGCCACAGGGGGTAAAAGAAAAAGATCAAGAAAAACCAAACAAGAAATCGCAACCAAAGCAGGGAGATACCTGAACCCTGAAAACTCCATACACAACAAAACAAGCACCAACACCACAAAAACAATGCTATCAGCGATAGACACAAAAGACTCCAAACTAATGGAGTACATCACAGGATACACAAACATTTGTGAAGATGACTTTAAAAATAGCAATCATCCACGCACTACACACCCAAACACATCAAAATACTACACATCACACAAAACACACACCACAAACTCAAAGCCCTCTTCCCAAATGCAGTAGGGGGTTTCCAGAAATATCTGTCCCAAAAACTATATAGAAACCTCCTCGAAGACACATCAAAGAACGAGGAAGCCAAAACTTTCGACACAAGTAAGTAACTCTCTGTACTTTCAGTTGTGTGTTTTAAAGCACACACCCCAATAGAATCATGGTCAAGATTGGTTGTGTGAATGCGCGTGGCTTGGGGTCTCCTTGGAAACAAGGATACCTCCTAAATGACATCAAGTCACATGATTTGGGAATCATAGCCATAAGTGAGACCAGACTCCACGAGCCACGGGCCCTAAAGTCCATGTTTGGCGGACAGTTTAACATTTATTTCGCTCCCTGTCTGCCGAGGATGGGCGGTAGTGGCACCGCGGTACTTTTTCACAAGAGCCTGGATCTCGAAGTCAAAACGATATTCGTAGACCCGGAGGGTAGACTGATCGTTCTGGATGTTGACGGCAGCAATGGGTGCGCTTTTCGACTCGTATCAGTCTACGCACCGCCCTTAACAGGTCGGGCGGATTTCTTTCGACGTCTAGCAGTATTCTTGGGAACGTCTCGTCCTTTACTCTTAGTGGGGGATTGGAATGCTACCTTGGACACGCATGTAGACTACGTGGGTAGAGACAGAAACAGAAGGGGATGCAAATGCCTCAGAGACCTGCTCAGACGATTCCAACTGTCTGACAGGTACCGACTAAACCACCCCAATGCACCAACGTGGACATGGAGCAACCGCAGTGGGTCGTCGAGATCGTATCTAGATAGGATCTGTGTAGGACAGTAGACAAGGATAACTTAGGATGTCCACAATTCCACACAGTCAGCTACACGGATCACAAATTGGTGACGTGTACGCTAGACTTAGATAAGGCACATAGACAGGGTCCTGGGTACTGGAAACTGAACGCATCATTCCCGTCCAGACAAGTTTTCAGAGACCGGATTAGCACACTAGTAAAGAGGGCTTTGACGGGAGCCATCATCAACAACAAATGGTGGTTTGCCCTCAAAGAGCAGTAAAAGCAGAAGCGATTAGGTACAGCAAAGCGCTAGCCATAGATAGAAATAGAGTAGAGGGTGAGCTAGTTAAGAAGCTAGAAGAGGCAATTAGAAGCGGCATCGCATCCGACGTTTTGGCGGCGAGGTTGGCCCTCGACCAACACTTCAACGCCAAACACGAAGGATGTGCTGTCAGAGCTAGGATGCGTGCTCTAAGGAACGAAGGTGTTGGAGCCGCGAGAGAGGCCCGGGTGGCAGAGGCGCAACAGGGCAACAAAGCCACCATTCGGTCACTGGTAGATGAACAGGGGCGCGAATTGCTCGAGCCAAGTAAAATGTGTGAGGCCTTTCAGCAGCATTTTGCCCGACTGTGGAGGGCAAGAACGTAGGGTAGACTTCAGTGCCTACCTACATAGCCTGCCACGACTCTCGACAAGAAAGGCAGGGTGCTGCGAAGGTGCCATCACGGCGGCGGAAGTGCGGGAAGCGATGGCAGAATGCTCGAGGGACAAATCACCGGGTTGGATGGTCTACCCTACGAATTTTACTATTGTATGCCAGACTTGTTTGGAGACGTCTTGGCAGCGGTATACTGCAACTGGCAGCAAAACGGGAGCATACCCGGTTTTGTGAGTCGAGGAGCTGTAACTCTGCTGAAGAAAGATCCAAACAAGGGAAACATATAGATAACTTTAGGCCAATCACTCTGCTCAATGCAGACCTGAAAATTTTGACAAAGGTGTTAGCCAAGAGGTTGGCGCTTGTCATGGAGAAACTGGTCGACAACGCACAAACGTGCGCCGTGCCGGGCCGGACATCCATGACAACCTCCATCTGATGCGCTACATCATAGACAGGGTAGTTAACGAACCTGGCATGGGTGGGGCCCTGATCAACTTGGATCAATCGAAAGCCTTTGATAGGGTAGACCATCGATACTTGGAGGCAGTCCTGAGAGCGGCTGGTTTCGGTCCCGTCTTCCGCGGCTGGATAGCTGCCTTGTACAGAGGCATCCGTTCGGTAATTCGCGTAAATGGACATCTATCGAGACCCTTCGACATTGCACGTTCGGTCCGTCAGGGATGCCCCCTCTCGGCGCTTCTATACGTATTGACTCTTGAGCCACTACTGCGGAAGCTGGCGACTCTGAGGGGCATCCCGCGAGAATTAGGATGCGGGACGAGCGTGTCTGCATACGCGACGACGTCACCGTCATAGTGTCAAGCCACGAGCACATCGAGCGGGTCGGCGAGACACTGAAAGACTACGAAGCGGTGACAGGAGCAAAAATCAACCGGGAAAAGTCAGTGGGCTTGCGGCTCGGCACCTGGAGAAGCAAGCCCATGCCGTCCACCAGTACCTCCGTCGTGGGACGCTGGACAGACGGCCCGGTTGAGTTGCTCGGGGTCTGGTTCGGTCCGGACCTCCAAATGGAGAAGAACTGGAACGAGATAACGAGTAGGGTGGTCACTCTCGCCCAGCAATGGGCCGAGAGGAAACTGTCCCTAAAAGGTCGGGCGGAGGTGGTGAACGCGTACATCGCGTCCATCATCTACTACCGCCTGACCGTCGTACCTTGTCCCGACCCTACCATCACCAAACTAGAACGCATCCTCTTCCGCTTCTTGTGGAAAGGATGCGTCCCGATGGTCAGGCGATCCATTTGCTGTCAACACCCGTTAAAAGGAGGGCTGGGCATGCCGTGGTTGATGATGCGCAGACACGCGCTGAGACTGCGACATCTCCGGCTCTATGTAGACGACGGTGAACAGGTGTGGTCGCCGTTTGTGAGGCACGCATTCCCGCAACTCGTCTCCATGACCGAACTACAGTCGTGGATCAAAAAGAGGCCGAAGAAGGGCGAATGGCACCGCGAGTGTCGCGTTGCTCTCAAGCAACTCTGCCGTCCCGGGTCGACCTTGAGTGACTTCAACACAACCAAAGCATTCTATAGGGGATTAGTGGAGGGGAGGTACGACGACGAGCTCGGGGCAAACCTGGGCGTCGACGAGGAATACCTGACCCGCCTTTTCAAACGACTTTCGGCCCGGGACCTATGGACAACTTCCAGAGATCCCTGGCCTGGCGGTGCTACCGAGAAGCGCTACCCGTTCGGATAAGCTCTATAGGCATGGCTCGAGAAACACGGGGCCGACCTGCCCGAGATGCGGGCAGAGCGACGAAACCGCTCTGCACGCAATCGTGCAGTGTCCAGCAATTTCCCACCTGTGGGCTTATGTCGAACGACTGCTGTCACGTGTGGGACGTGTCGGTTTATCAGCCGAGTCTATCGTTATATCGTCACGCCTCCTTCCTTCAAACGGGAAGGAAGAGCTATTTTTATCATACTTGTGGCTATGGCGAAAGAATGTATCTGGTGGACGCGTCTGAAAGGATTAGAGACAAACACTTTCCTCTCTGGTCAATCTCTCATCAACTTCTTCAAGTATCACTTGAAGAAAAAAGTGAGAGTAGAGAGGCAAGTTTTGTCTAGTGAATGTTTTAAAAAAAGATGGGTGAATGTAGCAAGGATGGCACGTATGAATGACGAAGCCACCTTGACTATGATTCTATGAACCGTAAAAATTAATACAGAGAGTTGCTTATTTGCAAAAAAAAAAAAAAAAAGAAATATAAAATGTGACTTCATTGACCGAGGTTACCGTGGTCTTTTCCGTAGGCTTTTCTTTCCACGGTAAACCTCACCTGTCCTCCCCTTTACACTTCATATTGACATTTCTGTGATAACGATCCCTATTGATCAATTTTTTCCTCTCCCCCTTTTTTTTTTTAACCCCCCCCTTTTTTTTGTCCTCTTTCTCTCCTTTTACGATCCCTTTTGATCGACCCCCCCTTTTTTATTTTATTTTATTTTTTTTTTTTAATATTTTTTTTTTTTTTAACCTTCAAAAGAAAAGCTCTACCTTGTAATTTGTTCTATCTGTGTGCAGCCCTGTGTGGCTAATAAAGAAACATATCTATCTATCTATCTATCTATCTACCTATATATCTATCTATCTATCTATCTATCTATCTATCTATCTATCTATCTATCTATCTACCTATCTATCTATCTATCTATCTATCCATCATCATCTATCTATCTATCTATCTATCTATCTATCTAATTATCTATCTATCTCTATCTATCTATCTATCTATCTATCTATCTATCTATCTATCTATCTAATTTATCTATCTATCCATCTACTATCTATCTATCTATCTATCTATCTATCTATCTATCTATCTATCTATTATCCATCTATCTATCTATCTATCTATCTATCTATCTATCTATCTATCTATCTATCTTCTATCTAATTTATCTATCTATCCATCTATCTATCTATCTATCTATCTATCTATCTATCTATCTATCTATCTATCTATCTATCTCAATATATGAATGTGTGCGTGTATGTGTATATGTGTGTGTGTGTGTGTGTGTCAACGTGTATGTATATGTAGGTACACATACCCACATATAGTAACGTAGTGAGAGTTTGACACATCTGGCTGTACTTTATGCAGTGATTTAACATTGTGTGTGATGCAGAACAGCTACATATATTTTTTACACATCCATACACAAATATATGCATATATATATTGTATTTGTGTGTGTGTGAGTGTGTGTTTGCATATACATACATATATATATATATATATATATATATATATATATACAAACACAATATTTGTGTTTGCATGTATGTGTAGGTGTGTTTCTGTGATGTAATACTAATGAGTAGCATGTACCTTCCTGGAAACTGTTAATTGTACTAGACAAGAGGAAAACCTTGTTCTGACGTAAGAGCTGAATTTGCTTTGCATGACGTCAAACGTGTAGTTGATTTGCTACTGTACATTTTAGTATGTTTAGCACCTAATAATCGTATTGATTGAATACAAGTGGAATTATTGATTGCCTGGAGCGAATTAAGTGCTCGAATATCGAATAGGAGGGATTACATATTTCATTTGATTGTATTGATTAGTTAAGACGGTAAAATTGTCACATATCCACCATTCATTTTTCTTGAGAATTGAATATTCTAATAGATTAATATCTAAAGGATATTTAAAATTTGTATTAGTATAAATGTCCTAGGTGTTTTTTTCTTTCTGTCTGTTTTTGTTTCTAATCATTACTCACGGTTATTAGATTTCTGTTTTTATATTTCATTAAATGTACTTCGCTGTCAATAGAATAAGCTCTCCTCTAAGAGACAAATATTAATAGACAAACATGTAGATATTCGTTGTAACTACTCTCACCATAATTCGTTACATAATCGGAAGAAAGATTTGATCCAAGATGGAGCTTCAAGCCGGCAGCATTTGTACACGTATTTAATCATAAGAACAGCAGTACTCATATGGGAAATACTTAGACAAATATAAAAAAGAAAGTAAAAGCGAAGTGTTTTCTTTTTTATCGCTACATGCCTCGCTAGTCATTATTTGAAGTGCGTTGCACTACTAACTGTAATAAATATCGAGATTGCGTTATGTAACTGTGTAAGTATGTGAATATATTTCTCTTGCATTTTTAGGTTTCCGAAGAACAGTTTCCTCTATCGCATAATATGCAGCTTGCAAAAATAATTCTTTTATTTATCCTTTTTTTTTGTTTTTGTTTTTTTGCTTTGTAGTTGTTTCAGTCACCAGACTGTGGCCATGTTGGGGACCCACCTTGAAGAATTTTCACTCGTGTCAATCGACCCTTGCACTTATCTTTTTTAAGCATGGTGCTTGTTCTGTTAGTCACTTTGTCGAATCGCTACGTTACAGAGAGGTAAACACACGTACACAGATTATCAAGTAGCAGTGGGGGAAATACAGCCATAAAGACACACACACGTATATATATAATCATTGGCGATTTTTTTCCCTCCGTCTTCCCTTCCTTGGATCTTTCCTTTTTCTATGTTTCTGACGAAGAGCTCCGCTCGAAACATTAAATCCTCCTTCTTTCTTTCCATTCCTGGGTGTCTAATAACACTATATTTGTTCCACGTCCTCGCGTTGTTGTGTTTTCTCTTGGCGTTTTCATGTTGGATTAACTATATATATATATATACATATATATATATATATATATATATATATATATATATATATATATATTATATATATATATATATATTATATATATATATATTATATATATATATATATATATATATATATATATATATATATTATCAACAGAATGAGATAAATAATCCAAGGCTATAAAAGATTTCAGAACATATATATATATTACATACGATGGGCTGCTTTCAGTTTCTGTTTACAAAATCCACTCACAAGGCTTTGGGCGACCAGAGGCTGTAGTAGAGATTTGCCTAAGGTAACACACAGTGGGATAGATCCGGGAAGCCTGTGGTTGCGAAGCAAACTTCTTACCACACAGCCAAGCCTGCACCTAATCCCCTGTTTATTTCAGTCAATAGACTGTAGCCATGCTGGAGCATAACCATGAAAACTTTTTAGTTAACCAAAATGCGCCACAGATACACACACATATATATATATAGGTATTTATATTGTATATGGCAATGTATTTTCAGCTTAAACATATACAGTTGTACCCACGCCCTAAACTTCCATCGTTAATGATGATCCGCTGCACAACTGGATTTATTGTAAATAAACAAACAGATGTCGCTATAATTACGTCCATAGCTTAATATATTGTATAAGTAATTATGTACCAGAAAATACATCCACAAAATCCAAGAGTTGAATTCTCTAATATCGTCTCTGGTAAAATGACTTTCACATCACATTCAACGAAATTCATTTATTAACTGCAAATCATTTTTGAAATTATTACATGATCGATAATGCTTTCACGTGAGTCGAGGATAATGCTGATGAACAAAACAATTAAAACTTTTGAAATATCAACGAGCTCGTAATTTTTTTCTTTTCTTCCAAGTATCTAAAATCCCACTTTAATTGTACGTTCGTATATATACTTGTTTAATTAAAGGAAAAAGAGTGTGTAAGTATAAGTATACATATAAATGTATATCTATTATATAAAATCTGTTCTGTCTGTCTGTGTGTGTGTCTTCTAGCATCTTGGGCATCCTCCATCCGATTGCACTCAAATTTGATTTGTAGATACTGACGGTATCAGAGCGTGTATAAGACTTGAAAAAATTACAAAAATCGATTCCCGGTGAGAATGCGATCGATAAAGCTGTTTTTGTCCTGCTTTTCTTCTGTCAACCTGTACAAAACAGCACCTTCCATTTTTTGTTGTTTTTGTACTGCTTAAAGGCACGTTTCTTTCCTGCCAAGCTTACTGTTTAAACCATGTTTGTGTTCTCCCAGTCAACAGCTTTATCATTACTGGTACTTTAAACTCTTCGGTTGCATATTTGTGTGAACAAAATCGTTTTTCTTTGGAATAGAAAAAAATCTATCTTTATTTCTTCTTTTGCTGGTGTCTCAAATTTAGGTTAAATCAATGTTTCTCAAGGGACGGTCGGACAAGTTGTTTTGAGAAAATTTGGTTTAAATGTTTGACAACTCAGCGCCGTCCATTGGACGGGGGGCGTTTTGCTCGTATATATATATATATATATATATATATATATATATATATATATATATATATATATATGTGTGTGTGTGTGTGTGTTGTGTGTGTGTGTGAGCGTACGCCCGCATAGGCGTCTGTATGTGGTGAGTACGCGTGACCAAGTGGTTAGGGTTTTGCACTCGCGATCACAAGATCGGGCCGGTGCGTTGTGTCCTTAAAGAAGAGCTTTCATTTCACGTTGCTCTCCGATCAAATTTGACAGCTCAGTTGTGGCATGTCATGTACAGACATGCATGTCTGTACAGTCAATGTTGATTTGATGGAGGGAGTGAGTTAATGTACAGCGCAATCATTTGATCATAATAAATACACTATCGGTACTGGTTGTTCAGCGAGAAATTCCAGATCCTTCACCTGACTCTTATGACATGTGAGTCCACCATGTGTGTGTGTGTTGTGTGTGTGTGTCGTTTTTTTTATTGTTTCAGTCATTTGACTGTGGCCATGCTGGAGCACCGCCTTTAGTCGACCAAATCGACCCCAGGACTTATTCTTTGTAAGCCTAGTACTTATTCTATCGGTTTCTTTTGCCGAACCGTTAAGTTACGGGTATGTAAACACACCAGCATCGGTTGTCAAACGATGTTGGGGTGACAAACACAGACACACAAACATATGCACACACATAAATGTATGTATACATATATACAACGGGCTGCTTTCAGTTTCCGCCTACCAAATCCACTCCCAAGGCTTTGGTCGGCCCGAGGCTATAGTAGAAGACACTTGCCCAAGGTGCCCCGCAGTGGGACTGAACCCGGAACCATGTGGCTGGTAAGCAAGCTACTTACCACACAGTCACTCCTGCGCGTATATGTAGTAGACTACCCAAGTTTCTCTGTCGTAGACGTCCCAAGTTTAATGCAAAACTTCACGTTGGCTCTTTGTTCCAACTTCCTGTCTATGACAACATTGCAGACTATAGTATACACGTCATAACAAAAACACGAATTTCACAACATGCGAAGTAAACACAGGAATGTCACTCGGCACACTGCTTCATGAAGATCACTGCTACATCTTATTCAGCTCGCAAACGTAAGCTGCCATCTGTTGGTGCGCTATAGAACTAGTCCAGGACCTTTTTGATGCCACATAAAAAATTCTACATCAAAGAATACTAGGGTGCTTATCCAGTAGAAACACGTGTCGAATTGGAATTTAATGAGAATAATACTGTAATAAACAAATTTTGAAGATGTGCCATTCTCCGTTCTACTTTATGATGGTTTGGTTACACACACACACACACACACACACACACACACACACACACTCATATCCCCGGCCCTCTAAATGATTTCCCCCTACAAAATTCATTCACAAAGCATATAGTAAGTTTAGGGCCATAGTAGAGGACACTAGCAAAAGTATCAATTAGGTACACTGGGATTGAACCCGAAAGACCCTGGTTACGAAGAGAACTTCTTAACCACATGACCCTGCTTAGTAAAATTTTTAAAAGCTAAAAGGAAAAAGAAAATATTTCTTGTTACTTATGAGAGATCAAAATAGTTATTGAAATAATCTGTAAAACAAGCAAACAAACTAGATATTAACGACGCCTATGATTTCCTTTTTTAGTAAATTATCGAAACATAAATAAAGTGTCATTACCTATGATATTTGCAGGCCCTCAGGGATCAATGGTATCGGTGAACAAGAAATATATAATAATTCTATTAATAAATTTTATCTATCGATGATATCCAATATCCAGTGTTTACTGATTTCTCTCACTTCTTTATATTGCTGAGGAAAGTATAAACAGCATCACTCCCATTTGCAGATTTATTGTGTGACAAACCCATTGTTTGTAAAACTGCTACCAGCAGTATTGAATCAATTGACTCCACTAATGGAACTTGCACGAAATAAATAAGTATTGATAAATTGATTCGTTATAATTTGTTTATTTTTCAACTGGAGCCATTACATTTTGTAACCAATTATAAAACCATATACAAAGCAATGACGTAAAAATATATGTGTGCAGTATAGTTTATCTGTGAAAATATTCAAAAGTCAAATAAACATATCCATGACTTAATCTAGTTTACCAATCTAATGAATAATATATACTTGGGTCCAAATTCGTTATATATATTTCTTTACTGCCCACAAGGGGCTAAACACAGACAGGACAAACAAGGACAGACAAACGGATTAAGTCGATTACATCGACCCCAGTTCCTAACTGTTACTTAATTTATCGACCCCGAAAGGATGAAAGGCAAAGTCGACCTCGGCGGAATTTGAACTCAGTATGTAACGGCAGACGAAATACGGCTACGCATTTCGCCCGGCGTGCTAACGTTTCTGCCAGCTCGCCGCCTTCCTGAATTCGTTATATTGCATACAGACAAACACCGTAACTGCCCACATGCATGTATATGTACACACAAGATATATACAGAGTATACACACATACATACACGCACATACACACACACATACTAACACAAATCCGCACAAGCCACTCGAAAGCATAGTACATTGTTTGTACGCATGCCTGGTTACAGATGTAAGTACTTGCACACATACAAACGCAGTTATGTAAATAAAAGTTATATTCTTTATTGTAATTATATCAGGGTTGAGTATATATAGAATTATACATTTATACAGAACGTATATGGGAAAAGTCAGAAAGCGTCATATAATTAGACGACTATTTCCTTTTCTTTTTGAATAATTCAAACAGAAGGAGGAAGGGGGCTAGTATATCTTTTATCCAGACCGCCATGACTGATGAAAGAAAAGAGAGGATTTAATCGCAATTTGTTAACCTAACTCGAAGTCATGCAACATACAAAACTCGCCTGAGGATACTTAATGGCTAGTTGAATAGGTGTAAATCCGCTGACATATTGATTTATAAACGTTGTATCATCCAACAAGACAAACGGACGCTTCGATAGGCCTCAGTACAGTTTCTTCATTCACAAAACTTTAGCTGACTTGTTGTCATCATGGTACAAGTCACATGTTCAAGTCTTCTTGGAGAACCTCCAGCCTGAAATCATGTGGTTGTGAAAAGAGACCTTCTTAGCTACACAGCCACACATGCAAGTTGTACAAGACTTCTGTTTGTTGGTTTTTCTGCACTTATGAAATAACTTAAAATAAGTTTTCTCTTCGTATTACCAGTATGTTTGGCACTTAGTACTTATATTTATTTCTATGCCTAAGTTAAATTGTTTCATCGCTAATCTCCTACCGAACACATTGTGTAAATTTGTCAATAAACAATAAAAACATATGTACTAAAATATGCCATTATTTTCCATTCTATAACAACTTTTATGTAACAAATGCGCGTTTTACAGTGTATTTTGAAATTCTTATGCAGGTGATTCTTGAAATATGCTCAAAAGGTGTTTGTAGCATATTCTACTAAAACTGCATTGAGAACAATTATAATTGTATGCCAGTTATTACATCAGTTGGGTGTGTAGACTGAATAAATCTCTGAAGTTGTTGCGTCTAACAAGTAATGGCAGACGCCATTAGAAAAACTTATATCTATTTGCAAAGAAGCCTTCACTTTCATCGCTACCTGGTGGTTACCGCCCGTTGACGAGGGACAACAATCCCGAAACTAGTTCGAGCGTATCACTCAGGCTTGCGAGGAAGGGATGGCCTCCCTTTGCAAATACTTCAAGGACACAGATATTGTGTCTAGAGCCAGCTAGAGACAAAGATCTCTTGGGGCTATAAAGCTACAGTAACACCCCCTCCCCAATGTGGTTAGCCATGATAAGATGGCTTCTATACTTTACATTATCGAGCGATTACTGTTTCAATCTCATTCTGAGATTTAAGTATGCTATATATATATGTATATATATATATATATAAATACATACATACACACACACGCATATATGTGTGTATATATGTATGTGTATATATGTATGTGTATATATATATATATATATATATATATATATATATATATATATATATATAAATTGTTGTATTTAGGAATGGTCATTTTGCCAGTTTAGCCAATAAAAACACACGCACCATTTGCAAAACAAATATATAAACGTAAAATATATATCTTCTTCTCCTTCTCCTTCTTATTCTCATTCTCCTTCTTCTTCTTCTTCTCCTTTTCCTTCTTCTTCTTCTTCTTCTTCTTCTTCTTCTTCTTCTTCTTCTTCTTCTTCTTCTTCTTCTTCTTCTTCTCCCCTTTCTCTTTCCTAACTTTATCACTAATGCTTTTTAGTATAACACCTACGCAAATTCTATAAACAAAACATTCAATAGAAATATTTTCATGAATTGAACAGCAACTGCTAGCCTCCACTGACCATTCAAAATATTACAATCATGGCACTCCCAAATTCTTCGTCTTCTACTTCCCCTTCTCCTCCCTCTTCTTCTTCTTCTTCTTCTTCTTCTTCTTCTTCTTCTTCTTCTTCTTCTTCTTCTTCTTCTTCTTCTTCTTCTTCCCTACCAAGAATTCACAACGACCTCGAACCCACAAGAGTAAACAAGAGAAACAGAGACAGGCAGAAACAAGGAAAATGCCACTTGTATTTGAACACTATACAAACATTCTTTTAAAAAAACTTTTCTTTTAATTTTCCTAAATTTAATTATTTAATTGTTACAGTTGAAAAAATCTCAACGACCGAAACCGGTACTGAAATGTTCTTTATAAAATTATTTTAGCATTTTCTATCTTGACTTGTTTTTCCATATATATATATAATAACAAAATAATAAATAAAACATATGCATATATACATACATATATGTACGTACCTACATCTATAAGTATATATACATGTATGGGTACAGGACACCAAAAAAACGTCGAACACAATGAGAAACGAAAACATAAAACAAAACCAAGGAAACGGATATTTTTTAAACAACGAAAAAACCGAGTAAAAGACATACAAAACAAGGAAAATTCCCCTTCTTCAGCCGCCTCTGTTTCGTCTACTCCGTGTTTCGAAGGTAAAGGCGAGACACGACTTCATTGAAACAGTCCTTCCCGCAAAGCAAATTAAATAAAATTTGAGATATTTTGCGGAGGGGTAAAAGTGGTAACAAAAACAGGACAGTAAAGACAATACAAATAAAAACAGTAAAAGACGGGACAAGGAGAATAACAGTAACACAAACATTAAGGGCTGTTAAGCCTGAACGAAAGAAAAATTATTTTGAACGCTTTGAAAACGGCTTGAGATGGACAGAGAAAGCCGACTTCACTTGTTGGAAGTAGTAGTCAGGAAGACAGTAGACCGCTGGTCACGTGTCAGTGACGGGAGGGAGGGAGGAGGAGGAGGAAGAGGAGGTGGAGTAAGAGAAAAGGAGAGAAAAAAGGGAAGGGTTGTAGAGAAAACCAGAAAGAATGAAGAATGAGGGAGAGAGAGAGGGACAGTAAGGTTAGAAGAAAGGAAACCAGAAAGAATGAAGAATGAGAGAGGGAGGGAGACAGAAAGGTTAAGAGTGCGCATTATCATTATTAAGATAAAACTTACTTGGAAATGGATGCGTGGCGTTCCATCATGTTATAACAAAATAATAAATAAAACATATGCATATATACATACATATATGTACGTACCTACATTTCTATGTATATATACATGCATATATGGGTACAGGGCACAAAAAAAAACGTGGAACACAATGAGAAACGAAAACAAAAACAAAACCAAGGAAACGAACATTTTTTAAACAACGAAAAAAACAGAGTAAAAAGCATACAACACAAGGAAAATTCCTCTGGGACAAAGGGTGCTAATCAGCACCAGTGTTGCTAGAAATAAGAGGCAAAACAACTCAATTACCACACCAGAACTATCTTTCGACTGACAAGGGGGACAAGCTTCCTACGGTCGCAGATATAGTCAGATCATTGATGATTTCGTCTTTTGATGCTTAACGCATTTTAATGCTCATCGGTGAGTATTATCGAGCCAAGGGTTAAACTCAGCCCACCTTGTCAGATTTCCGTTGAAATCAAGCGCTGATTTCATAAACGGTAAAAGTGAAAATTATATATAATATAGGTGACTAATTCGCAATTTCTGCTTTTTAGTTGTAAAATTGCGAATATGCCTCATATAATTAAATATATATATGTGTGTGTGTCTGTGTATGTATATATGTATGTATCTATCTATCTATATTTATACAAACTTGAGTTAGACATCACTTTAATTTATAGCTATACCTAACTTGAGTAAATGGTGGGTCGACGGGGAACCCTGTGCATACAGTGTCAAGGTACAACATGATATATGATACCGTAGACATGATACCGTAGACATACAAGCTCGTCAAATTTCCCTATTTCTCTGTCGACTGAGAAAATGCTGAGAAAAATGATAACGGCCAGCTTTGCGGACGTTATCTTTTTTGCCGTGCTTTGGCACATATAAAATGCACGCACATGCCAATAGAGTAAGGAGGGAGAGAGAGAGAGAGAGAGAGAGAGAGAGAGGAGGTATGCATGAATAAGGAGGAAGAGAGAGGGGGATGAGTGGGCAGAAAATTCGTCAAAGAGTGAAACTTCCAAAGTGTACAGAGAAAATGTTAATGGAAAAACTCGAACTGAAACAAAACAATGGAAGTAAAAAAAAAAAGCACGAACTAACTCTGTTGCTCTTCTTCCTATATTAGCAAAAGACTGGGCGATGGTGAAGGTGAATTTGATCTTACCAGAAATAATTAATCCTCTCTCATGGACACCAGGGAGCATCAACCAAAGTCTTCGTGTTTATGTAATCTGGAACTTTATTCTGGGGGTGAAATCCTTTTTCTGATGCTATGTTCACAGCAGGAATTGAACTCAGTATTACAGACTAACAAAATCTATCTCAAAGCCCGAATAAAGCTCTCACACTATTTCCATTGTTGAACAGTTTCTAACTACAACACTTATTTATAGATAACTGTTTAGAAGTAAGTATATTCCTTATTCTTGGATGCAAGTATCAGAGATGATAGAATTTAACCTATTTGCCAATCGACTAGCCTTATGCTTATTCGGAATACTGTTACTCTTGCTGCAGTTATCAGAATGGAGTGTCGCTGTTATGCAGGCTGCTTGCACAATTAAACAATAGTCACTATGTACATACGGTAAGGTCAGCTCCTTTGTATTTTCTTAAGGAATATTTGCTGCTTCTTAAGAAGTATTATGTGATAAATTGAGTTTTCGAAACCAATTGAGCTATACTTTCAACAAAGATAAAAATCACATTATCCCGATAGACAAATAATATTTCTATGCTGCTTGTATAAACAATTACGTTCTTTAAACAATTGAGAATTTATGTAAATTTCATACATATCTTAAATTTAATCACTTAAGCAATGACTATGCAAATTGTTCAATTGAAAATGAAATTGAAATCTGAAAAACTGTCGCATATTAAGAACAATGTCTAATGGTGTTTAATATGGAAACATTTTCCACAATACTGCCGCAGATAATATATCTAATGCAATAACCCATGATACCGCAAGACAATAGATTATAATGCAAATGTATCTATAATACACACAGAGATTCTAATGCACATATATTGATATGAATGGAGTTAGTCATCACAGTGAGTCAACTGATCAATATGACATTTATTTTAGTAAGTGTGTTAAACGGAGCCAATTACTTCGCTTAGCATATGTTTCCATCACCATTGGCTAGGATTAGATATATTAACTCTACGGAAACGAATACCTATCTCCGAGTTTTAATCCTTTGAGTGGATTCGAGTCCTTTCTGGGGATATTGCAATAATAATAATAATAGTAATAATAATAATGATAATAATAATAATAATAATAATAATAATAATAATAATAATAATAATAATAATAATAGTAATGATAACAACAACAATAACAATAGTAATAAATATCCTGATGCAGTATCAGGCAGTGGTTCTCATGGATTCTGATCTTAACTGATTGGAAGTGCTATCATGTACATTGATTTGTCTTGGTATAAAAGATGAGCTACAGCAAATATTCTGCTCAATACCACAGATTCGTTTGTCAGTTGTTTGACCTTAACAGTTGAGTATGTCCTTTAGTGGCTGACGATATGTGCATCGCTGATTACGAGCAGAAGTAGTGGGGGAGCATCGTAGTCATGTCTTGAGAGGAATTCTTTGAGGTTTGGATAATTTACCTTTAGCAACATATGCGTTTCGTTCAACACACTCAAACAACCCTTATTCAGTGACCTTTTGAACGGGATAGGCTGCTCGATCTGAAGAAAATCCTAACTGGGCCCCACCTGCAAGGTCATGCACTGTTTATCTTGATATGAGATCACCATGTTGCGCACATATGGTTGCGATGCATGTGCCTGGCGTACCCTTATCAGACGGGTAGTCATGATGGGTATACTGGGCTTCGTATATTTTACCCTAGTGTCACTTTGATAGCATGCACTGCTCTCTCTTTCTCTCAATAATAATAATAATAATAATAATATATTCGTTAGTCATTAACTTTTGGTACTATGGCGAGAAACTGCATCTCACTTAGAACCTATTTAAATCCGGATCGTGCCGTGAAGTGCATCTTACGCGCAAATATGTAGATATGAACAAGCAGAAAAGATATTAAACGAAAAAAATCCAAAAAGCTACTGATGGCTACAGTTGATTAACTTGTTATTCTCATTTTCATATATAGCAAGATTTTTTCAAGAATTATGTTGCAAATTCCATCATTTCAAGATTGATCTAGAAACAACCTCGGGCACCTAAGCTGGGATCTGCGAAATGATATGAGCTTCAGTTTTATTATTTCAGAGATATGTGGTTTGTGGGCTATGAGTTACTTAAAGAGGAAGTGATAGATGATGGGAGAAAAAAGTTAGCAGTGTTTCGGTTTCATATATAGATATATTTACATAAGTACGACTGTAATGACGTTAGTACTATGCATCGTGAGTACATTGAGAAAACGAAGAGATGAGTAATCGTTTAACAAAGATAATTATTTGTAAAACTGAGAAATGCAGAACATTGAACTTAATAAACAAGCAAATGAAAATATAATCATTATAGAGGGTAGCAAACGAAGTCACTTGCATATGTAAATTCTTAATTTGATTCAGTACTAGCTTATGTTTGAAAATGTATTTATCACTTATAGAAAATACAAAAGATATTAGGTATATAGTAGGACCTTTTAAAAAGAATATAACGATGGAAGGGTACAGTGAAAATACATAATTTGGTAATATTCCATAGAAAGAGAATTGACGAAATGCATTTCTTTTATATATCTCCGTATATCGTATCAAACTAAAAGATAGGTTGATATTTTTCTGTAAACGTTCTTAGATGCTTATTTGCCAGGCGTAGCAGTGGCTGTGTGGTAAGTAGCTTGCTTACCAACTACATGGTTCCGGGTTCAGTCCCACTGTGTGGCATCTTGGACAAGTGTCTTCTTCTATAGACGCGAGCCGACCAAAGCCTTGTGAGTGGATTTGGTAGACGGAAACTGAAAGAAGCCCGTCGTATAAATGTATATATGTATGTTCATGTGTATATGTTTGTGCGTCTGTGTTTGTCTCCCCAACATCGCTTGACAACCGATGCTGGTGTGTTTACGTCCCAGTAACTTAGCGGTTCGGCAAAAGAGACCAATAGAATAAGTACTAGGATTACAAAGAATAAGTCCTGGGGTCGATTTGCTCGACTGAAGGTGGTGCTCCATTATGGCCACAATCAAATGACTGAAACAAGCAAAAGAGTAAGAGAATATTGTTTTAGGCTTAGACTATATCATGAATGATATAGACTGAATATATTTTAAAAATACAATAAGCTTAGTTAGGACTGCGTAATAAATGAGACAAGCTGGATGAAGAGATATGAACAGTAGTATGACTGTAGTATAAATGATATAGCATGGAGTTGGTCTGTGCCATAATTCGATTGGTTAAGAGGCAGAAAAGTGTGCTATCCAATTCCAAAAAATTGGAATTGGATAGCATTAGTTATATTCTGTAGTTTGTGAAGATATGCAGAGATCTGGTCAAGGGTGTTACTGTTGCAAAGGAAAGAAGGATTGAATCATTTTTGATAAAACGTTAATATGCAAGCTCGAATACTCTATTGTAATATTTGCGAGTCTGTAATGGAAAGAAATAATAGATTTGTGGAAAATTTTAGTTTCAGCTTCAAATAAATAAATAAATAAAAGTCCTAAAATCTTTTGGTAAAACTTTGCATATAGAGTGAAAAACAACAAATTACCAAAAAATTTACTTTTACTGAAAATAGGTAACTTAAAGATAGATCAATCAGGTTTATAAGAAACTATGAAAACAATAGCGTGTTTAGTTTCTCTCTCTTTGAAAAAATTGTATTATCAGTTCTGTATGCGCTTATAATTATCAGTGCTTATAGAAGTTGTTATGCGTACGTGTATGTGTTTATGTGCTTGTCTGAAGAGGTGCCTCTGTGCACGCGTGGATGTATGTGTGTGTGTGTGTGTGTGTGAGCATAGGTTCCAGATGCCCGAAAAATAGGGAGCTACACTGAAAGTACGGATTTCTCCAGTTTCCATTGTTGAGAAAGACAATCTCCGTAAAAGACGGATGGGTTGATATAAATAGCACGTACAAACACATATATTCCATTCTGTCGAGGAAAAGTAAATGGCACGGCTAATTTAAGTGCTTTCATCTGCTGATATTCTAGCATCGAGATTTTTGTTTCAAATCTTAGCAACTGAACACGAAAAACACAAAAACAAAAAATATCAATTAGTTTGTGGAAAAAAGTTCTCTTGCAATTATGTTAAAGACTTTCAGGGTTGTTATTTTATATTGGTAGATACGACATTGAACTCCGGAAATATTTCTTTTGCAAGGTAGTAGCAGGAATTTCGCTTTCCTAATCAATTTGGAACTGCGGTATGAAAAACCACCCGCCTGCGTATAACATTGAACATTTACATCAATAACACGAGATTAACAGCTAGTAGAGGCACTGGAGGTTTTACACATGTAATATATAAAATTTAAACCATATATTCATCATACCTCAAATTAAAGAACAAATAACCTTACAACACTACAAAACTCAAATAATTTAATGTAGCTATAGCATGCGCTAGTGGAGGCGCGTGGCTTAGTGGTTAGGGTGTCAGCACCATAATTGTAAGATTGTGGTTTCGATTCCTGGACCGTGCGACGCGTTGTGTTCTTGAGCAAAACACTTCGTTTCACGTTGGTCCAGTCCACTCAGCTGGCAAAAATGAGTAATGCTACGATGGACTGGCGTCCCGTCCAGCTGGGAAACATACACCATAGAAACCGGGAAACCGGGCCCATGAGCCTGGCTAGGCGTTAAAAGGGCGCATTTATTTTATTTTATTATTGCATGCGCTACAGGCAAAAGGTAAGCTTCTGACAAGTCGAGACAGCAACCAGGTTTCGATATTCACTTAATGCAAGTTTACTTCACCTAGTATAATAATATTCTAAAAACGGCATAACATCATCTTATTCCAACTCTACTGTTTCCAGAAATGTCAGTATTTTAAGGCCGACAGAAGCTAAAATTGCCATATGACTTTAAACAAGGAAGAAAGTTTACATAGGATAGTGTACCACTGCCTAAAAATATATATACTAAATGAAACATATATTTCAAAATTATAGAAAAGCAAAGAATTAAGGACTTTATATATAGTGACCAGGTGTATCAATGAATGGGTACTGATAACTACAGACCATTTACAGAAAGCAGTGGACATACATCTGTGATATTGAAACCCTTATTGAGGATATTAACCCTTATTGCAGGCGGCGAGCTGGCAGAAACGTTAGCACGCCGGGCGAAATGCGTAGCCGTATTTCGTCTGCCGTTAAGTTCTGAGTTCAAATTCTGCTGAGGTCGACTTTGCCTTTCATCCTTTCGGGGTCGATTAAATAAGTACCAGTTACGCACTGGGGTCGATATAATCGACCTAATCCGTTTGTTTGTCCTTGTTTGTCCCCTGTGTGTTTAGCCCCTTAAGTAGGTATTTCGTCTGTCGTTACGTTCTGAGTTCAAATTCCGCCGAGGTCGACTCTGCCTTTCGTCCTTTCGGGGTCGATAAATGAAATACCAGTTTCGCACCGGGGTCGATGTAATCGACTTAATCCGTTTGTCTGTCCTTGATTGTCCCCTCTATGTTTAGCCCCTTATGGGCAATAAAGAAATATATAAACCCTTATTGAGGATATAAAGAAGAAAATATATTGCTCCATTTGAGAGTTTTATTTCAAAAACAAATTAGCGACACTCCATTGCATAAATTCTGCAATCTTCATAGAATAAGGGACAGAAAAGGTTATACATGTTTAGTTCACGAACAAAAGAAAGCCTATCGAATGTCGAAACAAATTCTTTTGGCGAGGAAATATCTCGGGTGTGGGTGAGTGAACGCAATCTGTCAATCTCTTATGTCGAGTACGTTGAAAGACATTATAAGAAAATATGTTATGGTAAGAATAAGGTATTAAACTGTTCAGTTTTTTTTTTTAATATTTATAAAAAGTGTATTTATTATATTAGTCAATGGAAAATATGTTCCTCTTTTATTCAGCTCGTATATACTAGCCATAAGAATAAATGTGAACACAAACTCAAATACATACGTACGTATGTGTGTGTGGTATAGCCATATATTTAGATATGTATATATATTATACATACATACATACATACATACATACATACATACATACATACATACATACATACATACATACATACATACATGCATATATATCTCGCCATGCTGAACCGTAGAACTCTACAAATTTTTTTCTTTCTCAGTTTTTTAAAAATTCTTTCTCCGTTTTTTTTTTCTCTTAATCCTTCCTGTCGAAGCGCGTAGGTTCGAAACGTAAAAGAGTTTTCCAGATATATATATATACAAATATGTGTGTATGTATGTATGTATGTATATATATATATAATATATATATATATAATATATATATATATATATATATATATATACATATATATATATATATATATATATATATAGATAGATAGATAGATAGATAGATAGATAGATAGATAGATAGATAGATAGATAGACATGCATACATCCATATACAGAGATAAGGACAGAAAGTAAGAGAGAGGTCGAGGGACACTATTTGTGATTAAATGTTTGTATGTAGGAATTTAACTCACGAGTTAGAATAGTATCCGGAATAGGTTATGCATGATGAAGACAGCATCACATCTAATTTAAACAGTAAAATATTTGAAGCAATTTATTCGTATTTGACATATTCGTTATAAGTATTTTTCTCAATAAACATCCTATTGCAATGGCTGCCAAATGTTCTCAGAACGAAGAACACCAACTAATAATTAACCCTTAAAAGTTCGAAGAAGTCATTTTAATATAGAGAAAAAAATGATCAAATTATCTTCTGTGAATAAGCAATGCACGTAAAAGGAACAGCATACATTTAATGGTTGTTTGTAAACTAATGAGACACCTGACTTTAATGTGATTTACTAATTTCATTTAGTCCCAGTGGAATATTTGATAAAGCGATATGTAGTTCAATTTCCAACGATAATACGCAGTGCTGCGGCTTCGTTTTGATCTTAAATGAATGATGAGACCGTCGTCTCAAAGAAATATATGGTAGAAAAGGGAAGTAATGCTTTTAAGGCCTTTTTATGCAATCTCTGGATATTCCTTTTGTGTCGTTATCCAGAATGTGTGAATAGAATATTCGGAAAATTGTGAATTTAATGAGTTATCAGTGGGTTGGTTTAGTTCTATAGCAGTGAGATTAGCTATATCGTGTGAATCTATTGGTAATGGTACAACTTACCGTTGGAAATGACTGAAGAGAATTATGAACATGAGACTGCTGTAGTAAAGATACTCACACATTATTCTTTTGTTTTGTTTTTTATTCTTTTACTTCAGTTATCTTTATTTTTTTCTTCAGTTATTTAACTGCAGTCATGTCGGAGCATCGCCTTAAAGGGTTTTTAGTCGAAAAATCGACCCCAGGACTTGTTCTTTGTAAGCCTAGTACTTATTATATCGGTATCTTTAGCCGAACCGCTAGATTACGGGGACGCAAAGATGCCAACATCAGTTGTCAAGTGATGGGGGCGGGGACAAACACAGACACAATGACATATCACACACACACACATATCAATACGCTCAATTCTGGGGTAGCTAACATTTTTCACGTCATAAAGTCAAACCTACCAATCTTTCTACAAAGGCCCAAAATAAAAACTCTCACTGATAAGAAAAAAAACCCTTACGATGCAGTAAACGCCAGCCAAAAAATCTCAAAAGGACACCCCACAAGAGCAAAATTCATACCAGAGAATGAATCAGAATTCTCTGTAAAAGAATGTGGAGACACCAGATGTAGAACATGCAACAACAACTTGAAATATTTATAAAGTGGTTCCCACATAAATTTCAAGATACTCGTTCAAAGTAAATGTAAATATGACCTGCAAGACGCAGAATCTCATATACTGCACTACTTGCCCCATTACTTGGAGACAATATGCATGAACACCCCTCTAAATGAAACATACTATGGAAATTACATAGTTAGCTCACACAGACGCTGTGCCCAGCTAATACGACTGTGGAGAAATAATGCAAATGAATGCTCCAATGAACGTTATAGTGCTGTCTAACAATATTCACATACCATGTAAGGTGATATCAATGCATGCTATATGATTTGGGTGTCTGTCAAGAAAGCTTCATCGTGGTCATTTTATCACTTTAATATTATATTTTTAATAGTAATGATGATAGGTGAAGAAAAAACATTTATATTACACTGTAACAGTTGTTTTTGAATGTGGCTCCAATGTTAATACCGTGATACTCATCTCTATAAATGATCATATATATATACACAATTGAAAAATAGGATAAAATCTTTATAAGAATTTATCAAGTAGTTAGCGTGAAAAAACTCATAAGGAATGAATCCATCAATGATTCCTTTTAAATATATTTATTTATATTAAGGGCATTACTATACATAATTGCCCTTAATATATATATATATATATATATATATATAACATTGGGATTTTGACAACTTTTATACCCGAGAACGAATACTAGAACCATTTTACCACTGATTAGGAAAGGAATCTAATGTACCTACTTGGCAAAGTAATTCGTGAAAAAGATCTCTTTTGAATTATCTTTTAAAGCAAGAAAAAAAAAAATCCTACAAAATGATGAAAGACTCTCAAAAATATATTCAAACAAGCCCTGCTTTGTTATGTAATTTATATTCAACAGAGTGGCTTCCGGCTAAATATACAATATACATGTTATTACACAGCTCATTTATAATGTTTGATTAAATGCACATAGGGAATAAATTGAATTATAAACAGTACCGAACACAAATTATCTTTTATATTCTGACTTTATTTTCCTAATTTATGATTGTTGTATTAATATTTCATGTGTGTTCTTGCAAAACATTGGAATTACACAGAATATGGGATTTGACTATACAAGTCTAAGGGAATATACATTTTCATAGGACTTTGAACTATTTTCATTTTCAGTGATGACTGCAACCTCTCCTCTCTTTTCTTATTCTTCCCATCCTGCTTCCTAAATTTGACACCTTCAATAGTCATCTAGCCCCTGTGAGGAAATGTGTGTTTTTTTTTTTTTTACAAATATGTCGATAGGTATACAATGAGAGGGGAAAGAGGCGGAAGTGAAAAACAAGAAAAAAGAATTATTTGTAATGGAATTTCAATGGGTTGACCACATCAAATTGAAAAGGGACTTCTTTCTTTCTTTCTTTCTTTCTTTCTTTCTTTCTTTCTTTCTTTCTTTCTTTCTTCTTTCTCTTTCTCTCTGTGTATATATTAGTATTTTGCTCTGTACTTATCTCTCGTGTGTTTACTTATTTTTCACTCGTTGGTGATTTCCTGTACTTAATGTGTATTATATATATACATATACATATATATATATATATATATATATATATGTGGAAGCACTCCGTCGGTTACGACGACGAGGGTTCCGGTTGATCCGATCAACGGAACAGCCTGCTCGTGAAATTAACGTGTAAGTGGCTAAGCACTCCACAGACACGTGTACCCTTAACGCAGTTCTCGGGGATATTCAGCGTGACACAGAGAGTGACAAGGCCGGCCCTTTGAAATACAGGTACAACAGAAACAGGAAGTAAGATTGAGAGAAAGTTGTGGTGAAAGAGTACAGCAGAGATCACCATCATCCCTGCCGGAGCCTCGTGGGGCTCTAGGTGTTTTCGCTCAATTAACACTCACAACGCCCGGTCTGGGGAATCGAAACCGCGATCCTACGACCGCGAGTCCGCTGCCCTAACCACTGGGCCATTGCGCCTCCACTATATATATATATACATAGAAAGAGAGAGAGAAAGAGAAAGAGAGAGATCCTTTCCCCGTCCTTTACTTTTCTTCCTCTTTCTTGATTGTCCTGACCCCCCCCCTCTCTCTCTATTTTCCCCCTCTTTGATTTTCTTTCTCTCTTCCTCCTTTTTCCAAAATAACAAAAATATTTTCTCCTCTTCTAAACAAACCAAAAATCACCCGATTCATATAAATGAACGAGGGCTATAGTAGAAGATACTTGCCCGGAGTCATGTAGTTGGGAAGCAAGCTTCTTACCACACAACCACGCATGCGCCTCCACTCAAAACACGTCTCACTAGCCCGTAGTAATATATTCAAATTTCAGCACAAGCCCAGCAATTGTAAGGGGTGGATAAGATGGTTACATCAACTCCGGGGCTCAACTAGTACTCATCTTATCAACCCTGAAAGGATGAACAGCAAAGTTTACTTCGGCGGAATTTACATTTGTCTGTAATAATACTCTTGTACGTTTAATTGTCTCAACTTTGCAAAAACATGGAGTCACGCCTGAAGTCATTAACTGGCGCTGTTCTAAGATTGAAGACGGAACAATTAAATTTTCTAATAGTCTCTGCATTGATTCATTAAGTTGGTTTAGTTGACCAAATATATCAGTGACATATGCTTGTCTAGCAACCCAATTATTGTCTATTAAATTTAGGTTTTTAATCTCTGAAACACACTGACAAACCATTTTTCAGTTCAAAAACGCATTGCAGTATTTTTGTGATATCAGTAAATAAATAGGCAAATAAATTAATAAAATAAAGAATTAAAATCTGCATACAAAAAAACCTGCATATTATAACTTTTACGCGAATAATTCGATGCTAACCGCTAAGGAGAAATAGCAAAAAATTACATACGCGTGAAACAAAGTTTAAATAATATAGTCATACGTCTCTTAAATTGTACAACAACCGTCTTTACATTATGTAAGCTCAAATAAGCTAATGTGGCCTTTGTATTTATTGGGTTGTCCGGAAAGTTCGTGCCGATTTATAGCAGCTTACATTTCGATTTATTTTAGAACATGGCTGAGTCCATAAAATAGGATTCGACTACACCTCCTTTTAGAGCACAGTTTAAGCTATCTTTTCGTGGAAGGAGATTTATGTTCCTATAAACTGTGTTAATTCTGTAACCCTTTAAAATGGAAGATAAGAAAGTTCATTTTCGGCACTTGATGCTTTGGGAGCCAGACAATAATTGCTGCAGCTCGGCTGGGATGTGTTACCCCACCCTCCATATTCACCAGATATTGCTCCTTCGGATTTCCACTTATTCTCTTCAGAATTGTCTTAATGGTAAAAATTTCAATTCCTTGGATAACGTAAAAAGATACGTTGATGAATTCTTTGCCATGAAACCACCTCAATTCTGGGAAGAGGGCATTTTCAAGGTAAAGTTCATATTTGGTTGATTAAAAATGTAATGGCAAGTATTTATTGACCTTTTTCTTTCCTTTAAAAATCGGCACGAACTTTCCGGACAACCCAATATATACACTAGATAAAAAGAAATCTACTGCTGAGTTTATAACCAGCTTTCGATTTTGACCAAACGCAAAATTATTTCATCTACACTACTCGTATTTTAGAAATGGGCATCGTATCACTTTTTTTATTTTTCATTGTATCGCTTTATTTATTTTTCATTGTTTGTAAAAATATTGATAATTTATATTATAATGAAAGAACAAACATATTTCGGTATGAAACTAAGAAGTGAGTAACAGCTCACCTATCGCCTTAAAAATTGTGAAGAGTCATGTTAATATGAGACTTGATTATGTTCAGAACACATATAACCATATAGGTACAGTAGTGCTAATCTCACGGTATAAAACACAATTACCTAAAAAAAAAAAAAGTAGCACTATTTGTTTTACACGTGCAACAAAGTCTTTAACAGAGACTGTCACTGCCTTTATACCTTTAGTCAACATTGCACCATAAACCTACCACAGAAGTTCCTATTCCTTAAAGAACCTATTGATACAATTGTTAGTTTCTTACACAAGATATTAACAGAACTGTGAAATATGTTTCCCTGCATCTACAAATTGGTTAAACGCCATAAATCGTGGGCCAGGCTACTGTCATCTGTATCTATATCTAATTGTAATGTGAGAGCCTTAAACAATTGAATTTTTTGAACAACTTAGGATTCTATATCACATGGAATTTGTTGACCATGTCGATGTATAGTATTGTTCGACAATGGAACTTCCATTGTCCCCTACACACAGTTATTTCATTTACCGTCTTTGATACAGTGACTCTGCAGGCAACTATCTGTAACAGTGTATATTCTTTTGTTAGAGCGTTATTCTGGCCGTTAAATTCATCATAATCATTAGTTATATATATTCATGGATCTCAGTTATATATTCATGAATCATAATGAAAAACTGTTTTGATTTTTTTGTTCACTTTTTCTGGTCTCCTGTAATGATAAAATATTGTGATAGTCCTTCTGAGACACTGTTGCAAACTTCATAGGATAGATAGATGGCGGGTTAATGAGAGAGTGGCAAGGTAAAAAAATCCAAAAATTATAACAATAAACCAAGGTGAGTGACATTTGAACAGCTCACCAACTGGTAGTATTCGATTTCATACTTTTCTCTAAGAAATATAAACTTCCGTTTAGCATCTGCTCTTCCCCTTGAGTAACGTCTTCATGCGATTACTTTTCTAGTTCATTCACTTGCTATCTCCTCTGCTTCTCACTGCATATTCAGCTGGTTACTTACATCTATACACACTATATAATGGTATATTATAGTGTGATATGTATATGATAATATATATATATATATATATATATATATATATATATATATATATATAATATATATATATATATATATATATATATATATATATATATATATATATATATATATATATATATATATATATATATAGGAAGCATATCCTTTCTTATTCGCTTTAAAACTCTTTTTAATTATCACTACGATTTCGTAGAAACAAGTTGTAACACAAATTCCTTAGAAGTTGCTTTACTGAAACTGCAATTATTTGCGATAGTTCTTTTCTTGAAGTATCATGATATAATCTGTCCGTAATATCTTCCTCGTTTTTCGTTCCAAATAGCCCAAAGTTTGTTTATTTTTTTAATATCTATGCCAGACAATTGGGTTCAAGAGAGCAGAGTGAAGTACACCATATGCAATAACACATGCGTCGTCCTTGCAATTTTCTTTGACATTTCAACGATGAGGCACCTTTCGGCCATGTTTGGGAATTAGAAACAAGCCTTGTTCATATAATTAAACGCTGATATTTTAGTGTAAGAGCTTGTAAAGTGTATCTTGTAAATATATAAACGGTTTCAGTTATGTGCAAAAACGTAACAAACTCACTGCATTTTCTTTGAAATGATAATGGGAAAAAGAAACGACTGAGAGCCGAAAATATGAAAATCTTGAGAAGACATATGTTAATTTCATTAACGATTCTTTGAGAGTAATGAGTGATATGTATTCAAAGAAACTGGTATATGAGAACCAAGCTTTGCGAATCTAATGCCTAGTGAGTACGGTGAAACATCAGTAAATTAGATAACGTTTAAAATGGCAGAAGAGTTACTGGAAGTTATCAAAACGAGCCTAACTATCTCATATCAAAAGACAAAGTTTGCTTAATAACAGCGCTTATCTAACGCCTTGTGTAAATATATGAGACAGTGTGAAGGTGCGTTTCTTAATTGTTAAGGTACTCGGTTCACTATCGTAAAGTTCGTGAGTTCAATACCCGGCGGTGCATTGTGTCCTTGGGCGACTCACTTTATTTCACGCTGCTCCAGTTCACTCAGCTGGCAAAAATGAGTTGTACCTGTAATTCTAAAGGAGCCAACTTTGTCACATTTAGTATCACACTGAATCTCCTTGAAAACTACGTTAAAAGTACGCGTGTCTGTGGAGTGAAAAGCCACTTGCGCGTTAATCTCACGAGCAAGCTATTCCGTTGATCTGATCAACAGGAACCCTCGTCGTCATAACCGACGAAGTGCCAGTTTATATGAGACAGTGAGGGGCTTCTAGAGGTAACTAACAATTACATATTCTTGAAACCACACTCTACTGTCTTATGAATGCTCTCCCCAAATCACACTCCACTGCCTTATGCATATATTCATGAATTTATATCCGGTGGGTGTACGATTGTACAGTTCTTTATATTACTTATGTATGCTAATAACTGTATGTGGTTGTATTTATGTATCAAAATTTGAGGCTTCTATGAAGTACAACAACGTGTTAGAAATAGTAGCCTTATCACCCTCAAACGGCAGTCTATTGTCGTATATGCCATATGTGCATGTAACATCTAGCGACAGAGCCTCTCTTTGATATCTCAAATGATAGGCCTACCAGCAAAATCTCCGTAACATCATATTCTTTTGGTCAATGTATCTATATTGTGTATGTATGAGCCAACAACGAATACACCTGCGTTGTGGCTCATCTTAAACAAATTGCACATTCTTCATCTCGTGTTATTTGATTGATACATACATACATACATACATACATATATATATATATATATATATATATATATAATATATATATATATACATATATATATTATATATATATGTTTACATAACATATATCAATTCAGGATTCAAGTTAATCAAGTCCTTAAATAGCAAACTACGAAGGGTCGGATTAGGGAAATCACTATCGCGTATAAACACTATTTGAATAACAAATACGCGCTTACTGAAGAAAGCACGGATTTATACAATGGTAGTGTGCACAATCAAAAAAGACCGACTGAATATTTAACGGCTCACAAACACAGTCCTAATTGTACTGCACTCATATGACTCCAGATCCACGCGAATTGTAGATTCCAAATAAGGTGAATGATTAACAATTAACAACATATGGATTGTGGTTCATTACAGCTGTTTCACACGTGTTTTTATTGGTGATAAGAATTATTACATCATGCGAAAGAAGCCGTTTCCATCTGGTAAATATATGTAAGAATTAAACATTTGCCCTTTTTTTTTTTTTTTTGTCGGTAGAGTCAAAAATGGTATTTCTGCTTTGGATTTGAGATGTGTAAAATGTTTAATTCTTACATATATTCATTCACCCGATGAAAACGCATTTTTCGCATGATGTAATAATTGTATTCATCAGTAAAAAAACACGTCTGATACAGCAATAGTGAAACACAATCCACCTGATCCTATTTGTGTATGTTTATAAATATATATATGTATGTATATATATAATATATATATATAATATATATATATATATATATATATATATACATACCACATACATGCATGAATGCATTTATATATATATATATATATAATATACAAACATATATATACATATATATACAAATATATATACATACATATATAATATCACACACACACACATATATATATATATATATATATATATATATATATTATATAATACACATACATACATATATATTATATATGTGTGTGTGTGTGGTGTGTGTTGTGTGGAGTGCAATAGCCCAGTGGTTCGGGTAGCGGACTCGCAGTCGGAGGATTGTGGTTTCGATTCCCAGACCGGGCGCTGTGTGTGTTTATTGAGCGAAAACACCTAAAGGTTCCGGCAGCGGTGGGGTGGCGATCCCTGTTGTACTCTTTCGCCATAACTTTCTCTAAATCTCTCTTCCTGTTTCTTGAGTAACGCTGCAATGGACTGGCGTCCCGTCCAGATGGGAGGAACACATACGCCACAGAAATGGGAAACTGGGCCCGTGATCTTGGCTAGGATTGAAAAGGGCGACGTTTATCGTTTATATATGTGTAATATATATATATATAAATGAGGATAAAAATCTACCTTAGACTTCATCAGGTAGTTAGCATGCAATCAACCGGTTAAGGTAGAATTAATAAATTTATAAATTAGTATATAAAAAATGTATATCAGGGGCAAACACGTACACGAGTCGCCTACACTCTAGAAGGACACGCCAGTGTCTGAAAGCTGCCTAACATATCACCATAAAAATAACACACGTCGTACTCGTGCAAATAAACGAAACAGATTCATCAAACGGTTAAATTACATATCAATTAATTTCAAGATTAAGGAGTAATCCCTCTTTCTCTCATCAGTGTAATATAACCAGATCAATGCACATAATCACGAACAAAATACATACCTGTGGAACAGAAAAAGCTCCGCACAGTAAATACGTTGTCTGTACTTATATACAGAATAAAAGTTCAAAAATCTGGTTTCGTTTATTTCGACCATGTATTAATAACCATATAGTTCAGCAGTGAATAATTTTGGTTTGAGTGAAATGATATATTAAAAATATATTTATAAAAAATTAAGGATAAAAATCTACGTTAAATTTTATCAGACAGTTAGCATGCAATCAAGCGTTTAAGGTAAAATTAATCAATTTATAAATTTATACATAGGATATGTATCAGGGGCAACGCGTACGTTATTCTGTATATACGTACGAACAACGTGTGTATATATGTATATATATATAAATATAATATATATATATAATATATATATATATATATATGTATATATATATGTATCTCTCTCTGTCTATATATATATATATATTATATATTATATTATATATATATATATATATATATATATATATATATAGATATACATATACATATATATATATATATTCTCTTATCTGTTTATTCTTTTATTTTGTTCAGTCATTTGACTACGGCCATGCTGAAGCACTGCATTGAAGTGTCTTGGTAGGACAAGTCGACCCCAGGTCTTATTTTTAAAGTCTAATACGTATTCTATCTGTCTTATTGCCGAACCGCCAAGTCTCCTGGGCGTCAACACAGACTCAAATCACACAATCAGATATATAGATATTCATATATATACGAAGGGAATATTTCAGTTTCCTTCAACTAAATCCACTCACAAGGCTTTGGTTGGCCCGAGACTGCCAGGCAGTGGAACTGAACCTGGAACCATGTGGTTGGGAAGCAAGCTTCTTATCAAACAGACACGCTTGCGTCAGTATATGTGTGTGTGTGTTTGTGTGCGCGCGCGGTTCGGTGTGTGTTTGTGTTAATGTGCGCGCCCGGTTCGGTGTGTGTGTGTGTATGTATGTCTTTATGCACGTATGTATGTATATGTGTATTATGTGTATGCATGTGTACATCTATCTATCTATCTATCTATCTATCTATCTATCTATCTATCTATCTATCTATCTATCTTTCTAACTAACTATCTAACTGTCTGTCTGTCTCTCTCTCACTCATTCTCTCTCTCTCACTCTTTCTCTCTCTCTCTCTCTCTCTCTCTCTCTCTATATATATATATATATATATATACACGAGAAGCTTTATGAAAATAAACAAAAGGCAAGGCAGGGAATAGAAAAACAACAATTGTATTTTTTTGATTAGTATGACGCTCAGGAATATAAATAAAACAAGTCCTTTTACGTTTCGAGCCTACGCTCTTCAACAGAAAGATACACAGAAAAGAAACACGGAGAGAAACAAGGAAGAAAAAAAATGCGTGCAGAATCTAGCGAATCAACATGGCGATCTGATATATATATATATATATAGAGATGAAGGGTAAAGATCCAGAAACCATGGTCTGCTGATCTTGCAGAGCTGCAGGGGGAGTGATTCGCTCCCTTACAACATGTTGGTCTGATTACTGGCACTGCAAACACATCGTGGGCCACTGTTTTATTGAATGCAGAGAGTTCTGTGGTTCTAATTTTCTTTATTCGGCTGTAATATTCTTTAGTGATACGTGTTTTGTTACAGGTGCCAGTGGAAAATATATTTTCATCCACCGCTAGATACCTGTAACCTTCATAGTCAGGTACAAGGGAAACAGTCAAATCATTGACGGAGATGATACTAGTCTGGTTTATAGTTTTCCCCCTTTTCGCAACCATATAACAATATTTAACCTGACCAAACTCCAACCCTACATCCTTTGAGAATGTTGTAACTAGGTCAAGATTCTTTTTCATCTCATGCATATTCTTTGCATAAAGTTTTAAGTCATCCACAAAGATGGATGTTTCCTTGTGAACTAGTGAGATACCCTTCAGACTTCCTTAACATGAATGACAAGGGGTTATGTATGTGTGTATGTATGTATGTATGTATGTATGTACGTAATGTATGTATGTATGTATGAAGTACAAATTACTAGAGTATTTATATTCTTTGCGACTGCCGATTACCTATCTATCTGGGGCCTAGAATATATTTATTTCAATTTACAATATTTATTTCACGGTGCACTAAATAATGTTTTCCACGTTGCAGTCAGCTTAATGAAGAAGGCTATAAGTTGTATAGCTGTATATTACACTACTGAAGGATAATAAATAAATCGAAACACCTCACACAAGGTATTTCTGACTCCTAAATAGTGGGTTGTCCGGAAAGTTCGTGCCGATTTTTAAAGGAAAGGAAAAGGTCAATAAATACTTGCCATTACATTTTTAATCAACCAAATATGAACCATTTTGCTACACAATGCGTCTCCATCATTCCTTTAACTTGAAAATACCCTCTTCCCAGAATTGAGGTGGTTTCATGGCAAATAATTCATCAACGTATCTTTTTACGTCATCCAAGGAATTGAAGATTTTAGCATTAAGACTATTCTGCAGAGACCTGAATAAGTGGGAATCCGGAGGAGCAATATCTGGTGAATATGGAGGGTGGGGTAACACATCCCAGCCGAGCTACAGCAATTTTCGTCTGGTTCCCAAAGCATCAAGTGCCGAAAATGAACTTTCTTATCTTCCATTTTAAAGGATTACAGAATTAACACAGGTCACAAGAACATAAACTTTCTTCCACGAAAAGATAGCTTAAACTGTGCTCTAAATGGAAGTGTAGTCAAATCCTATTTTATGGACTGAATCATGTTCTAAAATTAGTCGAAAGGTAAGCTACTATAAATCGGCATGAACTTTCCGGACAACCCAATGTTACATAAAACGAGTTTCCTGCTTACACATAGTTGTTTCATATATTCTGTTGGCGTAATAGTTTACTACTACGTTTTCTCTGAATTTTTACAAAATATAGTTTTTGTTACTTTTAACACCATCATAACGAATTTGTTCATGAAGGTAAGACGTTACCGCTTTATATTTAACATTCATTCAGCTGTAATATTTCAGAAAATTAGCAAATTTTGAATAAAATATAAGAACGAATTACATTTATGCATCAGATTTTTAATTATCATTATGTAGACAGTATTTTTCTTGTTCATTTTTTTGCCAAATCAAATATTTCATTACAACTTAGAGATGTTGGTACAATTATTATCATTATTATTATTATCTACAAATTGTGAATGAGAATGTTTTCCGTTAATGCATTTTGAGTGCTCTATATTTGAGCATTAATTTTTTTTTTTTACATCCCAAAATCCACCAAAATTACATGTGACAAGTGCTGGAATGGATAGATATGAATTTCTTTTCTTCCTTTTTTTTTTTGTTCTTTTTGCGCATAACAATAAAAATAATGTTCCTGTCGACGTACAACAGTCTAGTAGTAAGTGAAGCAATCACAACAATCAATTCTGTGCTTCAGACGTTGGTCCAATTCTAGTAGACATACATGTATTCAACTAACAAATGTTTCATAATTATATATACAAAGAACTAAAAGTTCTGTTAAGGGTGTCTAGCTAATCGTTACACCATTATTTACGGTAACCAGTGAATAGGAGCAAGGGGAATACTAAATATGATAATACAGGTCCTAGTTAGAATAATGCATTTCGTTATATTATTGTCAAAGAATATTGGCGTAGGGATTTGCAGTAATATCCTTACTGGTGTAAGCAAACTCTTCACCCAAATGTACATTTGTGATAAATAATAAGATCATACGTCGTTCCAAGTTCGAAGACACTGTGGTAATATCGCAGTGTAGAATTTACTTGAAATTTTCTAGGTTTGTACACACATATATAGATATAGATATTGTGTGTGTATTTCTCTCTCTCCCTTCCGCTCTCTCTCTCTCTCTCTCTGTGCCTGTCTCTCCCCTTCTCTCTCTCCATCTATATACACACACACACATATACATACATATACATATACTTAAATACACACACACACACACACACACACACATATATATATATATATATATATGAACACAAGACTATATAGATATACATGTTAATATATGTGTATCTATAAGTTTATTTATATAAGTAATAATATAAATATAAACATTAATATATATATATATATTATATAAATGTCTGTAAATATACATGTATATACACATGTTCAGGCAGGTATATATATATATATATTTATGCATGTATGCATATACACAAGCGCGCACACACACACACGCATGAACATGCACACCCATACACACACAAACGCACGCACGCATACGCGCATACACACACACACACATACACGCGCACACACACGCATATAACATCGTAAAAAAATAGGTATATTAAGAATAATGCTTGGAAATGTACCGAGCGTTCGTGCGAATACATTGTGTATGTGCCTGTGTTAAGTTTGCGTGTGCGAGCGTGTGCACTTATGTGTGTATGTGTGCGCATGTGCGTGATCTGTATACAGTATTATATAGATGTATATTTCAAACAGAAAAATCATTTCGTTCTATGATAGTAATATGACAGCAAAATGAAATAGTTTTTCGGTTGTATGATAATGGAAGACTGATTTTCCGGATTGTTAAAAAAATATATACACACACCCAGAAACACAAGCACACACCTACACCAAGTCAAACACGCGCGCGCGCACTCACACTCACGCATGCATGCATGTGGATATATACATACATTTGAACACACGCATCCATATTTAAATATATACAAACATATATATATATATATATATATACATACTTTATACATATATATATATTACATACAATATATATATATATATAGATATATATATATACATACATATATATACATATATATACATATATATATATATACATATATATATTATATAATATATATATATATTATATATATATATACATATATACATACATATATATATATATGATTATGCCTTTCCTCCCCGTGTGAGAATTAATGCAAATACATATACATAAATACATGCCTACACACCTACATACATACCTATATACATTTATTTATTTTGTACTTATATATACATACAGGTATAAAACATTTTACATCGTAGTTTATGCATGTATATATATATATATATATATATTATATATATTATATATATATACATACGTAAACATATATATAGAAAGTGAGAGAGAGAGAGAGAGAGAGAGAGAGAGAAGGAGAGAGAAAGAGGGGGAGTTAGAGTTTGAATTTAAGGAAAATTCACATTTTAGAGAGTAAAAATACGAAACAGAAGTGAAAGTTATTAGTGCAAAAAAGCTCAGTGTTTGAGATCAAACGCAACCATTTTTATATGATATAGAGATTTGTAGCTGTTAGTTATTTTTTTTAGTATTTCTTTCATATTATAAATGAGTCACAAGGCAAATGGAAATTCAGGTAAACATGATCAATTCTAACAACGAAAATATGAAAGGTGAAAACAAACATTTTGATAGAACTTTTCCACAGATTTTTTTAAAATTTTATCGTTATATACCTTCAAGTGCGTACTCCATATTTTTGTATGTGAGTAGATGTATACGTGAGAATATTCAAACGTATCTTTCTGTATGCTTAAGTATATTATCATATATATATACACATATATATATACATATATACATATATATAGATATAGAATAGATAGATAGGTAGATGGATAACATTTACATTAAATGTCTACTTATATATATATATATACACACACACACATATTCATACATCCATATGTATGTGTATGCATTTACATATTTGAATTTTATAATCACGTATATCTCCATATATATGTGTGTGTGTGTTTGTGTTTATATAATATATATATATATATATATATATATATGCATATATGCATGTATTTTGTCTATACATGAACAGAAGAACTTGTACGTATACGTAGACATGAATGGAATGGTATGTATGTGGTTATTTGTACGTGGTTGTGTTTGTGTGAATGTATATATGAGTGTGCGTATATGGTACATGAATATGTATATTTATGGACATGTATATAATATATATATATATATATAATATATATATATATATATTACATATAATTATATATACATACACACACACATATATCTGAAGTGTTGATATAGATAAGTCATCAGGTAGGAATGTTTGTTTTTAGTAGTTTTTTTTTTTTAACTGACTTGAAATGAAAAGTCAAATGTCGAATATATTTGATAACATCCATTTTGTTTTGGAAACATTTTTCTCTAACTTTAGCTATCACACCAGTGTTAATGATGCAAAGTATAGCACATTGTTTTAGACAATCTTTCATTGCATGGGTAACTTTCGATAACAACTGGTGGTAACGACAATATTTTGTCTTAGGTCGTTTTATTATTTTTTTTAATTACTTTTCATTCTTGTAACACATTGAAACATTGGCAAGTCGATATATGCAAATATATGATGGCGGAGGACTTTGCTTGTTCTTTCATGTGTGTGTGTTTATGTTATAATATATATATATATATATATATATATATTATATATATATATATATATAATTAAATATATCATCTATCATCTATCTATCTATCTATCTATCTATCTCATATCTATATCTATCTCACTCTCTCTCTCTCTCTCTATATAGTATATATATATATATATATATAATATATATATATATACATACACACGTACACACACATACACACAAGATACACACACATACATACACAGGTTTATAGCTCATACAGGAGAATTAGAACTAACTATTAGTGGTTATACTTATAAATGTATGTATAAATACATTTATATATATATATATATATTTATAAAAATTATGTAACGTAAAAAAATTCACTTTACCGCACACCGAACTTTCAGAAATAGCAGCCAAAAATTTGGCTATTTCTTCAACTGCAAGTAAAAGTCTCCAGACAATGCATACTCAGAAAATAACTCACATAGGTATAAGGGAGAAAACAATGAAAGATCACATCCATATAAGATACCCGAGAACAGCCTGTTTCTGGATTCGGGGGTTAAACGCCACTTTTCCTTCATCAGCTCAGAGATTTCTTCTGATTGGGATTGAAATACTAAGAACCAAACATACCCATCACGATATCTGTAACATCGGACAAACTATGCTGGACACCCAGTACTAAGGAATCCAAAAATACAAATGAGATCTATATTCTCCCTGTCACCACGTGAGTCATAGAGTAGTGCATTTCTACAGAGGCAAAACCTGTAGTCAAATTCTTGGAGAGAAAGAAAGCATTATATTGTCATTAAAAAAAGGGTAGAATTAATTAATTGTTAATCAATTCGACCAAGCAGTATTCGGTATGTAAAAGGACCATTTACGGTATTTTGAAGTATTTAATTTATAAAAATATGGTATAAAGTAAAATCTCTGAGCGATGAAGGAAAAGTGGCGTTTAACCACGAATCCAGAAACAGGCTGTTCTCGGGTTATTATATGAGATCTTTCATTGTTTTCCTTTATACCTATGTGAGTTATTTTCTGAGATGCATGTCTGGAGACTTTTATTGCAGTTGAAGAAAATAGCAAATTTTGGCTGCTATTTCTGAAAAGTTCGTATGGCGGTAAAGTGAATTTTTACTTTACCATATTTTTATAATTAATACTTCCAATATACCGTAAATGGTCCTTTTTACATACCGAATACTGCTTATATATATATATAATATATACAGGGTTTGGACAAAATAATGGAGGAAACACCTAGATCATAGCATCATAGTTTTGAAATATCTATAAAACCGTCAAAGCTTCTTTATTTTATGTTTTTGGTTTATATTAGTGTTGCTTATTATGTTTTCCTACAAATTGTTGTTTCTTTTCAGATATCATCAGAAAAAAGGTAATAAAATTCATTAAAATGACAAATCTATCAGAATTTCAAAGAGGTCAAATTGTTGGTGCTAGCGTAACGAAAACAGCCAAAATGTTTGGTGTATCAAGAAGCATTGTCTTGAAAGTAATGACGGCCTTTGAGAAAGAGGGGAAAACCTTCTCGTCGAAGCAAAAGTCTGGAAGAAAACCAAAACTTTCAGATAGGGACCGTCAGACTCTCACGAGAATTGTTAGAAAGGATCGCAAAAGTACAGCTCTCAAAATTAGAGCAGAGCTTAATGACCATCCCGAGAACCTAGTTTCCACAAAATCTGTTTGCGGTTGCTGCACGAAACTGGATTTCACGGGAAGGCTGCAATCAGAAAACCTCTCCTTTCAAAAAGAATTGGTCCCCGGAGCTGCGGAAGAATGTTTTATCAAACGAGTCATCCTTAACCTTATTTCCGACCATGTTTCAAAAAAAAAAAAGGAGAAAGAGAGAGATATAGATAGATAGATAGATAGATAGATAGATAGATAGATAGATAGATAGATAGATAGATAGATAGATAGAAGAGAGAGAGAGAGCGAGAGAGAGAGAGAAGGAGAGAAAAGAACGAAAGGAAAAAGGTAAGGAAACGTGCTATGCAATGAGAGAAGTAGATTTAATAGTTTAGCGAGGAGCTAGCGCTGCAGCGCGCTGTTTGAAGTAAGAGAAAGGAATTTGTCTACACGAAGTTGCCTTGTTGGATTGGAGCGATCAGTGACAAACGTCAGACGATGTTTTTGGTATAATGTTTCACGAGTGCTTGCTGTTTGCTTGTAAACTAATTCAATACTAACCAAGTACCATCGAAAGTGTTACTCCTTGTTCGTGTTTTTCCATCGAATATGTTACTTCTTAGTTCGTGTTTTTCCCGTATTTTGTATTCGGTGTAATATTTGTACCACGTTGTTTCTGGGGTCTTAGTTTTGTAAAATACTTGTGCCAGTCAGTGTTAAGAATGTAAGGTAAAATTAACCTACCGTTTAGACTGAAATATGTATAGCTGTAGGATATTTTGAAGAGTAGTATTACCTACTCAAAGGCGGCGAGCTGGCAGTAACGTTAGCACGCCGGGCGAAATGCGTAGCCGTATTTCGTCTGCCGTTACGTTCTGAGTTCAAATTCTGCCGAGGTCGACTTTGCCTTTCATCCTTTCGGGGGTCGATTAAATAAGTACCAGTTACGCACTGGGGTCGATGTAATCGACTTAATCCGTTTGTCTGTCCTTGTTTGTCCCCTGTGTGTTTAGCCTCCTGTGGGTTGTAAAGAAATAGGTATTTCACCTGCCGCTACATTCTGAGTTCAAATTCCGCCGAGGTCGACTTTGCCTTTCATCCTTTCGGGGTCGATTAAATAAGTACCAGTTACGCACTGGGGTAGATATAATCGACCTAATCCGTTTGTCTGTCCTCTCTGTGTTTAGCCCCTTGTGGGTAGTAAAGAAATAAGTATTACTTACTCATTTCAAAAGTCAAATAATCTCTGAACGCATTTCTTCAAAATTTAACCTGTTGTCTTTTTTTTTTTTGAATACGATAAAATTGTCGTTGGTCAGATTATTATGAAGTCTCCCGTTGGTTGTAATTTTTATTGTTACTCCTGTTGTTGTTAGTTCCTTGTCATTTGATTTAGTAAACAGTAATGAAATGGCTTTCCTGCCACGTCACTCCCTATTGCTTTTCAGAAGAATTTCATTTAGCCTTGTTTCACTCAATATGGATTTGCCTTTTATTTAGATCAGTAGTTCTCAATTGGTGACCATAATACCCTTTGGGGTCCATAGTGGCTGTGTGGTATGTAGCTTGTTTCCCAACCACATGGTTCCGGGTTCAGTCCCACTGCGTGGCACATTGAGCAAGTGTCTTCTACTATAGCCTCGGCCAACCAAAGCCTTGTGAGTGGATTTGGTAGACGGAAACTGAAAGAGGCCTGTCGTATATATGCATATGTATATATATGTATGTGTGTGTTTGTGTGTCTGTATTTGTCCCCCCCAACATCGCTTGACAACCGTTGCTGGTGTGTTTACGCCTCCGTAACTTAGCGGTTCGACAAAAGAGACCGATAGAATAAGTACTAGGCTTACAAAGAATGAGTCCTGGGGTAGATTTGCTCGACTAAAGGCGGTGCTCCAGCATGGCCGCAGTCAAATTAAAAGAGTAAAAGAGTAATTAAAATTTGTGTAACAAATTTGTTACAATTCTACAATACACAAAATATTTTTACCGTTGTTTTAAGTATGTGTGGAGGCGGCGCGTGGCTTAGTGGTTAGGGTGTCAGCAGCATGATCGTAAGATTGTGGTTTCGAATCCTGGACCGGGGGACACGTTGTGTTCTTGAGCAAAACACTTCATTTCACGTTGCTCCAGTCCACTCAGCTGGCAAAAATGAGTAACGCTGCGGTGGACTGGCCTCCCATCCAGCTTCGGAATACATACGCCATAGAAACCGGGAAACCAGGCCCATGAGCCTGGCTAGGTTTTAAAAGGGCGCATTCATTATTTATTTATTTTTTATGTATGTATTCTGATGCGTATAGGTATATATCTAAATATGCTCATATATACTTAAATGCTAAATTTCTAGAAAGTTTTACAGTTCCAGTGATGGCTCGAATCTGTAGTCTTGAAATCAGCTTTCTCCTTTCTGGTTTGAGAAGCCTAATTTCTCAAGATTGGTACAGAGTGGTGCGGAGAGGACGGATGTTTGTGAAATGATTATTACTCAGCCCCAGAGGAGGGACATATGTCCGACAGGTACCATTCAGTCTGTGGTGTCTTAACATTTTGTTTTCAGTTCAGATGAAGCCATGGCGCTGTGGACGATAGAGCATCGCGTGTTTGCCTGCAACAGTTATGTGAAGAATAACGAGTTTGTCACAACAGTTCAGTGAGTTTGGCGCCACTTCAACATTCACCGAAATCAGGTGTTTTTATCCCTATAACACAATCTTACGTTGGGTGAATGCACTTTGTACACGAGGTACACTAATGAATAGGAGACCGGTGGGGGCAAGAGTGGAAGCCTTCAGAAATGCATCAATGAAAACCTTCAGAAATACACCAATGAAAACGGACACCACATAATGGATATTGTTTTCCACACTTGATTTTGACAAATGCTAATTTAATACGAACACATTGATGTCAATAAAATTTGTTTGCATCTAAAATTAACGATTTTTGTGAATTTTTCAAAAACGTCTGTCCTCTCTGTTCCACCCTGTACTTAGGTAGTGTGCTACATATCCCAGTGCGCCAACAAGTACAATATAAATCTGAAGTAGTAATCTGGATAGAATAATTATAGATTTCTCAATAATTCAGTATAGATATTCTTTCTTTCGCTGATCTTAACATCCGCCGCGCAGCTGATTTCTGCAATTTTACAGTTCCTCTTCTCTGTCCCAAATCATTATAAATTCTATAATGCATACATTTTATTAAGGTTTTCACTGGGATATTCCGCCAGTACACCTTTTTGTTATGAGTCGCTATGACTTCTTATTTCTTTGTTCTCGGGGTCATCCTTCCGACGGATCTCATTATATAGTGTCCTAACTACAACATTACGTCTCATCGGTAGATAATACCGTGATGACATTTTCGGACGACTGTTTATGATGTGGATGATATCTTCAGTGTATGTATGCATGTATGTATGTATGTATGTATGTATGTATGTATGTATGTATGTATGTATGTATGTATGCATGTATGTATGTATGTATGTATATACATCACGGGATCACGTGACCGACTAGGCTATCAGATGTTATTACGCAACGCTGGTCACACAATGTGTTTTTGCATTGTTTTGGCCTTCAAATGACGCCACCCCGCTGGCTCGGTCAGCAGGCCAACATTCGCCCCTTATCGAAAGGGAATACTGGAGCAACATGAAATGAAATGTTTTGCTCAAGAACACAACGCGCTGCCCAATCAGGGAATCGAACCCACGATCTAGCAATCGTGAGTGCAACAGCCAAACCATTAGACCACGCGCCTTCACATACACACATACACACACACGCACATACATACACACAGATACACATACATACACACACACACACACGCATGCACACACATATATTCGCTGAGTATACAGTGATTAATTATCCAGACGGATACCGTACGAACACTCAGTTATAATCCGAGATCACGCTAACCGCATTGAGTAGTAAGGACCACCTAGGATTACTTATGGTGAGCAATCCCACTGTAATTCATCCAATATGTAAATCCCAAGTTTGCTTCACAGGGTTATGAATATTTTCAGGTATGTAAATCCATGACAATTACAATGAATACGGAGATTAGTATATTTGCAAAGAAAGCAAAAGTAGCTGGTAAGGACTGATTAGCTGAGTAATGGGCTGTTGTATGCTCGCTGACCTTTTCCCTAGAATAAGGGCTATTTTACTTCATCCTGTGTCATCTACCACCTGTGTCATCTCTTGTGAAAGGTAGGAGAGTCCAGTTTGCTGGACATTGTTGTAGAGCTGAAAAAGAAGTAATTTCTACTCTTCTCCTCTGGAAGCCATCTACTCGCAATACCAGAGGGCGCAAACACTCCTACCCTGATGTAATCTCCAGGGACACAGGCATCCAGCAACAGGACCTCCGTAATGCTATGATGGACCGTGAAGTCTGGCGTAACATAGTAAATTCCATTGTCTCGACCACGGTCGAACAATGATGATGACTTCATCTATTTCTCCTCTCTTGTCCTCCACACTGAATTAACAGGAAATTAAACCGTGAAAGATTTATATATATATTTTAATAAAATATATTTACATCAATAAATATCGCTGATTCCTTCAAGAAAGAAAACTCTGAAAGTAAACACGTAAGCAATTTGTTTGTTTATATATCCAGATGTGTGAATGGTTGATGGTATTCATAACATATTTGGGTTAGATACCACATTGCCTTGAACTATTTATACAACGTTATGACATCCCCTCTTATGCTAATAACTGGGAAATAACTTTATTTGAATGGGGTTAGTCCTCAGAGGTTTGGAGATCTAACAACATCCTGTATAATGTTTCCTTAATACATATATCTACGTTATAAAACATAACACCTGCAACAACGAGTTGATATTTATTATTTTATAAATCAAGGTTGAAAAACGAATTAATAATTATCGTTGTTTTCCTGACAGTGTTTAATCATAATTTGATGTATGGTAGTTATTGCTTGATAATGAAGGAAAACAGAAACTCACTTTAAATTTCTTTGCGAAGTTTACCATTTAATTTCATTGAGATTCTGACATAGGCTTCATGGAATATAAATGGAGATTATGAAAGGATGCTGTTATATGCAATGTTTTTAGAAATATATGTATGTATGTATGTATGTATGTATGTATGTATGTATGTATGTATGTATGTATGTATGTATGTATATATGTATGTATGTATGTATGTATGTACGTACGTACATATGTATGTATGTATGTATATATGTATGTATGTATGTACGTATGTATATATGTATATATGTATGTATGTATGCATGCATGTGTGTGTATGTATGTATGTAGTATGTATGTATGTATGCATGTATGTATATATATATATATATATGTGTGTGTGTGTGTGTGTGTGTGAATATGAATATATGTGTGTGAGAGAGAGAGAGAGAGAGAAGGAGGCGGGGAGAAAAAGGGAAAGAATGTAAAGAGATTTAGAAGACAGTTCCCATAAGAAGGAATTGTATACCTTGGAGATCAGAGATATTTTCATGTGGATCGTCCAGTGATTTTGCATAAGCTTCGATACAGGCAGGTATGATCCTGTCGGTTTCCGAGACTAAACAGCAAGTAAGTAATGTTGCTATATATGGATAAATGCTTAAAAGTAAGGAACACAGTCGATTCTGTTTGTTTGTTTAAACTAAAGAGTATAAGGTTACCTTAGCTTAGATCACACGGTTATATGAATGACAAACCGTATGCACACTTCACATAAACATGTAAAAATATAACAAACAAATGCATTCATGTGGCTCTCTCACTCTCGTTTATATGTATATACTTGTATACACTCATATCTATACACACACATTGTCAGACACACGCATATATATACACATGCACTCAGTAAAACAACCCACTTCCGAAAGTTTAGATATTCTTTTAATTTCATTTTGTAATATTTATACTTCTAAAGCGGTGAACTGGTAGGGTAGCTAACATATCGAGCAAGATGCTAAGCGGCATTTTTTCCGACTTTACGTTTTGAGTTCAAATGCCGTTGGAGTCGAATTTGCTATAAATCCTTTCAGGTTCAATAAAATAAGTACTAGTTGAACACTGGGGTCTATGTAATCGACTTACTCCTTCCCCCAAAATCACTAACCTTGGGCCAAAATCTGACATCAATGTATATACGTCTAAACTGTTAGAACTGATGGTTTATAAATAACCAAATTGAATTCCATGATTCATTTCTAGACCTTTACATTCTTCAAACATTATGAGTCCTCGTTTGTGTAATTCTTCCTCGGCTTTTGCAACTTCAGATTCTTGAATATACATTTGGTTTCCGCAACTTTCTTGGTTAAAATAATTGTTTTTTTTTTTTAATTAAACGAATTGAGCAGGAACATCATTATGTTTTCAGTATGAAATAAGTTGCTATTCTAAAGCAAGGTTTCTCAACCATTTTTCGCCTATGAACCTCTTTGATTCATATTTTACTCTACTGAACCCCCATAACTATTTGAAGTTTCAAAAAATCCTAATATATTTTTATAATTAAATAATTTTAAAAATTGCTAAGATATTTTGTGTATCGTAGAAGTATAACCAGTTTATTGCATATAAACTTTAGTAACAACATTTTATATGAACCCCCAAAGGTCATACTTCCAAGGGTCATATGAACTCCCAAGGGTCATATGAACTCTGGTCGAAAACCACTGTTCCAAAGGGAGCGGAGAGGAGATGGATTTTGTAAAATTCTGTTCATGCATAGAAGAATATTGAGCTTTATTTGATAGCCAGCTTATCTAGCAAGTGGGGCCTCATATCAATGAGGGGGGCCGGTCCGCATTGATGCCGTCGAGAGGTAGGCCCCGAAACGGCCCGCATTCTCTCCTGACGATCCCATACACTTGCTGGCTTCTGGCATGCGGAGTTTTTGACTGGTAGCACTTGCATGTGCAAGTTGTTTGCAAGACATTTTTCTGTGACGTTTTCGTTGCAGAGAATTAGTATTCAAATAGCTTATTTCATGAAACAGCCCCATTTCCAATTTTCTGGAATCCTGTGTTTGATATGCTGTATTATAGTCAACCGCATACCAGGGTCACGGTAAAGATCCAAATCTGGCACAACAAGCAAATGTGAGTCATATTGCCGTCAATGGCTGTGACTGATGATGATGTGTAAAACAGCTTTCTTCCATCAATCTTCTTAGAACCAAGGTATTTTACTATTAAGATGGAAGGAATCTTGTGTGAAACAAATACAAGCGTTCCACAGATTTCAAAAAAACCAGCGCTTTGTCAATCGTCCCAGAGCCAGAAGGAGATTACCGCTGATACGAGAAAATTTGATAAGAAAAAGCGTTAGTTTGCAGAGAAGGTAACAATGTGTGGTTTTCTCTATATAATTCAAGAAATTAATTTTTGTTTGCAGATTTTCCTTTCTAAAAGAGAAATATTTTGAAAGGATGTCATACTAGAAATTCTGAATTCCTTCTTGAACTTTCTAATGATGTGTCTCTTGCTTATAGCAAACGTCTTTTAGGGAAATAATAATAATAATAAAATACTTGTTACTCGTGGTTATAGAATTAATCTGAGAAAGAAATGTCAAACTGTTCCTACCCTCCGTACTCTTGAGGAAGCATATGGACAAGTGCTAACCACCTCCCTGGCCATATTACCAAGATTACAGTGAAATTCAAGTCCGGCAGAACAGACGGAAGTTTGTTAAATATTCCTTAAAGCTATGATGATGTTCACAATTCGTTGTTTCATTGTTATTTTACTACCAAGATCCAGGTCGATTAAATTGACTTCAGTGTTCGACTAGTACTTATTCAATCGATCCCAAAAGGATGAAAGACAAAGTGGACCTCGGTGGAACTTGAACTGGGAGCGTAAAGACGGACAAAATACCGCTAAGCATTTTTCCAAGCGTGTTAAAGATTCTGCCAGCTGCTAAAGGAGTGGATTATGTAGTCAAAAATGTAAAAATAGTTTGTGATAGCCACGACTGGGAAGCCTTTGAACATAGATCTGCTCCATAGATCTGAAGTAGAGCTAAACGACAACAACAGATAGTTCAGTATCTGTCCTTTAGTGTAATATAATATCAACGAGACTTGAACCTCGTATCTTTCTCAACCCCAGATTTAATTACCTCTCTTACATGATCGAAATTGGTTAAATTAACTTTAACTTTTTCGATCCATAACAGATGTTAGAAATCATTTTATCAATCAGTCATTATATGTTTCTTTATTTGATAGATAGATATGTTTCTAGCCACATAGTCACAGCAACATATATATATATATATAGTAACTTAATATTAAATTGTTTATTAAGTCGTTCAGTTATATGCTCGGTCAATATTGCAGTCACAAATGGGCAGATTTGTCAGTGTTGTGCATTTTTCACAACATCTGTTCCCACTTCTGCATTTTAATCAAATTCTGCCGGCCGGGATTAACTTTGCCTTTTATTCTTTTTCCAGGTCATCGATAAAAATGTACTAATCCAAGATGGTGGATTGATGGAGTTGTAACAACATCGGATCAGATTTGTTACGATATTTGTGCCGACTCTTTGCGCTCCGATTTCAAATCCCACCAGATTTAATGCACCGTCCAACCTAACTCAAGGATCGAATTTGAGAATTCCCTCCTTCCTCCCTTACATCAGCTTCAGACACTCTGAAAGGATTGTGGGTATTGCCGTTTCTTCTATCTAAAAGATTTTTTGTTTTAAATTATGATAGCAATCTACGTCTGTTTGGGAATAGTTTTTGTTTTGTCTCAAGTCATGCACTAGAACAACGTTTGTACGATTATGTTCTTCCACATCTAAAACCACATTGCCCAATGTATACTTTGATTTTGCTGTTGCTATTTCTACAAGATGGGTTTGTGCATAAAGGCTTTCTTCATTTAGCCTAAATGAATAATAATTACAGCAAGTCATTTAGGTCATAGTTATATAAGCTATATGGCTGAACTGTGAAGGCGCGTGGCTCAGTGGTTAGGATATTCAACCCACTATCATAAGGTCGTGAGTTCAATTCTCGGAGACTCGTTGTGTCCTTGATCATGACACGTTGCTCCAGTCCACTCAGCTGACAAAAAATGTGTAGTACCTGTATTTCGAAGAGACAGTCTTGTCACGCTGAATCCCCCCGAGAAATATGTTAAGGGTACACGTGTCTGTGGAGTGCTCAGCCACATGTACGTTAATTCCGCGAACAAGTTGTTCCGTTCATCGGATCAATTGAAACCCTCAACGTAGTAACCGACGAAGTGCCTGTAGTATAGTATAGCTAAACTAAACCAAACTAAACTAAATTAAAACAAACACAAACATATATATCAGTCCTTTGTTTCGTTCTTGAGTTTGAATCCTACCAGCTTATGTATTTGATTTATCCAGGTAGAATCAATAAATATATACTAGGTAATTCGACAATATTCCACTAACTCAAAGGCGGCGAGCTGGTAGAAACGTTAGCACACCGGGCGAAATGCGTAGCCGTATTTCGTCTGCCGTTACGTTCTGAGTTCAAATTCCGCCGAGGTCGACTTTGCCTTTCATCCTATCGAGGTTGATAAATAAAGTACTAGTTACGCACTAGGGTCGATATAATCGACTTAATCCGTTTGTCTGTCCTTGTTGTCCTCTCTGTGTTTAGCCCCTTGTGGGTAGTAAAGAAATAGGTATTTTGTCTGTCTTTACGTTCTAGGTTCAAATTCCGCCGAGGTCGACTTTGCCTTTCATCCGTTCGGGGTCGATTAAATAAGTACCAGTTACGCACTGGGGTCGATATAATCTACTTAACTCGTTGGTCTGTCCTTGCTTGTCCTCTCTGTATTTGGCCCCTTGTGGGTAGTAAAGAAATAGGTATTTTGTTTGTCTTTACATTCTGGGTTCAAATTCTGCAGAGGTTGACTTTGCCTTTCATCCTTTCAGGGTCGATAAATTAAGTACCAGTTGTGTACTGGGGTCGATATAATCGACCGGCTCCTCCGCACAAAAAAATTTCGTGCCTTGTGCCTAGAGTAGAAAAGAATATTCCACTAATTCCACATCAAGAAAGACGTAAACTATTGAGACATTTGTCAAAAGTGTTTGTACAAGTAATCATTTGAAACAGCCATTAACCAAGGTGTTAATGCTGTTTCGCAGTTCTCTCTTACTGTAAACTATCTCAGCACACACAGTAGAGAACTTCGCATTAAAGAAATTGATATTAAAGTCACATAGAAAACTAATCAAGGTCAAAAGTAGACAAATCTAATAAATTAGTTTGAATGAGCTTGAAATATTTTCGGTAGAATAAAAGCTTTAGTCGAAGCAAGAAGAACTGAAAACCAAAATAGTTTCAGGCACATCGTGATCTTAGAACAACGACAAAACACTGAAGTGTCAAACTTTGGATTACAATGAATCAAGCGTCTCTCAACCGACTGCTCCATTACCTCTAGCCAAGTCAAATACATATAATATAACACTAAGTAAGGCTATTCTAAGAGTAATCGGACGAGTTATATAGATTTTCCCAATTTGCATGAGTGAAAGCTGATGTTCTTCTTAACCTTCAGGCCAGAGGTTTCCCGCTGATCATAAATTTCAGTGTCATAGATACATATTCTAGTGACTACTTTTGTCGTTCTGTCTGTGGCCTATCATTGTTTCTCTGCCTCTGGCTTTCAAGAGACCTACCCCCCCTCTCTCTCTCTCTCTCTCTCTCTCTCTCTCTCTCTCTCTTTCTCTCGCTCTCCCTCAATCATTCCTCGTCCTCTCCAATTTCTAGCAGACTTTTTATCATTTTTATTATGTTGCTTTTTTATTGTCTCTTTATTCTTCTGCTATCACATTCATCACCTTATCTGATTCTTCATGAGGTTGACTATCTCTGTCTCGACTTTCACCCTATATTCATTGCTCCCACCTTTCCTTGTTCTCTCTCTGTTTCTCTTGTCCCATATTTCAATCTTCTCTCTCTCTCTCTCTCTCTCTCTCTCTTCAGTCTTTATTTGTCGTTTCTCTTATATAAACCGACACATAGGCACAGTAAGAGATATGCGGGCAGGAGTATATATAGTACAGCACTAGTATCAAGAGAGAGAGGGGGAGGGAGAGTGTTAGGGAGAGAGAGGGAGAGACAGAGGGAGAGAGAGATTATAAAAGTGAGGGGAAAGAAGGCAAGATAAAAGGACCGAAAGAAGAAAGGAAGGAAAAAAGAGAGAACAAGATAGAGGGAAGGAAAGAAAGAAAGAAAGAAGGAAAGAAAGAAAGAAGGAAAGAAAGAAGGAAAGAAAGGGAAAAGGAAGTGGAGCAGATGAATTCATCTTTTGCTTCAGTGTCTGAAGATTGTGTCAATGAATAATTATCATGATGAAGTAGTTGTTGTTGTTGCTTTTGTTGTAGCAACATCTGTAGCAGAAGTAATAGATGCTTTTGCAGCTGAAGTGGTGGTCGTCGCAGCTGTAGTAAGGCCACATAGTAGTAGTAGTAGTAGTAGTAGTAGTAGTAGTAGTAGTAGTAGTAGTAGTAGTAGTAGTGGTGGTAGTAGTAGTAGTAGTAGTAGTAGTAGTAGTAGTGGCAGTAGCAGCAGCAGAATTTGAACCTGGAGATCTCCATTTCCAGCGACTTCGAGGGCCACCTCCCAGTGATGTCGGGCGTCAACGAAGAGTCATCGACTACAACAAGACGACCAAAGTTGTTTTTTTTTTCCAAGGTCTGGGGTCTCCCGCCCCTAAGCCCTATACCATCACCCTTACCCGTGTTGTTGCTTACAACAACAACAACAACAACAACAGCAACATTTATAGTTATCGCAGCAGGGGCAGTGTTTATGTCAGATGTAGGACTTGCATGTAGCGATCTGATGACATCTACTGCCGAGACGTGAGCCAAGACCGAAGACTACGTCGTAGTAATTAGAAGTCAAAGCTCCCTCAAATCAAACCCTAAAGCTTTAGAAAACAAAAACCCACACTGGATAATGTAGTCCTGTCCATAAGAAAGATATAGAATGGTCACGGCTGGAGTGCCTTTCTTCATAGGTCAGCTCAATTGGTTTTCACAAAATCTGCCAAGACTGGCAGCTAATCAACTAGATATTTGGACTGTTTATCTCTTTAAGTAGGTTTACAAATTAAAGTAATATTATGCTTCCATTCATCTCACTCAAAAGAAGAAACAAAACACACTATATATAAAAAAAAATATAAAAAAAACTTCTCATCTTCAATCAGCCATTTTGCTTCTTCATAGATCTTACACTTCTCATCTTTCAAAGTTATTTACAACTACGTCTTTTCCTTTTAACTTTTACCTCCTCTTTTCACAAGGTCATTTTCTTTATGTTGTAAGCCTTCTCCCATTCTTTTTCTTACTCGCATTTTTATTATTAATCTATAAAAGGAAGGTTACCCTTCATTTTAATAATTTGTTCCCGTTATTTAATTCTTTTTAGCCTCGCCACACTACACTTTGCTCTCGTCTAACAGATATATTTACATATTCCTTGAAGTAGCATAGAAGACAGACACATTTTCTGACACGCTTTGATGGTCAAGCGGAACACATGATATACTAAAAACAGGACGAAACAAATAAACAAACAGAATAATTTCTTTTCATGATAACCGGAGCGTGAAAAAAGAAAAGTTAGCTTTGTAATCAACTTTATACAAGTGACCTGTGGACACGATGACTAACTGATTGTTCTATTCTTCCTTTTGCTTCCGCGTGAACTCTTTTCTCTCCAGCGTTGTTTGAATTTTGCTTAGTATTCTATTAGAACTGAATAGTAGCTAACGCCAAGGGCATATCTATAACTGCTTTTAAACCAAGGGCAAACGTTGTCAAGACATAACAGATATCATTATTGCAAGTAAAGCGGTGAGCTTGCAGAATCGTTAACCGTCGGACAATATGTTCAGTTGCATTTCTTCCGACTTAGAGCGTTCAGAGATCAAATTCCGCGTAGGTCGACTTTGATTTCGTCTTTTCTGGGTCGATGAAATAAGTACTACTTGAGCACTAGGGTTGATGTATTCAACTTACCCCTTATTTCTTTACTACCCACAAGGGGCTAAACATAGAGAGGACAAACACGGACAAAGGGATTAAGTCGATTACATCGACCCCAGTGCGTAAATGGTACTTATTTAATCGACCCCGAAAGGATGAAAGGCAAAGTCGACCTCGGCGGAATTTGAACTCAGAACGTACCGCTAAGTATTTCGCCCGGCGTGCTAGCGATTCTGCCAGCTCGCCGCCTTACCCACTCATCCCAGTGTTTCTGACTCTGTGCCTACAGAATGTAGTTAGTTACCTTTAGCTGAAGTATTTTACTGTTTACGAGTATTGATGATGAGTGTTTTGTATTTTTTTTATTTTTAGTTCAGTTTTCAGTAAAATGTGATGCCAAGTTACTTTATTAAAGCTCAGTTCCATGTTGCTCTCACTTAAAATTGCCCCGCCCACCACAAAATTAGACATTTTACCTTCCGACCAGAGTCTATTAAAATAACCATAAGCATAAGGAATATAGAATAATTTATTCATATGCAATTTAAATTGGTGTCCTCTTTTGGCTATACGCTATTTCTGCGGTTCTCTTTTACAGGACTTCAGTAGTACTGATATTGTTGTAATAGAAATGATATTAGAAATAACAGTTATTCCCGGGATGATGCGATAAACGATTATTACGGTTTACTCAATACGCTGTGCTGCTTTTAGTTCTACCTACATATTGCTTGTTTCAGGCAGTAGATTGCGGCCAAGCTGGGACAACTTCTTGAACAATTTTAGCCGAACGAATAGATCCCATTAGATATATTTTCTGTTAAGCTTGGTATTTATTTTACTGTCTCTTCAGCCGAACTGCTAAGTTACCGATACGTAAGCGCACCAAACACCAGTTTTAAACGGTGATGGGATACACACGCACACACACGTCGTGTGTGTATATAATAATAATAATAATAATAATAATAATGATAATAATAATAATAGTATAAATAATATATAAATATATGCATATATACATATATGTACATACCTACATATATATGTATATATACATGCTTATATATGTACGCGACATCAAAAAACGTTGAACACAATGAGAAACGAAAACATAAAAACTAAAACATAGAAAAGTACTTTTTTTAACAATATTCCTCTTCATCTGTTGTCTCTGTTTCATCATACATATATATATACATGGCGGGTTTCTTTCAGTTTTCATCTACCAGATCCACTCACAAGGCTTTGGCAAACCTGAGGTTACAGTGGAAAATACCTGCGTAAAGTGCCACACAGTGGAACTGAACCCGGAGGTATGTGGTTGGGAAACAAACTTCTTACCATACAGCCATGCTGTGCCCATTTCAAGTATTCATTTGAGCGTGATTCCAATATGACAGAATCAATGTCCTTCAAGTAAAGATTTTACCATCATCGTTTACTGTTCCTGAAAACAATACATTCCAAAATAATTAAACATTAACATACAACCATGAATGTTTCGGGACGGGGCTGTAAAAAAGCAGGTTAAGTCGACAATTATTGACAGACACAGTTTCACTTACGTACAGGACACTATTTCATTTGCTACATTATATTACTGGTATTATTTATCGCCTCCTCTCCAAAGCGAACCCAAGGGATTGGATGTGAAGACATAAAATATCTGCTGAAAAATGAAACTGTTTTCCCTCAAACAATATATATATATTATGTATAATTCTATTTCATAGCGTTACGTTCGTCCGAGAGTCGAAAGACCATTTCTGTTATTTACTTATTTGTATTCGTATATGTATAATTTTTTTTTCTTTCTATTATACAGCCGAAAGGCATTCTGTCGTATGTGTACAATTCTAGCTTTCTCGCTTTTGGCTCCGTTCCTGTATTCGTTCTTGTACACATTCGTTTGCCTTTCCCAGAGGATTAATGCTTTTATATTAAATCCCTGGAGGCGGCGAGCTGGCAGAAACGTTAGCACGCCGGGCGAAATGCTTTGTGGTATTTCGTCTGTCGTTACGTTCTGAGTTCAAATTCCGCCGAGGTCGACTTTGCCTTTCATCCTTTCGGGGTCGATAAATAAAGTACCAGTTTCGCACTGGGGTCGATGTAATCGGCTTAATCCGTTTGTCTGTCCTTGTTTCTCCCCTCTATGTTTAGCCCCTTGTGGGTAATAGATAAATATATATTAAATCCCTGGCCCCGCCGAATTCGAATAGTATCGGAAATAAGAGGGCGAAACTTCAAAGGCATCCCAAACTTCGACTGAAGAGGTTATCGGCTGCGGATGATCCATGTATCCTGTGTTTGTCCTGTTTGCCGTGCTGTCGTCCACTTTTCCGCATGTTGTGTTCTTTCTGTTCTACCTTGTGTGTGTGTGCGCGCAAGCATGGCTGTGTGGTAAGGAGCTTGCTTCCGTTTAGAGACTACGGTCGTTGTTTGGGCTTCGTGCTGAAATTATCGCTGGATTTACCGTTGGATTATATTGTTACTACTGCCGGTATTGTTGAACTTGTTAGTATTATTTGGTGAACTGTTATGTTTCTCGGTTACGGGAAATAGAAATTGTTACAGATTTTCTGTGCCCGGTGTGGAATTGTATATATTTTTCGTTTAAAAAATTGAACTATTTAAAATTCTTTGCAGACTTATTTGTGAGATCCGCCCACAGCGGGGGCGGGAAATGAACTGTTTTGAACTGTTTTAAACTGCGTCGTACTGTTTTGAACTGTTTTTGAACTGTTGACCTCTTCTTGAGGAGAATTTAAATTATTTTATTCTTGTGTTTTCTCTGTTCTTTAGTTACTAATTTCGGCCGAGTATGTCGGTCGAAATTATCTGAGAAAAATGTACTCTCGAAGAGAGTAATGTTGATGTTGGCAGTAGTGCCAACACTGAGAAGAAATTTTCGGCGATTGCCGCAGTGGCAACAGAAAATATTGATATTCATGTAATAATGCTACAGGAATATTTCAAAGAATAAAAAAGGAGGACGGTGATGTGAAAATATCACCCTCCTCCAACACTGTGGATACGGAGAGGAGAACAATTGTGTTTCAAACCTACTGTACAGAAAACAGGCGCTTCAAGCACTTTGAAAAGGAGAAAATTGAAAATTGTCTTGCCCCCAATATGGAAAGACATAACTTACATTGCAAGGAGCAAGACATATGGTACGGTGGAGGTGCGTTTTGCCACAGAGGAGATGGCCTGCGGGTACTCTGTGAGCCCACTGAAAACTAAAGAGGTGGTGCTTCTGCCAACCTACACGGGGAGACGTACTTCCCGTGTAAAGGTGTCAGAAGTGCCACCAGAAGTGGATCCGAGGGAGGTAATGGAGGCCCTGTTGTTTAATCATATGCTTTGCCCCCGCCCCCAGAACTGGCTCGGGCAGAGCATCTCGGCAATCATTCAGGGGGCTCAGGAAGATATTGAAATGCTTCCAAACCGGATACTCGTGGGTGACAATGTTATATTAAAAATCCAAGTGGGGTGTAAAAGACCCACATGTTACGAATGTGGCAAAAAGGGCCACATTCGAGCAGATTGTGAGAAGCGAAAAAAGAAAATGGAGCAGAAACCAAGCCCTTCAAGTGTAAAAAACATTCCCACTCCCACCAACACACCAACCCCCACAAAGACAAAAACTCCCACGCCCGATGCTGCGGTGCCGGTCCCTAAACAAAATAATGAAAACACCCAACCCCTGCACACACAATCCCCTACAAAAACAAAATCACTCGCCCTCTTGAAACCTGAGGCACCTATTGGAAAAATGAAACTTCCCCAAACGATACCATGGAGGTATCAGAGGGAGAGTTTACTGTAGTAGGAAACGTACATTGGCACCATCCACATCCACACCCCCTTCAAAGAATACAAACAAGGCACCACAGACAATAAAAAAAGACCCCACCCAACCGTCCTTGTGGAATAAGACAAAGAAAACATTATTTTGGTAGAATTTAATACAAAAGATAAATATACTAATGATATTGCTGTGGCACATCACACAATAAAATTGTACCCCAACACAAAGACCTGAAAAGTAGGTGCGCCTTGATAGGGGAACTTTATACAGAGAATTAAAGAGAAGGCATCCTGCAGCCATCTGGAAGGTTGTAGATTTACTTAAATATCTGAAGAATTAGAAGGAAGGAAGGGACTGATTTACGTGTGGTAAAGTTGGCCCCAACTTCTCCAGTGAAGGGCAAGTAGAACCTTTACTTTTAGTAATGACCTTACTTAACCTTGGTTGTTTGAATATGCGTGGTCTGAGTTCGAAGTGGAAGCAGTCTTGTTTCCTCGACTACCTCAGATTACATGATATACATGTGATGGTTGCTACAGAGACCAAGCTGGACACTCTACAAACTTCGCCTCTCCTGAATGTCTAAGAAAATCATGTCACCTGGCCAGACCGGAGGACGAAGGGGTGTAGTGGTACTGATCCGTAAAGGCTTGGCTCTGCAGACAAATCTATGCGGACCCTGGTCGTCCTTGATGTGACATGCAGCAGTAAGGCCTTCAGGTTGATTGGGATCTACGGACCTTGTGCTAGAGGATTACAAACTGATTTTTATCGGTGCCTAAAGAACTCTCTCGTGACGTCGAAGACATTAGTGGCATTAGGCGACTTTAACACTATCGTTGACGCACACATCGATAGTGTTGGCACGACAGGCAGGAAGATAAACTCACGTCTCTTGGATCTGCTTAAGCGCTTCCAGCTGACAGATCGATACAGGCTTCAGCATCGGAACGTCCCAGAGTGGACCTGGATTAATGGCGACGGAAGGTTCAAGTCTTACTTACATAGGATAGTAATTAGAACTAGAGATAAGGTTAGTTTTAGTTGTCCACAGCTTGTTCAAGTATCTTACACTGACCATAGAATGGTTAAGTGTAGGCTGAACATAGATAGTACAGTTAAGCGAGGATCTGGCTACTGGAAGCTGAACAAGTCTATTTTAACATGCGTGGCATAGCGTAGCCGGATTAAGGAACTAGTACAGGGGGCGTTAACCGGCGCCGTGGTTAATAACCGGTGGTGGTTCACCCTCAAAGAGCCATTCATTTTGTGTCTATTATGTTTAGTCATCAGCTAAGACTAGTAAGGCCAGAATAGAAGGCCAATTAGTTAAGGACTTAGAGGAGGCGTTAAGGTTGGACTCTGCATCCCACATTTTGGTAGCGAGAACGGACTTAGACCGTCACCTCAAAGCCAAACACGAGGGGTGCAGAGTTAGGTCTAAAGTGAGAGCATTGGGCCGTGAGGGAATTAATGTTGCCGAATGGGTCCATACGGTAGAAACCCTGCGTGGCAATGATGCCGCAATTAGGTTTCTGGTTGATGACAATGGGTGTTCGGTCGATGGACGGGACTGTTCTTCCTCTTCATATTTTTATTTTAATTGTTATATATCCCCACATGTGTTGTAGTGTCCCTCTCTATGTAATGCCTTTATGGCAATTTAAAAGAAATAAAGAAGCTTCCTTTCCAATGGCATGGTTTCGGGTTCAGTCCCACTGTATGACACTATAGCCCCGGGGCCGACCAAACACTTGCGAGTGGATTTGGTAGAGGGAAAACTGAAAGAAGCCCATCGTTCGTGTGTGTGTATTCGCCACCATCACTTAACAACCAGTGTTGATTTGTTTGCATATCCGTAATTTGGCGGTTCTGCAAAAGGAGTCCGAAAGAATAAGTGCCAGGCTCAGAAAAAAAGTCTAAGTACTGGGGTTGACTTGTTCGCCTAAACACGACAAGGTGGCGCTTCTGCATGGTCGCAGTCCTACGGTTGAAACAAATAGAAGTTAAAAGTTATAGCCCGTGAAATCATGGACTAATTCCTATATTTTATAGTAAACGATATAATTAACACGTTATTATCATTAACCATTTAATCATTCTTTCTCATTTTGGCACTGGCCAGCAATTTTGAAGTGAGGGGCAGTTCGGTGCAATTGATCCCATGATTTGACTGGTTTTATTTTATCGTCTCTGAAAGGATGAAAGGGATAGTTGGTTGCCGCAATATTTTAACTGAAAACGCAATAATGAGACGGAAAAAATGTCGTACTATATCTTAACTCTATGATATATTGTATAACTTGTACTATATCTTAACTCCTAGAATTTTGTTTTTGATTATTTTTAAGAAAATTAGCTGCAGTGATTGGAAGAAAAATGCATTTAGAGTAGAGCAGAGAGTTCATTTGATTGTATGCAATAAAGTGAAATAACATTGTTCTTTGACGTATATATATATATATATATATATATATTATATATATATATATATATATATATATATATATATAAAGTTAATCCAAACAAGAAAACACAGAAAAAAAACACAGCAACGCGAGGACGTGGAACAATTAAAGTATTATTTGACGCTCAAGAAAGAAGGGAAGGAGGGTTTAACGTTTCAAGCGGAGCTCTTCGTCGGAAACAAGGAGAAGGAGAGATCCCGAGAAGGGAAGACAGAGGGGAAAAAATAGTTTTGCTGGTGGTGCTCAAGAGATCACATGTTGATATATATATATATATATATATATATATATATATATATATATATATATATATATATATGTATGTATGTATGTATGTATGTATGTATGTATGTATGTATGTATGTATGTATGCATGTATGTATATATATTCTTTTTGTTCGACATTAGGCTTAGAAACCTTCATTACGACTTTAACTTCGTGAACACTGTATTGTCAGTAAACAGCTTATGTAACTGGAATATCGGCAAATGCTGTAATGTTTAAATAAGGACGCATGAATATTATTTAGTGATCTGTGATTTCATTGGCTGAATCTCACCAGCTATGTGCTTCTGCTACAAATAAATCTATATCTGTGGAAGTAATAAGTATGTACATATGTATTTATTATTAGTGTTAGCGAACAGAACTTCATTTCTTCATTTTTCTTTGCTATCTATCACATAAGACCAGAGGCAATGTGTAAGTTTCATAAATTTTATCTATCGAAATATTATTAATCTTGAACTTGGTAACATAGCTGCGAGTCAAAAAGACTTCAGAAAAGAGTTACAACATGGTATGACATATCTAACTATATATGTTCTAAAAACATACTGCAGATGCATAGCTTTTTTTTTTCTACTTATAGTATACTAAGTACGCACATATTTAAACTGTATACAATTACTTTTCTTAAAGAGGCGGCGGTTTTGGGAAAGATTATGCTTCTTTGAACGAAATCTATCGGGTAGACGGTTTATAAGATATTCTGCTTTTTATTATTGTCTTTATGATTATCATTAAGTTCAAGACAACCAGCTGGCAGGGTCGTTAGCAGCCCTGGTAAAATGCTTAGCAGCATTTCGTATGTCTTTACGTTCTGAGTTCAACTCCCTCCGAAGTCGGCTTTCCTTTTCGTCCATTTCAGGGCCGATAAAGTAATTACCAGTTGAACATTTGGGTCGATGTAATCGACTTAACCCTTCCTTCCAAAATTGCTGGCTTTGAGCTAAAATTTAAGACCATTATTGCTAGTAAGCTGGTAGAGTCGTTAGCGAAGTTGGATAAACTATCTAGAGGCATTCATTCCGATTCATTACATTCTGAGTTCAAATTTTACCAGGGTGAAGTTTCCCTTTTATCTTTTCAGTGTCGATAAAATAAAATACCAGTCAAGTTCTAGGATCGATGCAATCGACTTGCTCCCTCCCTTTAAGATTACTGACCTTTTGACCTTTTATCAAAATTATAAAGAATTATTATTACTATTCTCATGGTTGTGCTCCAGCATGACCGCAACCTAATGACTGAAACAAATTAAAGAATTATAATTAAGACGTCTGGCAGAATAGCTAGAACGCCCAGCGGTAATTTTTCCCAATCATATGTTCTGAGTTCAAATTCTACCGCACACGACTTTGCTTTCATCCTATCGAGGTCAATAAAATAAATAAGAGTTGAGCAATAAAGTCGATGTAATTGACTCACCCATTCCCTCTAAAATTGCTCGCCTTGTTTCAAAATTTGAACCTGTCAAATGCTGCCGCGGTATATTTTGCTTTTCATTCTTTCGGTGTCGATAAATTAAGTAAGGTTGAGCTCTGGGGCCGATGTAATCGATTAATACCCGTCTCCTAAAATTGCTGGTCTTGTGCCAAAATTAGGAAATATTTCAATGCTACGAGCGGTCAGAACTGTCAGCATGTTGGACAAAATGCCTTGTAGCATTTATTCTGGCTTTACGCTCTGAGCCCAATTTCCACCGAGGTCCAATTTGCGTCTCATCCTTTCAGATCGATAAAATAAAGTACCATTTGGGCGATGGAGTCGATGTTTTCGACGTCCACCTCTCTCAAAATAACAGGTCTTGTGTTTATAGTAGAAAGAATTATTACTATCATATTTCATCAGGCGAGTTGAGAGAATAATTTGCAAGCTGGTCAAAATGCTAGGTAATATTTCTTCCAGTTTTATATTGTGCGCAAATTTCACCAAGATCGACTTCACTTTTTATCCTTTCAAGGTCGATAAACTAACTGCCAATGAAATATTGGAGATGAATATAACCAATAAAACCTTTCTCCTTAAAAGGACTAGCCTTACGCTAAAATTTGAAAGAATTATTATCATTAAATCAGTGAAAGAAGCGGCGAGCTGGCAGAATCGTTAGCATACTGGGCAAAATGCTTAGTGGTATTTCGTCCCTGCAAGCTCGTGGGGGAGAAAATAAGTCGAATACATTGACTCCAGTCCTCAATTGGCACGTATTTTGTCGATCCCGAAAGGATGAAAGGCAAAGTTGACTCGGCTGAATTTGAACTCGGAACGTAAAGATGGACCACATACCGCGAAGTATTTTTCCCGGCGTGCTAGTGATTCTGCCAACTCGCTATTTCAGATCGTATTTTAATATTAAATGGAAAACTGGAGCGGCGAGCTGGCAAAAACGTTAGCACGCCGGGCAAAATGCGTAGCCGTATTTCTCTGCCGTTACGTTCTGAGTTCAAATTCCGCCGAGGTCGACCTTGCCTTTCATCCTTTCGGGGTCGATAAATTAAGTACCAGTTACGCGCTGGGGTCGATATAATCGACTTAATCCATGTGCCTGTCCTTGTTTGTCCCTTCTGTGTTTAGCCCCTTGTGGATAGTAAAGAAATAGGTATTTCGCTCGTCGCTACCTTCTGAGTTCAAATTCCGCCGAGGTCGACTTTGCCTTTCATCATTTCAGGGTCGATTAAATAAGTACCAGTTACGCGCTGGGGTCGATGTAATCGACTTAATCCGTTTGTCTTTCCTTGTTTGTCCCGTCTGTGTTTAGCCCCTTGTGGATAGTAAAGAAATAGGTATTTCGCTCGTCGCTACGTTCTGATTTCAAATTCCGCCACGGTCGACTTTGCCTTTCATCGTTTTGGGGTCGATAAATTAAATAACTGAAACACTCGGGTCGATATAATCGACTAGTCGCCACTACTCAAATTTAAGGCCTTGTGCCTCCTGAGGAAAGGATAATTATTATTATTGTTATTGTCTTTGTTATTTTGCCTCCGAAATTTATACAGTATTATTTGTTTCTTCATATCGCGGAAATGTTGCCGGTGAATCCATGTATATTTAGGTTATCTAATAGCATTTCTTACTGCTTTGACGATCCACTCCGCATGTGTACTCCAATAGTAAGGTGTAAGATGCTATAATCTATTATTGCGTAACGGAATATACTTTGAACATTTACCAAAACAAACAAGATAACAAAGCATGGTAAATAAATTTGTCCAGCGTTCGAAACTTTAACCAAGCATCTCTGCAGGAAGTGTAAATAAATTAATAAAGGTTAATAATCTTTGTCATCTTTTGATCTACTTCGCAGCAGTTGGATTTCATTTGATTTTCTAAAAAAAAAAAATAAATAAATAAATAAAAAAGTAAGTTTGCAGTCAGTGCATTAAAGCAATACATTTAGGTCTGCGTTTTCCTTCGTCACTATTGGTTTCTTGAAAAAGACCTTGTTACATTGCAGCTGAGCAATTACACAGAAAATGTTAAGAGTTGGCTTATAAATTATGACATAATTAATTGCCTGTTTCTTTTCTGCAGTGGATGCTTCAAGCTATTTTGAACAGCGTTGAAAAACAGATAATTCATTTTCTTGCGTTTGTGCCTGCCATTAACTATGTATGTGTGTATGTGTAAGTGTGTATGTGTACGTGTGTGCGTGTGTGTGTGTGCGTGCTCGCGCGCGCAATTGAGTGCATGCATGTGTGTGTGTGATGAAAGTGAGTACGTGTGTACATACGTATTTGTATGAAGATATATCTGCATACATGATCGCTTACACATTCACATTTGCACACTCACATCTATCTTCATAAAACACGCACGCACACACACACACACACAAACATACACACGTATACACACACACACACACACACATATATATATATATATATATATATACATATATACATATACATATATACATACACATATATAGTCAATAAAATATACATCAGAAAAGAAGCGCATTCTAAAGAATAGTGCAATAATTATTGCAACAAAAATTTATATTTTGGCAGAGTTGCCAATGGTTTTATATCCACAAAGCCAAAGCCCTATGAACAGCGCGTCAGACTCTATAGAAAGACAAAATAATTTAAACTTTCTACGTCGCGGATGTGAGGAAACACTCAGAAATCAAGATTTAAATCTTAACATATAAAAATGTTAATGAGGATCGGTTGTCTCCCTGAACCAGACGATAAAATAACCCTTATTGGCCCAAAAAAGCCTAACCAGCAAATGGGGAGATCCAATTTTCCAGTAGGTAGCGCCCGAAGTAGACACATTTAGAAAAAAACTTCTTTACGACTGTTTAACACGCCAAGTTAAGTAAAGTCCTTAAAAATTTTGGCTCTCTCCGCGATGCAGATTTTGCAACGGCCACTCCCACTTTGTTGATCTATCATTTTTCACCTGATATCACATGGGGTACCTTGATCTTTGAGGTGCCACACATGGCGGGCCAGGGGCGTGACAAACCGTCTTTCAGTGTTGCGGAAGCGACGTTTGAAAGATGTACTGGCTGATCCGACATATTTACAAACTTGGGATGAGGCTATATTCGCACTCTTGGCATATCTCTGATAGATGGCGGCGAGCTGGCAGACACGTTAGCACGCCGGGCGAAATGCGTAGCCGTATTTCGTCTGCCGCTACGTTCTGAGTTCAAATTCCGCCGAGGTCGACTTTGCCTTTCATCCTTTCGGGGTCGATAAATTAAGTACCAGTTACGCACTGGTGTCGATGTAATCGACTGAATCCGTTTGTCTGTCTTTATTTGTTCCCTCCTGTGTTTAATACTGGGGCCGTCGGTTACGTCCTCTTTTATGCTTGCTCCGGACTGGTCATTGTCTCTGGCTGTAGCAGTTGTACTGGCGTGAGATCTAGTTAATCTGCTAATATTGCTGTTGGATAGTACAATGCGGATAGATAGTCAAGGTGTCACAGTAGCTTCATATACGACTCCTTCAGTCATGCATTATTATATACCCTGCAAGAACAACCTGCCTCCTCCCTTGTATTGTGAGTACTTGTTAAGATGTTAGGTGCACAACTAAAGAGGTTCTTAGGTTGTGCTTGTTAAATAATTGCCTCTGTGTGTATGAAATGTTTGTCTATTAATCTAGGGAAAATCCTTCTCACACAAGTCTAGACGTTAGGTGAGAAGGGTGGAGCAAACCAAACAACGGTTCTGCGGCGCTTCTTTTCCGGGTGTTAGGGCCTGGCATGTGCACTTCACATAAAAAAAAACATTTCAACTTCTGTTTTTTACAGGTTTAGTTTTAAATTCGTTTATGTGTGTGTGTGTGGTGTGTGTGTGTTCACTGATGTCAACATACATTCAAATACCTATCTATCTATCTATCTATCTATCTATCTATCTATCTATCTATCTATCTATCTATCACAAACAATTTATGCATAAACACTACTTGGAATGGGGAGCGATATGAACGACTTAGCCCTCCCCTGAAATTGCTGGCCTTGAGCCAAAACTTGAAAGCAATATATATATGTGTGATTGTGTGTTATAAATTACACACACACATATAACGCAGACTCTAGGATCTACATATACATACACACACACACACACCACACACACACACATATATATATATATATATATATATATATATATATATATATAATATATACAGACATACATACATACACACACACACACGTATATATATATATATTATATATATATATATATATATATATATACAGGGAGTGGGGAATAAATGTGTGTGTATGTGTGTGAATTTCGACGTATATCAGTGAATATAGCATTCTGTTGCATGGTGCATATTATATCCTTGTTGAATATTGAGCCTGTATAGATGACTAACTGTGGAGGATTAGAGAACATATGTTGGGTGACCATTATATGTATAGGACTTAACATATGCTGTAATCACTGCAGTAATACATTTACATAAAGAGAAGCTTGTGTATTAAACGTTCAGCTAATGTAATATGGTTAACTAAGTTAAATATACAATGAGATTGTGATGTAAACGTATCGAAGCTCTATTTCATGGCAGATATGCAGTTCAAATCTGCGTCGCCTCATGTATTGTCTGAGTTACCAAAAGAGCTATGCTTCAAAGTGTGTTTTTATTTTTTTGCTTTGTGTGTGTATGCGTGTGTATGTTCGTGTGTGTGTGTGCGTGTGTGTGTGTATGCGTGTGTGTGCGCGCGCGCGCGTGTGTGCGTGTGTGTGTGTGTGTGTGTGTGTGTGTGTGTGCGTGTGTGTGTGAGGGCGTTGTATTTGTTTGCCAACGATGTACATTCTGCCAGTGTGTAGTTTGCTTTAACGGTTTAAATCGTTTGATCATTGATAAAAGCAAACCACACATACACACACACACATACTAATCATCCTTATATATACATATCTTTATATATATATATACACACACACATTCATCCACATGTAATATATTTGTATACGTATGTCAGTTTATGCAACATACATGTATGTGTATATGTTAATAATATGCTATATATGTATACGTATATGTCAAGATTTCGTTCCTTAGATCCACAAACCCAATAACCCAGGCCGCTCCATCATCATGCCTGCTGCTGTACCTCTGAACCCATCTCAAAATACTTCGACCTCGCCCTCGCACCACTAGTGGCTTCCCTCTTATCACACATTCATGACACCAGCCATGCTCTTCGTCTCTTGAATTCTCTCTCTTTTCCTCCTTGACCCTCCAGACTCCTGTTCACCTTTGACATAAAATCTTTACACACTGATATCCCTCACAACGAAGGCATCCATGCATTAAAATACTTACTCGATCTTTATCCTGATTCCCAACCTGACACCTTTACCCTCTTCTTTTTCGCTGAACTTCTCTTCGCTTTAAATAGCTTCTTGTTCGTGGAAGAATATTACCACCCAGTCTTAGGAGTCTCCGTGAGAAGGAGAATGTTTCCCAGCTATGCTAACCTGTCCGTCGACTAAGTTGAGACCCAAATATTCTCTCTGTTCATCGGTTCCACTCTCAAGTTATATGGTGGTTACATTGACGCATGTATCGGCGCTGCATCACTCTCCCAAGAATAGACTTCTTCCTCTTCTCCATCCTACTCTTCCATCCCACCTTCGTATTTTCCGGTTTTGTTTCCAACACCTGTCAACTTTATCCACATTTTTTTTACCATTCATCACTCCTTTATTAACACCCCCATCCACTATAAACTAATAAATTCACACTCTCATCTCGACTTCTCCACTTACTAGCCTACCCACACCAAAGTTTCCATTTATTACTATCTGTTCCTCTAACTCTGTTGGCTCTGTTGTGATGACCATGAGTTCGAGACAGTCGCAGCTCATGGCCGACTACTTCCCTGAATGGGGATTCCTCCATTATCCAAACCTCCCTCCCCGGCTCACTTTCTTCCTCGCCTATCACCCTCCAGCCTACATCAACGCACCATTCTACGGGCTTTAAGTCGACTCCAATATGGCAACTCCTCCTCCCACATATTCCTCAACTCCTTCCTCGAAATGCGTAATCTTCTGATCCGTCAGTTCTTTCCACTCTTGACAATCTACCTGGCTTCTTCCCTTGCTTTCGCCCAAGTTTCCACACTTGCCCTTACCTTTGCAGCTTCATTTTCCTCACTGACACCCACAACCGCTCCTACCACATTACTATTTCATTCACTTGCAATCCAGCACTTTAATCTACTGCGTTTTCTGCTCTCTCTCTCTCTCTCTCTCTGTCTCTCTCTGTCTCTCTCTGTCTCTCTCTGTCTCTCTCTTATTCTTTTACTTGTTTCAGTCAGTTGACTGTGGCCATGCCGGAGCACCGCCTTTTATCGAGCAAATCGATCCCATGACTTATTCTTTGTAAGCCTAGTACTTATTATATTGGCTCCCTTTTGCCGAACCGCTAAGTTACGGAGACGTAAACACACCAGCATCGGTTGTCAAGCGATGTTGGGTGGGGGGAAACACAGACACACAAACATATACACGCATACATATATACATATATATATATATATAAAATACGACGGGCTTTTTTCAGTTTCCGTCTACCAAATCCACTCACAAGGCTTAGGTCAGCCCGAGGCTATAGCAGAAGACACTTGCCCAAGGTGCCACGCAGTGGGACTGAATCGGGAACCATGTGGCGGGTAAGCAAGCTACTTACCACACACCCACTCCTACACTTCTCATTATCTTTCTCTAACACGTATAGCCATGCATTCAACCAGCCCCAAATCTACCTTCTGTCACCCCTGTTCACGTCGTATCTCTGTCAATGCTAACCCGTCTACATCCTCCAAAATGCACACTTACGTCAGAAACACAAACCACACAAAAACACGCCACTCGCACAAAGGATTCACACAAGCATTAACTGCCACACACATGCGTTTACACACACACACACATCTCGTATCCTCATATGTTAGACAGCCACATATGTTAGACATCTTATAGCCTCATATGTTAAATAGCCACATATGTTAGCCAGCTTCACATAGCCAAACACATATACACCCTTCCACACACATACACAGTAATATACACGGAGCACACACGCACACATTGCTGAACATACGCGCACGGGCTTGTACACTTGCACACATACAAGCACGCATATACACACCCGCTCTCATCCATACATATATATACACTCGCTCGTGTAATATCCATACTCACGCACGGGCTTACCCACATACACAGGCACTCACTCGCCCACACACTCATACACCCGCACACATTATCCTCACACACATACATACACATGCTTGTGACGCAGACTTTAGCCACTTCCCAACTGTCTCCTTACCACTCATGTCTTTTATCATTTCCTCCTTTCCGGTCAATTCCACATGTGCGACCGTTACTCCAGATACATTGTTCTTCTTCTCCGTTTTTTTCTTCATTCCTCTCTCCATTTGTTTTCTCTCCTCGTTCCCTCCTGTAGTATATACATACGTATATTTATACAACTAAGCATGTAATACACACACACACACACACACACACATATATATATATATATATATATATATATACGCACACACACACACTCACACACATGAAACCATTGGTAGCCTTAATACACAATTAAAGAAATTTTATCCACCAATGCGGTGTTGAGCACTCGTTGCCGTTGTTCAATATTTACGTATATGTGTCTCTGTGTGCGTGTGCGTGTGTGTGTGTGTGTGTGTGTGTGTGTGTGTAGGCGCGTGGTTTAGTGGCTCGGGCATTCGGTTCAAGGTCGTAAGGTCATGAGTACAATTCCCGGTGACGCGTTCTGTCCTTGAGCAAGACGCTTTATTTCATGCTGCTCCACTCCACGCAGCTGGCAAAATGAGTAGTACCTGTATTTGAAGGGGCCAGTCTTGTCATACTCTCTGTCAAGCTGAATCTTCTGAGATGTATGTAAAGGGGTACGTGTATCGTGGAGTGCTCAGCCACTTGCACGTTTATCTCATGAGCAAGCTGTTCCATTGATCGTATCAGCTGGGGACCCTTGTCGCTGTAACCGACGGAGTGCGCCTATATATATATATATATATATAATATATATATATATATACGCACACACACACACTCACACACATGAAACCATTGGTAGCCTTAATACACAATTAAAGAAATTTTATCCACCAATGCGGTGTTGAGCACTCGTTGCCGTTGTTCAATATTTACGTATATGTGTCTCTGTGTGCGTGTGCGTGTGTGTGTGTGTGTGTGTGTGTGTGTGTGTAGGCGCGTGGTTTAGTGGCTCGGGCATTCGGTTCAAGGTCGTAAGGTCATGAGTACAATTCCCGGTGACGCGTTCTGTCCTTGAGCAAGACGCTTTATTTCATGCTGCTCCACTCCACGCAGCTGGCAAAAATGAGTAGTACCTGTATTTGAAGGGGCCAGTCTTGTCATACTCTCTGTCAAGCTGAATCTTCTGAGATGTATGTAAAGGGGTACGTGTATCTGTGGAGTGCTCAGCCACTTGCACGTTTATCTCATGAGCAAGCTGTTCCATTGATCGTATCAGCTGGGGACCCTTGTCGCTGTAACCGACGGAGTGCGCCTATATATATATATATATATATATATATATATTATATATATATATATATATATATATATAATATATATATATATATATATATGAATATATGTGCCTGTGTATATGTGTGTGAGCGAGTGTGAAATTTAAAGCGTAACGTTGCCCCTTTTTAATAAACAAAAAATTTAATCCTCCTGTGTTCATTATTAGTCATAATGTTTCAATGGATTTAAGAAATTGGCTTAATCAGATCAATTTCTTGTCCTTTTCACTCGATAATATAATCGAAAATCTATTAATAATGTTATTATGACATCTCCATTTTGGTGACGTTGGTGTTCGAGTGATTCGTTTCAGTTTTCAATTACAAAGTAATCAGTCAGTTTATTTCCACTTTCCTCTGAAACCAGAGGCTCAAAGAATAAAAACTCGACTTCGTATACACTTAAAACAGCTATAAGCTCTCAAATCTTGCCGCAGAGCGAAGACTGGTTGTTTTCCTCTAATAAATGTCCAACTCAATGATTCTCTAACTTTCAAAAGTATCCTTTTCTTTTACAAACATTCTTTTCAACGCCCTCCTGTCTACGATCCAATGACCTGTATTTTACAACAGTCAAACAAGTAATATAAAACCAGAGTCATATACGTCGGAGTACTAGTTTAATGCTTGTAACTACTTATAATAGGACCACCGTACCATAAATGCAATATTTAACTTATTACCGCCCGACTGCATATTAAACCGACCTTTAGCGCATGGCATCGGTCAAACTCAGGGACACCTTCTTTGTACTCATTCATATTACCATAGCTACCAATTGCTATTTATCTTTATATACTTTATAATTCGATTGCTAGTTCTATCTTTTATATGTTCCCACTTGCATTAATTCATCTGTCCACATACGAGTTGACACATGTCTGTTTATCCAAGCAGGTACATTTTGAAATTAACAGATGATACTAGCAACGTTCAGATATGCACATATACGCTATCCAACTCTACATATACAACGTCCGCCTGTGTTGCATGTATAACTATACAAACTTTGAGAATACTTTTTAAATTCTATTTTAGTTTATTCGCCTTCACTTTATTTGTCCAGCCATTCGATTGTGGCCACGCTGGTTTATAATTTAGTAGCTGGGATTGTAAATATTAAAAAAATAAATAAATGCGCCCTTTTAAAGCCTAGCCAGGCTCATGGGCACGGTTTCCCGGTTTCTATGGTGTATGTGTTCCCCAGCTGGAAGGGACGCCAGTCCATCGCAGCGTTACTCATTTTTGCCAGCTGAGTGGACTGGAGCAACGTGAAATGAAGTGTTTTGCTCAAGAACACAACGCGTCACCCGGTCCAGGAATCGAAACCACAATCTTACAACCATGGTGCTGACACCCTAACCACTAAGCCACGCGCCTCCACACATTGTAAATATTAGCACTTATTTAATTACATATTAAATTATTGTCGCTCTTGTTTTTATCGTTAATGTTATTGACAATGTTCCTGAGATTGTCGTCCACGAGCAGTCTATCATATTACAGTAAAAAGATGTACACTGGGTGACCCAAAAGTCACCCACCAAAACGTTTGGCATCTCTGTTGCGTTGTCTTTACGTTCTGAGTTCAAATTCTGCTGAGGTCGACGTCGCTTTTCATCCTTTCAAAATAAGTACCAGTTGAGTACTGGGTTGATATAATCGACTATCCCCCTTCCTCAAAGTTTAGGCCTTGTCCCTATAGTAGAAAGGATTATACAAAGTCGAATTCCGCTGAGGTTGACTTTTACTTTTATCCTTTTGGAGTCGATAAATTAAATACCAGTTGCATACTGGAGTCTACCCAATTGACTGGCCCCTTCCCTCCAAATTCCTTGTTTGTCCTCTCTGTGTTTAGCCCCTGGTGGGTAGTAAAGAAATAGGCATTTTGCCTGCCGTTATGTTCTGAGTTCAACTTTCGCCGAGGTCGACTTTGCCTTTCATCCTTTCGGGGTCGATAGATTAAGTACCAGTTACGCACTGGAGTCGATGTGATTGACTTAATCCCTTTGTGTGTCCATGTTTGTCCCCTCTATGTTTAGTCCCTTGTGGGCAATAAAGAAATAAGAAGCGTAAGCACGCCGGGGAAGATGTTTAGCCGTATTTCGTCCGTCTTCATGTTCTGAGTTCAAATTCCTCCGAGGTCACCTTTACCTTTCATTCTTTCGAGGTCGTTAAAATAAATATCTGTTGAATACTGGGATCAATGTAATCGATTTAACCCCTCCCTTTGACCCACAATTCGAAACTAGTATCATACTATATTATGATAAATGTATATTGTTGTTTTTGTTTGTTAACCCCAAGTCTGCATTGTTCAAACAAACCTATGATCAAATGCATTCCAGTTGTAGCCTACCTGTTTCTTTAGAGGTACAATAAGAGTACATATTCCAATGTGTCCCTTTCTGAACTAAAACGATATGAGTTAAGGAAGATTTAGGTGCTGTTGTCAGTAGAACGAGTGACCGTATACAGAATTTCTCATTTCAAATATTTTTGTAACTTTGGTGATATTTAATGTTTATCAACCAAAGAAACTATTTTATTCAAATAAATCTTGGGATATATGCGAACTACATATTTCAATAAGACATAAACAATAGTTTATCAACATAATTACTCTGTTATTGTGAAAGAAAATTATTTCCTATTGGTTTATATTTTCTGCGATTTCTTGCTAACAATACACTTTCTTAAAAAGTAAATATTCACTGTGAATTTATTTGGAATAGTTTCTGTTTGTGATTGGAACTCCCAGGATTCTGTCACTACAAGATTTTAGTTAAGTGACATACGACGAGGTATTACTAACATGACTATGTTATGTTACGAATTCAGCAGGATACAGAGTGAGATTAATAACTCAGTAGGGAATAAAACAATGCAACATCACAATCACTTAAAATAACGATAAGATAACTTGCACTTCACACCAACCTTTAGGTGACCCGAAAGCCTGTAGATTAAGCCATTTTGTCACAATATATTGGTAAAATTTATAAAAGAGATTCGATGTTGAAACTCAAGCCATCGAGGAAGGTGAAAGTAAACCGATCGATTATTTGAAATTGAAGCTAATCTATAAATCTCTAGACCAACGTCACCAATATTATGACGTCATATTACCAATATGAATGAATTTTATATTTTATCGAGTGAAAAAATGTCGAATATTTCAAAATTTCTTTTTTTATTGAAATGTGTTTTAAATGTACAAAATCAAATATGAATATGGACAACTTTCTTTCAATGTTGTTTAAGAGATAGACATGCCAGCTTTGGTTTGTAACCGAGAAAATAACAGTTTGTGCGATCTCGGCTTCATCGGATGCTAGGAAATAACTGGTGTTTGTTTCCCTTTTGATTTTGGTGAGATATTAATTAAGGCCAGTTATTTATCAAAATATGACGAGAAGCAGATACATAACCATATCATTATTTGTTGCCCACAAACCCAAAACATTCTATAACTTTTAACACAGAAGATATTTATAAAAGGTGTATTATTAAATGAATGTCTGCTTATAAATACGAAATATAAAATATGCAGATTAAATAAATGTAGATATACATACATACATACATACATACATACATACATACATACATACATACATACATACATACATGCATACATACATACATACATACATACATGCATACATACATACATACATACATACATACATACATACATACATACATACATACATACATACATACATGCATGCACACAAACATATATACATGTGCGCGTGTATGTATGAGTTTGAATAACATTGTGTGAGCGACGAGAACCATCTAGTCATGTTGGGGTTCGGCTTTAAGGATGTGTTAGCGATTTATCAGACCAAACCGTACCTAGAAGGATATCTGACAGTATGAACAGGGAAAGGTGGTGGTATTTGCAGATTTGCAAGGGCTGGTTTTCTGACCTACCTGGCTGCCTTACTCAGCTGCAGTAATCATGTATGCCCTTGCGGACATCTGAAGGGCAATTGCTCCCGTCCTGAGCAATCTGCTCCCATGTGACAAAGCTGGAGCTGAAACCCATAAGAGAAAGTTTTAAAATGCTTTTCAAGGGCTTTTTTTCTGGCCTCTCTGAAAGCGTTTGTCGTGTTGTAGTTCGATAACTACCATCTTCATGGGCTGAATACGTTGCAAACCTCAGAGGACTTGTCAACACTACGTTACATCTAATCCTCGGAGGCAGCATTGAGTTCAAGAATATCAACAAAGAAAAATCATTATAATGTCGGCCTTGTGTGAAGTCTCGTGAAGTTAAAGAGTGAGCCATTAGTAAAGTGTTTTCAAGTCGATACGAATAACTTTGTCTTTAATGTCATCGGGCAGTATGGCTGAAAACATCAAAATGAATAGTGTGAGAACAATTTAATATATATATATATATATATATATCAGGTCATCCTATGTGTTCTGTCCGAATTTTGAATAAAGAAATCAAGAGATCAAATGTTATATTTAATTGAAAGTTAATCATTAATGTACTTTCCCCGATTATCTATAACATCCTTCCATCTATTTACAAGCTGTTTAATCAATGTAAAACTCTTTTGATTTCAAAGCAAAGAACTCTGAAATGTAAGTTTCGACCACCTCCTAGCATGCGAAAGTTATGTCCCACAAATGATTCTGTAAACTACGAAACAAATAGTAGTCTGAAGGAGCAAGGTCGGGAGAATAAGGTGGATGAGGAATTTTTCCCAACCAAGCTCTTCGATCTACTGTGATGTGATCTTTTGCAGTGTGGAGTCGTGCATTGTCTTGGTGAAACATTACTCCTATTCGGGTCTTTTTGTCTTCAAAGCTTGGTTCAAACGCTCTAACTACTGACAGTAGACTTGAGCATTGATTGTTGCATTAGGTACTAACAATTCAAAGTAAATTACTCCTTTGCAATCCCACCAGATAAAGAGAACATTTCACCCATGAAGTTCCCTTCTCGGTTGTGGTTGAGGTTTTTCCTTTTTACCAAGCCACTGTTTACGTCGTTTAACATTTCGATAGAAGATCCAGTTTTCATCATCAGCCACAAGTCTATCCAAAAAGGGTGAAATGAGTTTGCGAGAATGGAGAGAAAAGCAGATGTCAACTCGGTATTTGCGGTTGCTTTCGGACAATTCATGAGGCACTCATTTTCCAAGTTAAGAAACTTTTCAAGTTGTTAAAGATGACGACGAACAGTTGTATGGTTTCAACTAAGCTTTATTGCCAATTCTTCAACTGATAATGCAGAATTTTCTTCAAGTAATGCCTCAAGGATCTTATCATCAAACTCAACTGGATGTCCTGTTCGACCTTCATCTTCAAGGCTGAAATCACCACTTCTGAATTTTGCAAGCCATCTTCTGCAAGTTCTTTCATTCAAACATTCTTTCCCATAAACTGAGTACATGTTTCGAGTTGTTTCAGCTGCAGAATTTCCTTTTTTTTGTGCTCATAAAGCATTATGTGCCTCAAATGTTCTTTGGCTACTTCCATGTTAGAAAGGGTTTTAATCAAAGAAATTTAAAATTCTATTATTCTGTAAAATAACATTATTCTGTAAATAATATTATTCTGTAAAATATTACCAACAAAAGTAAAATCGGAAATAACTTATGGGATGACCTGATAAGTATATTTAAATATATATGTACACATATATTTGTGTATAGATCTCTCTATATATCTATCTGAATATATATGAGTATATATATATATATATATATATATATATACGTGTGTGTGTGTGTGTGTGTGTGTATGTATAAATATATGTATATATGTATATATATATACCAAATCCACTCACAAGGCTTTGGGTCGGCCCGAGGCTATAGTAGAAGACACTTGCCCAAGGTGCCACGCAGTGGGACTGAACCCGGAGCCATGTGGTTCGTAAGCCACTCTTACGCATATATATATATATATATTTCTAGACTTCTTACACTTTCTATTTACCACATCCACTCACAAGTCTTTTGTCGGTCCCATGCTATAGTAGAAGACACTTTCTCAAGTTGCCATACAGTGGTACCTTGTGGTTTGGAACCATAATACATTGGTTTCAAATT
>NC_043005.1:42738573-42763573 GCF_006345805.1 Octopus sinensis
ACTGAAAGGTCATTGTATATATGCGAGCTCGCCTTAGATAGATAGATAGTTGATACATGTACGTTTGTATGTGTGTATATGAGTATACACACGTGTGAGTGTGTGTATTTTTGTATATATTCATGCATTTCTATGTGTTTATATAAGCATACATGTATATATGTGTGGGTATATATGTGGGTGTGCCCATCACGATGTGTGCCACCAAATCATCTGCAATGTGGTGATGTATAAACCCCTCCTATCCTGCTGTCTTTGCCCACTTATCTAGACGAGTTTTAAAAACGATGGCGGCTACTTCCAATTACATCTGCAGTTAGAAGAAGATTTGCATAAAAGTGGTGCTAAAGTGCTCACTTAGCTGGAACAGTAGCCGTAACAACGACAATAACAACGGCAAAGAAAACAATAATAATAAAAACAACAGCAAAAACAAGTGAAACAACAACAACAACAACAACAATGATAAACGACAAAACAGAGGCATCATAACAAAAAAAAAAATCAGTTAATATTAACACCTACATACAAGCACAAACATTGCCTACCGGGAAATATTTAAATGGAAGAATCTCCGCCAATTCTTTACGAATTACCTCGAATATTCGGTTCCTGAATATGGAAAAGGTATTACGTGAAATAGAACAGTAGTAGAATAGTAAATATATATACACACACCAACACCATGTCCAAAGATTTCATTTAGGAGCAGGCAAAGAGAAAACCAATTTATCTTCACTTCAAAAGTGGATGTTCTGTTGGAACAAACTATACTGCGGTAGACGCCTTGAGAGAAACTCTCATATGGGCTTTTGGTGCAAAATTCACTCTTGTTTATATAGCTATCGGGGAGATAAATCCCTGCCGTCTCCAATGCCATGAAAAATCAGCTCACGTGATTTCGACCTTCCTTGGTCTTGGCAATGATAAATGCACGACCGGTTGAGAAGTCAGCGATTGATCTCCCCACCAGTGATATATAGGAAAACAGCGCCACTGGAGGCGCCGGTGTCGCGATGAGCCAGTGAGCTTGAGACCAAGGAAGATTGAAATCACGTAATCTGGTGGTTTCGGCGCTGGAAATGGCAGGGCTAGCGATATAAACAAGGGAGAATTTTACACCAAATGCTAATATGAGAATTTCCCTCGTGACGTCTATTGCAGTGTAGTTTGTTCTAATAGAGCATCCACATTTAAGTAGGCATAAATATTACCTCTTGGTATTAAACTCCCTCTGTCGCTAATACACCCACATACACACAGAGCTTAGGCGCAAGAGTGGGTGTGTAGTAAGAAGCCTGTTTACCAACCACATGGTCCAGGGTACCCACTACGAGGTACCTTGGGCAAGTGTCTTCTACTATGGCCTTGGGCCGACCAATGCCTTGAGAGTCGATTTGGTAGACGGAAGCTGAAAGAAGCTCGTCGTATATATATATATATATATATATATATATATATATATATATATATATATAATATGTGTGTGTATGCTGTATTCACGTGTCTGTCTTTGTCCCCCAACGATCGCTCGATGTTGGGTGTTTATATCTCCTCGTAACTTAGCGGTTCGGCAAAAGTGCTCGCTAGATGAATAAGTACTAGGCTACAAGGAATAAGTCCTGGGGTCGGTTTGTTCAACTAAAGCCGGTACTTCAGTATGGCCGCAGTCAAATAACTAGAAACAAATTACAGATTATATATTTCTTATACACACACAAACACACACACACACACACACACACACACATATATATATATATATATTTATATTGTCTTTTATTTCTTACTTGTTTCAGTCACTTGATTGCAGCCAAATTAACCTTAGGACATATTGATTTTAAGCTTAGCACTTATTCCATCGGTCACTTTTGTTCACTCGCTATGTAACGCGAACGTAAACACGCTCACACCTGTTGTCAAGCGGTGGTGGGAAACAAACACAGACAAAGGCACACAAACACACATATACATAAATGCATACATACATATCATATACACACACACACACACATATATATAAGACGGCTCTGTCCGTTTCCATCTAGCAAATCCATTCACAAGGATTCAGTACTTATTCTGCCTGTCCCTTTGCCGAACCACTAAGTTTTACGGGAGCGCAAACACGCCGGCATCGGTTGTTAAGCGATGGCAGACACGCACGCACACACACACAACACACACACACACACACACACACACATATATATATATACGACGGGCCTCTTTCAGTTTCCGTCTACCAAATCTACTCACAAGCTTTGCCCGGCCTGAGGCTGCAACTGAACCCGGAACCATATAGTTGGGATGCAAGCTTCTTACCACACCGCCACGCCTGCATATAATTCAACTTTGTTTCACAGAAAGAAGAGGGTCTTCTACTATACTGTCAAGAGACAAAATAACAGAAGCACTTATCTTCTATAATCTTCTGTGGAAGATCATTTCACTTACAGAGCGGAGCAACAGAATGAAGAAAAAACATCAGAGACACGCTCAGATTATTTGATAAACAGCTGCATGTAGGTTTATGCTGCAATATATCCGACACAACGTAATACAAATAATACAAAGGTTACAATAAGGAACATAGCAAGAACATTGTCGCCTTTGTAAGGGTGACATCGGAAAATATGTACGAGTATATTTATTTTGGCTTAGGGTGCTGTCATATGCCTTAGGGTGCTGTCATTCGTTTGTCGCTTATATCACATTACACACATATGTACGCACATATATATGTGTATGTGTGTGTGTGTGTGTGTGTATGTGTACATGAATAAATAATATATATATTCATATATGTATATATCATCCCTCTCTATCTCCTCTTCATTTATACACACACACACATGCATAACGGAAACATATATACACATACAACGTGCGGAGTATCAATTGCAGTAAACATATCTAAAATAAAACAGAATGCGTTATAGAATGGATGATGAGGTGTAAAATTATATATATATATATATATATATATATATATACATACACACACACATATATATATATATATATACTACACACGTATATATATATATATATACATACCACACATATATATATATAATATATACATAATATATACATACACAACATATATATATATAATATAAATATATATAATATATAAATATATATATATATATAAACACACACATATATATACATACATATAATACATATATATATATAATATATATATATATATATATATACATATATATATAAAATATATTATATATATAATATATATATATATATAATATATATATATATATATATATATATATAAACAGAAACAGAGAGAGATGAATGTATAATTTATATGTGTATTTGTAATTGCATGTATATATATATATATTATATATATATATGTATGTATGTATGTAAGCATGTGTACGAGAATGAATATGTGTGTATATATATATATATGTATATATGTCCACGTATATATACGTATGTATATATATATATATATACACCCACGCATGCAGATATGTGTGTATGTGTCTATATGAATTATGTGGGACAAACTACAAAATATGAGAGAGAAAGAGAGAAATGCGAAGAGAAGGACAATTACGTACAGAATTGACAAAAAAAAAAAAAACGTACGTATGAAGAACACCAGGAATTTTCTCTGCAATATCACTTCAGGATGTGTGATGATTATAATAAAATAATAGTGTTTTATGTAATAACAATGATACTATAATGAACATAATGATAATAACGATAGGTAAAAACACTCAAGATCTGCGTGAAGCAAAATCTTTAAAATTAGCTGAATAGGTCTCTAGATTAAACTAGTTTGTCTTTTGTGTTGGTATCGGCGTGTACTTGTGGGTTTTTCTGTGTGCTGGTGTGTATGTGTGTACATGTGTATTTATGTGTGTGTGTGTGTGTTTTTACATCTATATTTATTAGTGTGTTGGTTATACGTGTGTGTTTGTACGAGCGCAAATGTTTGTGTGTGTGTGTGTGTGTGTGTGTGTGTGGTGTGTGTGTGTGTGTGTTTATGTGTGTGTGGTTGTGTGTGTATACAAGGGTGTTTGTAGTACTTTGAACAAGAGACTAATTTTAAAATTAAAGATTGTCCATTGTTCACATCGCACGTCTGAAATTGTTAAATACTGGTATTGGTGTTGATGATGATGATGATGATGATGGTGATGATGGTGATGATGGTGATGGTATGATCATGAGAAGGCAGCGGGGTAGAGAAAGATAATGTAACTGGCGACACATGTCAGAGATCGGTTAAATGCACCTTACGTCCTTTTTTCTACGAGGCGACATACATCCCCCACACACATATGTATACATGTCCAAGCGTGTATAAATATATATATATATATATATATACACACACACACACACACACACACACACATACATACATGTATATATAGGAGTGACTGTGTGGTAAGTAGATAGCTTACGAACCACATGGTTCCGGGCAAGTGTCTTCTCCTATAGCCTCGGACCGACCAAAGCCTTGTGAGTGGATTTGGTAGACGGAAACTGAAAGAAGCCCGTCGTATATATGCATATGTGTGTGTATATGTTTGTGTGTCTGTATTTGTTACCCCAACATCGCTTGACAACCGATGCTGGTGTGTTTACGCCCCCCTAACTTAGCGGTTCGGTAAAAGAGACCAATAGAATAAGCACTAGGCTTACAAAGAAGAGGTGCTGGGGTTGATTTGCTCGACTAAAGGCGGTGCTCCAGCATGGCCTCAGTCAAATGATTGAAACAAGTAAAAGAGTATGTAAGAAGTACAAATTTAAAAAAAAGTACTGGGTAGATTTGTTCGACTAAATTCTTCAAGGCGGTGCTACAGGATGGCCAATGTCTAATGACTGAAGCAAGGAATAAATGAAAGATAGAAGCATAGTAATGTTGACGTGAGTGTGTGTATATATAGTGATCTATCCTTCTGGGTAAAGAAAGCATAATGAATTTGGACTGTTCATTCTCCAGAAATGGAGAAGAAATCTGCAATTTTATAAATTTATTTCTTTTAAATAAAAAAATTTCTAGTTTCAAATTGAAGACTTATGATTATAAAGGGACGACGGTCTTATTCTAACATGTAACAAAAGTGAACTGCCTTAAGAACGACCTAATTAATACATCCATAAGCTTTGATCTCAAAATTAAAATTAGTATCAATACTGGCGTAGTAAATTTCTTAGATATTACTATGAACCTAAATTTAGGATCCTACAGCCTCTTTAGAAAACTTAATGAGATCCTACATTAATAAAAATCCTAATCATTCACACAGAATTATCAAGCAGTTACCAATAAATCCTAGGAAACTTTCGACCGTGCCGCTAAATTTCACAATTTCACTATCTAGCAAAATTTCTACTACACCGTTTGTAAAATCATAATAAGCAAACAAATCAGCTAATGATTCTGTCATAAGAGGGCGCTATCAGAGTCAGTTGAATACCTTCTGCACATGAAAAGGTTCTTTTCTCCAGAATGTTTCTACTCCCATACAAAAATGAGTTAAGACGACCAGTAAACTCTACGGATGTATTATAGAAACTCTTTCGAGGAGGAAAAGAAACTCAAAGTGTTGGATATAATTACTAACGAACGTTTTCATTATCTTAAAATACTGGAAAGGATAGCGAGAGATTGAACTTTAGCAAATGATAAGATACATCGCTCGGCTTGGAAATACTAATATTAAGAAAACCAGGATAAGTGACCTATGGTACCGCTGCAGTAAGTGTGTGAATCTGAGAGGAGAATATGTTGAATATAATCATAATTAACTGATCCTCCTGTATTTTCTTTTATTCAAAGCCAGGAACTTTTCAGCACCCACCTCGTACAGACAGTACATATACGAGCGTGGGCAAAAATGTTCTACCTTCGTTTTACACCTAACCACCTACCTTCCACAACTACCTCTTCCGATAGTGAATATGATTACGTGCATGTATATGCATACCTGTATATGTATACATAAGTATACATAAATCTATGAACAACATAGGCTCATAGTTTTAAAACAAGTGCAGGGAAGATCCTGAGTGGTCACCCTCCATGCTAATAATAGCAGCCAACTTATCGGATAGAATGTTTTCCTAATACGGAATCCTAACGGAGTGGGCGCCTTGATCATTGCTCACTAAATAGCATTAACAGTATTTACACAAATAACAGTTGTGGTTTGTGCATTTGTGTATGTATGAGTGTATGTGTTAGTGCATATATATATATATATATATATATATAATATATATATATATATATGTGTGTGTGTGTGTGTGTGTGTGTGTGTGAGAGAGAGACTATGCATATCAGAAAGAAGCACACACAAATGTTAAGTATAATATCGGGAAACGTTATACTGACATATACGTGAAGGAAGGACAAGCATTCTCATCGACAAGTTATACAAATAATTCATATACAAACACAGTCAAGCATTTTAAATATCAGTTTTCTGTGTGAGCCACTCGTAATTGTCACTGCAATTTTGACCCCCCCCTCTCTCTCTCTCTTTCTCTTTCAGTGAAAGATGAATTTCAAATATTAAACGTTTCGAGTGTACGTTCTTCAGTCTATCAACACCTGCTTAATTTACCTAAATCCATGCCATTGACTTCAGTGACTTTCCTCAGCGCAACTTTGTTTAATAATTGCTTTCAGACAAAAGTTCACATCAATACGCGTACATTTATACTTAAATCAGCGTAAAGACAGTGCTATAAGAATTGGACACAGAAACAGGAATGTCAGAGGAATCAATTACATACATATTGATTAAAAGTTTGGTTGGATGTATAAAAGTACACGAAACTACATATCAAATAATACTCTGATAAATGCATGTTTGCTCACATAAATATGGATGTAAGACGCTGATATATCATTCACAGTCATCCTGGCACAAAAACGCTCACACAACCTACAAGAGATAAACATTCAAAGAAAAGGGAACTGCGCACACACACACACACATATGCACAATGCACTCTTATACACAATCATAGAGACAAATACGCATGCGTGCTCTACTCGCAGCTCTGTTGCAGATTTTGCAAGAGTAATGCTGGAATAGAAAGTTGAGAATTTAACTTGCTAATTTTTCCTGTTTATACGATATCCTTTGCGCCCCTCTGCGTTATATTGTAAAATCTGTAATGCCAGACAGGCATACAACTCTCACTGAACTATCAAAAGAGTTGCGTCAAACAAGGGTGACGAAGAAGCTGCATGTGATGCATGAAGACTAACAGAAATGACAAAATGGATAATGATGCCAAATAACTATGCCAAATAGAGAAAATTCAGAAAGGAATAAAGGAAGTCGAATCGAAGAGAACTGGTTTCTTTTTGTCTTTTTTTTTTCATCCTGTACATGACTCGCTTTATTGCCGTTTAACGTGCTCACATCCACTATCAGGAAATACCAAGTCACTAGAGCTTTAATCATCGCAATGGCAGACGCTTTTAATCTATCATCTTATTTCTTATAATGACCACCTTCTGCTAGTCTCATTCTTGCCTTTTCTAATGGTGGTCCATTACGTAAATGATGTTATTATAGTTTGGCACGTGAACAAACCGTCACTGTTACACTTGATTATATTTAAAAAGCAAACGCATAAGGAAGGACTGAGTGGAGGTAGATGTGTTACACTTATGGAGATTGGCCATTGGAATGAAAAAGATACTATAGAACATTTAACACGTAACGAATAGTATAAGATATTGTTCTCACAACATTTAAAACATTTAAATGTAAAAGCTGACTCAATCGTTTTAGATACATTTTTAAAAGTTAGCAACAGCAAATAAACATACTAAATAAAAATATCTCCTCTAAAATGAAATACAAATGAATGTGTCTATATTTAAGTTTTTGTATCAGCTATTATGTGAGAATATCTTATGCCGGTTAATTACCGTTAAGTCAATTATAGCGTAGTGAAACTTTGAGACGATTTCAACCTAATTCATTATACAAAAGTACACGAAACTGATAAATTATGTAAAAGTGCTCAATAACAATTATGTGTGTTGCTCAGTTGCATTTTAAAGAAAACCGACTTATCTTTCTCTATGTTGTAATCTGTCGATGGTTTTGAAAATTCTAATGTCTTTCGCAAACACTTATCTGAATCTTTTTGCAAGAAGAATGGCAACAACAACAACAACAACAACAGCAACAATGGTTTCTGACTTAGATACAAGACCAGCAATTTTGGAGTGAGTGAGGTTAGTCAATTACATGGACCTCAGCACTAGACTGGTACTTTATTTTATAGACCCCGGTTGAAGGAGAGGCAAAGTTGATCCCGACAGGACTCGAACTCAAAACGTAGAGACCAGGAAGAAATACGCAAGGCATTTATTCAGATGTTCGAATGTTTGTTCCATCCCGCTGCTTTCAAGGTGGAGGAGGTTTCTTTATTCCCCACCAAGACTCACAAATAAATAAGGATATTAAAAGACCAGGTTACGAAAACAAATTTTTTTTTAATGTAAATAAAATACATACAAGCACAACATGGTAACAATAAAAATATAAATAAATCAACTTTCCCAATAGAAGGGAAACATCCGGGGTTACTCGTGGAGATCTCATAAGGCATTGTTATCCTCACTACAAAAGCATATTTGTTTTGCCTGCATTTTACTTTTCAGTTTTAAAACATAACACTTCTTATAGTACAGGGTGACACCAATATCTTTTATGTGACAGGATGAAACCAATATCTCTTATAACAAGTCTTCTCCTGATAGTATTTCGAAGTATTTACATTTTTTGGATAGAGCAACTGTATAAAATTTAAAACTGATATATTCAACGGATATTATTCGCTGTTGTTTTGTCGGCGCTGCGATACCAAAATACAATAATTGCTTTGATAAAGCAGTAATAACAAGTCATATATACATTACTAGCAGTATCGCCCGGCGTTGCTCGGGTTTGTAAGGGAAATAACTATATAAGCATTTTTAGAGAGTTATAGCCAAAAAATAGCAAAAAATGCATTAAAAATGGAAAAAAAATGATGGTAATTTTTTTTTTAATTGTTGACTCATCGTAGACATTTTTAGAGAGTTACTTCCCTTATATGGATTAACAAATGCATTAAAATAGAAAAAAAAAGATGGTAAATTTTTTTTTAAATCGTAGACTCATCGTAGACGCGCGCTAATACCCAGAAGGGCTCGATATGAATCACGACTATAAGATACCCGGTTTTGGTTAAACTGCACCGCAAAATGTGGGAGTAGTTAGGAATCTAAATCGTAGGAGACAGACACACAACTTGACTTTTATATATAAAGATTTACATTTGACGGATACAGGTTGGCACCAGTGACGTCGCAACTCATCTCTACAGCTGAGTGAACTGGAGCAACGTGAAATAAAGTGTCTTGCTCAAGAAAACAACACATAGCCCAGTCTGGGACTTGAACTCACAACCTTATTATTTTAAAACAGTAGAGGAGGATTTAACTGCAATTTCTGTCAGATATGTCGTAGAGATTTCTTCGTTGGCTCGCTTTTCCGGTAGTGAACGATCAAAAAATAAATGATTAAATTTGTGTAGAAAGAGCTATCAGTCTACCCAGAGACTGTTCTTCTGTTAATACTCAGGTTTGTGTTCTCATCTGTTGTTCAAGATATTTAAATAAGATGCTATAATTAAAATTATCAGTTTTTGGTTATCTTAATATAAAGTGATTAAAAGAGAGAAAATGTAAACTTGAATTTTGTTTTATATTGAATTTGAATTATTAATATTATTCAACTTGCAATAAGAAAAAATATTGATTATGGAAGCAGGAAAGAAAATTATCAATTCAAGTTAAAATAATATGACTTGTTCTTAATTTTGATATTTTGTGCTGCATTTTTACAAATTTCACAAATTTCTGCAAATGAGTACTAATATTTCATTGACTACTTCTAGTCTGTTGTTATCTAACATTGACTAATATTGATATGAAGCGTTCTGTTTCATAGTAGTGGGGTGTAGTCAATAACACAAATCTCATCAGAAGAAATAAGCGCGTATATAACTTTCAATTACGATTTTTGAGTTTTAAGCATGAATACTGTCTAAAACCTGTAGAGAAACCCATTCGCGTGTATGTCTTGCGTGGATTTTAGCTATTGTCAGCTATCGTCAAACTATTCATTCAAACAGGAAAATGTACCTTCTTGAATTGCACAGCCTGCAAGCATTTGCATATTCTAGATTGCAGCACTTTCTTTTGGACATTTGCCAAGAACTCCTCTTTGCAAAATTCTTCTACCTACTACTTCTTAGTGATATGTGGAGACATACATGTGCACATTACTGCCGTAGAAAAAAGCTTCCATATCTTCTACTCGTTTTTCTTACAAATTCACGATAAATACATTTAACAAAACTTAGTTTCTCCTCCATCATCACTACTCGAAATACAATACACATTGTGTGAGAAAACACTTCGGATTTCTTCAAATTAACCAGCCCACACAATCTAGTATTGATCTTTTCAAAAAACCCTAACATTATATTTCATATCTGCCTTCTACTTTCACCTTATGTTAAAACATATTTTCTCTTTGTGCTGATCTACCTCTATGAAATTGCTAAATTTCAATCTCTCGCTATCCTTTCCAGTATTTCAAAATAATGAAAACGTTCGTTAGTAATTATATCCAACACTTTGAGTTTCTTTTCCTCCTCGAAAGAGTTTCTATAATACATCCGTAGAGTTTACTGGTCGTCTTAACTCCTTTTTGTATGGGAGTAGAAACATTCTGGAGAAAAGAACCTTTTCATGTGCAGAAGGTATTCAACTGACTCTGATAGCGCCCTCTTATGACAGAATCATTAGCTGATTTGTTTGCTTTTTATGATTTTACAAACGGTGTAGTAGAAATTTTGCTAGATAGTTTATGAAGAAAAGAATGCTTGCTGAATACTTTTACAAATGATTACCAGCACGTCAGGAATGAAGAATATGCACATAACATGTTTGTTTTACGAGGAAGGAAAGCTGCGAATAAGGCTAATCACATGAATAAGATTCTTATCTGACAACTGTAATATCAGACGACACAATCACGGACAAGATTTCATCTGTACAAGCATCTGGTTTTGTGTTCAGTGATTTCGAGATGACAACGTTATATAATCAAACTTGGAACGTCTTTGAGAATATTTGGTAATTGAATTTCGCTTGAGAATAATAATAAAGATATTTTTATCTGTCTAGAACTAACAAAAGCTTGAGGCATTTAATACATATGGCGCTAGTGAACTTGACAACAGGTTGGGCTATGTTCAATGAAACTAATACCGAAAGAGCACGTTTGAGAGACACTTTAAAGGTTTGTTTCCGTAATGTTCATGCTAGCAGTAAAACATGACAAATATTAGCATGATATGAAAGCTACGTTGTTATACGAAAACAAAAATTCTAGCTGGAAAGAGACTAGTGTGGTGTCAAAACATACTGGACACCTGCTCTCCTACGTTACTCAGCAGTGTCCAATACTTTACATTCTGTAATTATTGATCTATTCGTTTTTTTACTAACGAAGCGCACTGCTATGTAAATGATATTACATTTTACATCTGCTTCAATTTTCTCATATTGTTTTTTCATGGAATTTATAAGTTTTACGCCTCAAACCAAATCTACGCTCCTCCTGAGAGCAAAGACTTCAAGAAGAATCATGAATAGGGATGTGAAAATTTTGACTCAAAAAAAGCACAATCCCTAATCATATAAAGAAAACAATTTGGATCTCAGACCTCTTCGAATGAAAACAAGACACGTAAGTTTCCTTTTATCATGATAAAACAGGCAGTTAAAACTTTTGAAGCCACTAAAAATTAAAGCTCAAACGAAACTTACAATGGGGATGCTGCGCCCATGTCTGAAACGGGCAATAGTGCTGCAAGTCCCAAATATCCTGGACCATATCCAACGGACTAACAATAGCGCATTCACCAACGTAGTACCATATGTAATCTTCAAACAAAAAATTAATTCTCGCTGCATTTCAAACCGCAGCTACGCCAAACTTTGCCCCGATGAACCAATTTGCATCTCTAGAGGCTCAGCCGACACTCACCTCAAGTACTCTAGCTACTTTCTGATATTCACAAATCTAGACTCGCACTAATATTCATGGCTAAGCATTTTAAAATTTTGCTGCAGGAGTCAACTTTTATACAATGTTCAAGCTGGACATAGAATAAACCTGTACCTTATAAATCTAGTCTTCGAAGGCCAGGAACGATTATGACCTTACCTGACTGAACCACAAACATATTGGCAATAATCATCGGCCGTTCATGTCGAGGAAATATGTAATACGCGCACACATCCATCTATCCATCAACCCATCCATGTGAGTAGATTTGGTAGAAGGAAACTGAAAGAAGCCTGTCGTATATATATATATATATATATATATATATATATGTATATCTATACATACATATTTGTGCGCGTGTGTGTACCCCCACCACCGTTTGACAACTTAGTGGTTCAGCAAATAAGACCAATAGAATAAGTATCGGGCTTTTAAAAAGTATTTGCAGGGGTCAATACATTCGATTTAAAATTCTCCAAGGCGATGCCCCAGCATGGACGCATTCTAATAACTTAAACGAGTAAAAGATAAAAGGTATATATATATATATATTTGAACCGAGTTGTAGTAGGTGGTTTGTGGAAGTCGTCCCATCAGCGCTAAATCGCAGCCTGTCGGCAAACAGGCATCAGATTTGCATTGAGAATTTGTGGTCGACTATACACACACACACACAAATATTTTTGGTATTTCTGTACTCATTGATTATAATTATGTTTCATGCTCCATAATTAAAACTATGAAATTCAGCAAAATATTTTACCTAGTGACTGTTCCTAAATAAATAGTTAAAAGTCATAAAAGTAAACATTTATTTTCGAGCTAGAATTATCTTTTTCACAAGATATAGTAACATATCTTTCAGACTTTGTTAGCATTTATTGTGTTTTATTACTGGCATGAACCACATTACGGAAATAAACCTTTAATATATCTCTCTTAAGATATTGGTTTTATTTAAAACAGTCCATGTTGTCAAGCTCACTAGCGCCTTATAAATTTAATAATGGCTCAAGCTTTGGTTAGTTGTAGACAGATAAAAATAACTTTATTATTGTCTAACAGAATTGAAAAACAGAATTACAAAATATTCTCAAAGACGTCCCAATTTTGATTATATAACGTTGTCACCCCGAAATTGCTGCGCACAAAACCGGATACTTGTACAGAATTCTCGTTCGTGATTCTGTCGTCTGATATTACTATTTTCGGATAAGACTCTTCTCCTAGGCATGTAAGGTAACTTTCTTCACGTCTTTACCTCCAGGAATAACAACCAATATGTTATTCAAATTTGTTTTCGTTCAGAACATGATAGCAATTACTCGTAAAAATAATCAGCGACCATGTTTCCTTTCTTCTTCAAAAAAACCTTCATTAACAGTATATATGTCTTCGATGTAGACATATAATATTAGTCTTTGCTGATGATTTCATAGACAGGTAGGGTTAAGGCACTGTCTTGCGAGAACGTAATCAAACAATATTTTATCCTCGTTAGATACCTTCATCATGTCAAGCGTTTTTCTACTTCCACACAAGAAAGAAATATCTTTCATTTCGTTTACCTCTTAAAGTTTAAGTTTGATACACCAAGTAATAAATTACATTTTTTTTTCTACTATGTATCGTTAAATTATGAAATATGGTGTTTCTTTGAGGAGCAAATATCTGTGTGCAGGGGGTGAAAAATGTCGAGAGAAGCGATAGCATATCAGTGTTCAGTGGTTATTGTGTGTTGGTTAGTGACGACTTTATGTTGTCAGTGTAGAGTATCTATGGGTGTAGCAGTATCGTTGTACCAAACCCAGGAGCTACATTCCATTGGGTAGTGAGTTTGTGGAGGGTTAAAGAATTTTCTGTCTCTAAAAATACTAGATTTTTATGCAGATTCCTTTATGATCAAGTTATGCGTTAATCTGTGGTTTTGAGGTCTTCGATATTTTCTAGAAGTGTCAGCATACGGCTATGAATTCAGGCCTAATTAGATCTGTTCTAGAGACTATGAACTATGGAGCTATTTATCCCAGAACTATGGAGCTCATTTACGGATAATTAGCTAAATATATAAATTTCTAAAAATATACGATTTCATTATATAGAATATGTGAATAAGTACATACAACAATACACCAAAATCAATTCAAATTTTACTATAATTACCTTTTCTGTTTTTTGTTTGTGCTTTTTTATCTTTTTTCACACAGTCTATAAAAACTAAGTAAATTCATTAATTTGAAGATCAGAAAAATAACCCTTTCACTTCCTCCTCCCGCTTTCACCATCTCTTACTCTCTCTTTTTTTTAATACTCTCCCGCTGACATACCTGCTCTCTATATTCCTCTATTACATCTTTATAGATATTAATAATATCTTCTTCTATCTTTAACTATTACACACAGACACCAAGTACTATTTGCTTTCTTTTCTCCCCCACATTACCTTTATTCCTCTCTGTATTTGTCACTACGTATGTCGCTTTGCTTTCTCGTTTTTAAATTATTTTCTTATGTTTAAGTGCTTTATTTCTTTTTACTAACTTTCTGTTTCACCATTAATGCAAATAAGGGGGATAATTTAGAACGAAACAACGCAATTAGTTTCGAGTAATTACTGACAAAATACATACTTATTTAAAGCAACCATTTCCATTTAGGAGTGATTGTTATTCGATGCTTTTAAAGAATCTGCTATTATTTCCATATCCCTGTTGCTCCGTTGATCCACTCCAAGATTACTATGGTCTATGTTTATTTCTTTTCAAAGAAGTTTTCAATTGCGAACGAGCTCAGCTTGTGATATAACACTTTTACAAGTCAAATATTCACTATCATTGCCTATCATACATTCGTTTAATGTTTAACCATCATTTTGACATACATATATACACACATACATTAGAAACTGTCTTTCCAACAGGCAACATCAGCAATCTAAATTTCAATTAATGCCTGAAAAAAAAATCATGTAAATTCCCCTTACTCATTGCTTAAAACGATAAGACGTTCTCAATATAAATAATCCATTTAGATGTCACGAGAAAGACTTTCGTCCGGCATGCCACGCCTTCAAAATTAATGCAATCATTGTGCTGAAAATGTGAGTAGATACTTAATTGTTTAACTTAAGCATCGTTAATTACAAAAATATGTAATTCAGCGGGCAAAAATGAGTGATACCTGTATTTGAAATGACCAGTCTTGTCACATTCTATGTCACACTGAATGTCCATAAGAACTACATTAAGGGTACGAGTATTTGTGGGGTGCCCAGCCACTTGCACGTTAATTTGATTGTATCAGTTGAATTCTTCGTCGTCAAAATCGTTGGATTATCAGGTACGTAACTGTAGAAACGATAAGGCGCCAAACACAAGGTTCCGAGCAATACTTTAGTTTGACAAACTATGAACTAAAAAAATTCCGATATGCCGATTCAAGCATGGCATAGGATTTACGGCAAATTCCTGGTCCAATCAGGAAACCACAATCAACCTACATGGAGTTAAGTTGTGATCTCCAGCTAAGTGAACTTGACGTAGTAGCCATATCTTACTCCAAACAATACAGAGACATCACAATTCCGCGGGATTAATGACGGTTACGAAACAAAACTAATGTCCTGATTGATATTTTTGTTTGTAAATATTGTAGTTAAGCCTAATACATCTTAGCCTTGATATATTCGTCAGAAAATGTAGGATTTCACAGAAATGGAAACATATATCTCTTAGATTTTTTATGAAGATATAAACTTGTTGCATTAAGACAATTTCTTGTTAATTTCTCATTAGTTTAATATCAGTGCTGACAACTTAAATGAACTATAGAGTGAACTTCGTCCATTTTTCTGGTCGTCTTAATTAAATATGCACCATTTATCTACTTTAGCATAAGGATCGAAAGGAATCTTCTTGCAGTTCAGTGACAACACTTATTTTAGCATTGCCATCTACGGAAATGATAGTGTTAATGGGTGGTTTGCTTTGGCGAAGTACACAAGAGTTAGAAATTTAAATTCAGCGTCTAAATATCTGTTTGAGATTTAGAATTCGTTTCCATAAAATCACGTCATCGATTCTTAATATTTCGGTCGTTCGGTGGATTTCTTAAGTAATCCCTTACGAAAAATTATCATATATGAATATTTTAGAATATAACACAGATGAGACAACTTATAAATGCTTCTTCTATAGCTGTTTTATATGTACACGAAGGCAGTTCACGCGTATATAGAATGCAGTACAGATATTGACTAGCATAGTGTTACATCCAGTAGTTCTGTTTTCTAGAATATGCTTTCAAATTTCCCTGCTTTTAGTTGGGAAGGAGAACGGATGCCGATGCATGCTGTATACAACGCGTATACTTTCATTCCTGACAATCGACAAAAGAATTTGTACCCACCTACATTTGTATACATACATGTATATGTATATATATATATTCGATGCTTTTTTCCAAAGAATCTAATGCACTTAGCTTACTTTTTCCTTGGGGTTGGCCAGATTGGAGCAATCTCAAGATCAATCAGCCGAAATTGCGAGGATGATCTGGTTCTTGACCGAGGATAAAAGGCTTCGAATGACCCGCCCGTCCTTGTTTTTTTTTTGTATCGTCTATCTGGATGCTTTGTTGTCCCTTTTTGTATCACTTAGTTGTCCTGATGTTTTGCGTTCTTGTCCCATTATGTATCTTCTTATTATTATTATTGCTTAAATCAATGCATATATATATATATATATATATATATATATATATATATATATATATATATATATATATATATATATTAATAAATAAAATAAAACATATGCATATATATAAACATATATGTACGTACCTACCTCTACATGTACATATACACGCATATATGAGTACGGGACACCAAAAGCACGTCGAACACAATGAGAAACGAAAACATAGACACAAACCAAAGGAACTGGACATTTATTTAAAAACAGCAAAAAAATAGAGTACAGGACAATTAACACAAAGAAAAAAACCCCTTCTTCAGTCGCTAAAGGTTTCATCTACTCTACGTTTCGAAATATATATATATATATATATATATGCATTCATTTAAGCAATAATTGTTGCAAATATCTCTCACTCTCGCTAAACATTTGAAATCATCATGCAGCCAGGAATTTGCTTACTTCTCCATATAACTGTTTTATAACTTTCTCAATACTAGAGCAACCGATTTAACAGAGAGGAGATTACAAATGTAGACAACTTAATTCATTACGACAATTATATTTTTCACCCACCAGTGGACCAGCTTGTTCAGTCCTCGTATATTGTCAAATTTCGTATTGATGTAATATATGCTGATTGATTAGATGTTTGGATGTTGCTCTTTAATTTTCTTGCGACTTGTCATCTTATTCGCTTTATGGACAACAGGGTTTTCTATCCTTATAAACTATATGAACAGTCAGGTATAAATAGCAGTGCAGTTCTGCGACTATTTATACGGACATTTGTGTGCATGTGTTTCAGTATTCTTATGTGAATATGCGTGACCCTGTGTATCTATGTATGTATGCCTGTACCTATCTATCTATCTACTTATCTATCTATCTATCTATCTATCTATCTATCTATCTATCTATCTATCTATCTATCTATCTATCTATCTATCTATCTATCTATCTATCTATATATCTATCTATCTATCTATCTATCTATCTATCTATCTATCTATCTATCTATCTACTTATCTATCTATCTATCTATCTATCTATCTATCTATCTATCTATCTATCTATCTATCTATCTGTCTGTCTGTCTGTCTGTCTATCTATCTATCTATCTATCTATCTATCTGTCTGTCTGTCTGTCTGTCTATCTATCTATCTATCTATCTATATCTATCTATCTATCTATCTATCTATCTACCTACCTACCTACCTACCTACCTACATACTTATCTACCTATCAAGGTAGTTAGCTAGCTTACTATTTATATACTCACACACACGCGCGCACGCACGCACGCAAGCACACACACACATTGCACTAAATGACATGATTAAATTCATATATAAATGCTTCCATTCTTATTCTTCTCGTTATTTTGTGGAACTCTAAAACTAAAGAAAAAACAAATGTGTAAAGAACATAGTCGAGTTTTTAACATAACATATTTGAAAGAAAAGCAGTCATCTAGTAACATACACATACACACACACACGCTCACGTACAGACATTCGCTTGTATATATACTTCAGTGGCTCTCAGGCATTTTTTACCAATGGACCCTGTCGATCCTTATTTTACTTTACAGGCCCCTCATAAACCATTCAATGTTTTAAAAACTGCTGTTCTGTTTTCAGAATTAAAAATTATTAGGAATTGTATAGAAAGCTGTAAAAATACTTTTTATGGACCCACAATGATTATATGGACTCCGATTGAGAATCACTAGCACACACATACACACACACATATGTATATATATATATATGTTTATATTGTATGTGTATATATATATATATATATGTATATATATATATACCGGAGTAAACACATAAATGTGAAACAAGGTGGAAAAAAGAGTACTCAAATACCAGTGGTAGAGTAATATGCTTTATTTAAAGCAGCAGAAAATTCAACAAAACCTGTTACTCTGAGTTTCGCGTTAGAAGGTTTGGAGATGATGTACAGGTATTATATATTAGAAGAAATGAGGTACTCAGAAATCCGGATGGTCTTATATTTACATATATTTATTAATATATTTACATGTTTTTATATATCATATATTAGCGATTTCGTCCATTCTAGTGGAGTCTTCAAATTGAACTATATATATATTTGTATATATATATATATATATATATATATATATATATATATATATATATATACATATATGTATGTATATATATATGTATGTATATATATATATGTATATAAATATATGTATGTATATATATATGTATATATATATATGTATATATATATATGTATATGTATATATATGTATATATAAGTATATATATGTATATATATATGTGTGTATATATGTATGTATGTATACACACACGTACGTATACATATATGTATATGTGTATGTGGGTTTGCTGTGTTTGTGTATTTGTGGATAGCACGGGATGGAATGTTTTAAATGAAACTACTGTTGTATTTATAAGAATTGCTCTCACACAAAACTATATTAGAGACTTGAAACAATGTAACTAGTTTGATACAGAATAAGTAACTGAAACTTAGCCATTACTCCACTGTTACCTTTCGCTGCATTTTATTTTAGCAAATTGATTTGCAGATAACCCGTAACGAATCATTTCAATGGATTCAGAACTAATATTTTTGATCATCAACTTCTACAATATAATAGTCGTACAAAAAGCTAATACATATCTTTTATAGGTGATTCGTCTGTTTTATCTTTTACTTGTTTCAGTCATTAGGCTGCGACCATGCTGGGGCACTGCTGTGAAGAAGTTTTTTAGTTGAATTAGTCCACACCAGTTCTTATTTTTTTTATAACCTGATACTTATTCTGTCGGTCTTTTGCCGAACCGCTAAATTAGGTGGACGTAAACACGTTAACACCGGCTATCGAGCTGTAGCAGGGGGAAATCATGGACACAATGATATATATATATATATATATATATATATATATAATGAACCCAGAACTATGTGGTTGGGAATCAAGCGTCTTACCGCACAGCCACGCCCGTGCCTATATACTCTTTTTACTCTTTTACTTGTTTCAGTCATTTGACTGCGGCCATGCTGGAGCACCGCCTTTAGTCGAGCAAATCGACCTCGGAACTTATTCTTTGTAAGTCCAGTACTTATTCTATCGGTCTCTTTTGCCGCACCGCTAAGTGACGGGGACGTAAACACACCAACATCGGTTGTCAGGCAATGCTAGGGGGACAAACACAGACACACATACATATATATATATATATATACATATATACGACAGGCTTCTTTCAGTTTCCGTCTACCAAATCCACTCACAAGGCATTGGTCGGCCCGGGGCTATAACAGAAAACACTTGCCCAAGATGCCACGCAATGGGACTGAACCCGGAACCATGTGGTTGGTTAGCAAGCTACTTACCGCACAGCCACGCCCGCGCCTATATGACTAACATCTTAAGTAAATTATCTTTTAAAATATTGTTTATAAAATAATATTTAAAGAATGTTGCCTTCCTTTTAGTACAAAATAAAGTTCTGTTGTTTGCTCTATCACTTTGCCCTGAACATTCACAAAAGCATAATATTTTTGTTCCACATATATTAACGGCTAATGGTACGAAATGTTTAAATGAACTCATTTACATATGAGGCAAACAAAAAAATATGAACTCCAAATCTCAGTTTAAATTTTAGTAGAGCTTACAGTGAACTTATTTGGTAAAGGTTTTCCAAGAAGGAAAACATATAAAGCCAGGTTTCCTTCTAAATATATTTTGCATATTTTTTAAGTACAGTGAATCTCGAAGCAAATATTCTCGCAGGTAGGAATAAAGTTTCCAAAAGGGAAAGTCGAAGCGATGCTATGGTAGACTCCCTGTCATGTTTGCAGGAGATGTGGGTTCGAGTACTACGGGCAGCATTCTACTTTTTCCTATCCAAGGAGTTTTAAATTTAATATCTACACGCTATAATTTTATAGCTTGATTTGATTCGAAATTAAAAATTCCTAAAAAGAAAAAAAATTTTTTTTTCACTTTCTCGAATATTCTAAATTTTATGGGGTTAACAAAATTTTGCTTATCTCAATGTTTTCCCATCCCTGAGCAAGATTGCCAAGCTGTTTACCCATTTGATTGCGGTAGTATAACAGGAAACTTCAAGGAATTATGCGACAATATAAGTTGGCAAAGATAACAATATTTAAGTCTGCTCGTTATTCTGCTGCTGTATGTTTAGTCCATGAAAACATATCGACAACCATGCTATTCTTCTAAAAATATCTTATGAATTTGTCCTTCTCGTCATGTATAAATTCTTTTGACTCAGATTCTATCACAGACTTTATCGCAAAATCCGCAAGGAACCGAGTGTATAAGATATACTTCGTGTCACACATACTACATAGTCTCATACTTATAACATCATCTGCCACCTAACATGATTCGAAATAATTATTATCTGTTATACAAACACCCTACATCACCACGTGTTTGTACACGTTGATATTATACAAAAGCGTAAGGCAGCAAGCTGGCAGAATCGTTAGCACACCGGGCGAAATGCTGAGCAGTATTTCGTCTGCTGCTACGTTCTGAGTTCAACTTCCGCCGAGGTCGACTTTACCTTTCATCCTTTCGGGGTCGATTAAATAAGTACCAGTTACGCACTTGGGTCGATATAATCGACTTAATCCGTTTGTCTGTCCTTGTTTGTCCTCTCTGTGTTTAGCCCCTTGTGGGTAGTAAAGAAATAGGTACTTCGTCCGTCTTTGCATTCCGCCGAGGTCAACTTTATCATTCATCCTTTCGGAATCGTGCCAGTTATGTGGCAATTGAATACTGGGGTCGATGTAATCGAACAGACTCCCCACCCCACCTCTGAAATTGCTGGCTTGAACCAAAATTTGAAACCTATATTATACAAAAAGCATCCAACATATATTGATTCTCAAAGACTACGCGTACATATAGAAACTATCACGCCAAACATAAGCTCTACAGATTTATGATATATGCACATATAATTACTTCTCCAGGAAAACATATACTTATAATCCTTTTTTTTATTAAATATATAAATCATAAACATACATCAATATCACTCCGACCACTTATCATAAACACATCATTTTTTGACATATATATGTCATTATCATTTGTCATAAAAAGATCCTTCTTTGTCACAGAGCTATTATCATAGCCTGTATGTATTTTCTTTGTGACACAGTTTGTCACTGTCTTCCATATTTGTCATTGAGTGTTTCACTGTCACCTTTACCTGCTGCTAAACATCTCCCCACATGTCCTCCTCCAACACATTCCACTGTACTTCATCTTCATCATCATCATTAGCAACACCAACAACAACAACCGTAGCACAGTAGAAAAACTCAAACAACAATAACAGAAAAGCTAAAAACCAAAATTACACCGAAAATAATTGAAACAGTGGCAATATCGATGGGACGACGAGTAATAAAAACGAAAAATCAATTAGCAATTTCTACTGATTACCAATAAAACTGTTAATGTCTTTGAAGGCTGCGCATTTATAAAATAGATGTAAAGTTTAACAGTACGTATTTGGTCCTTAATGCCGTATGCTTCAAAGGCAATTCCAAATTGGGGCTTGAAATCGCAATGAATAGAGATTCAACTATTATTTTGGCCATACCACCAGGAACAGTTACAACAATGATTTCTTACGATCGAACACGGGCACGAATAGGAGAGGTAAAGTAAGCTAGGTAAGGTGGCGAGCTGGCAGAAACGTTAGCACGTCGAGCGAAATGCTTTCGTCTGCTGCTACGTTCTGAGTTCAAATTCCGCCGAGGTAAATTTTGCCTTTCATCTTTTCGGGGTCGATTAAATAAGTACCAGTTACGCGCTGGAGTCGATGTAATCGACTTAATCCGTTTGTCTGTCCTTGTTTGTCCTCTCTGTGTTTAGCCCCCTTGTAGGTAGTAAAGAAATAGGTAAAGTAAGCTAGCTAAAGTTACCTTCTCGTGTCATGTTGACTCATAAGAGCCGGTTTAATGGCGTATGAATTCCCTACTTAGACGGGACGTCAGTCCGTCGCAGACTTACTTATTTTTGTCAGCTGAGTGGATTGGAGCAACTGAATGAAATGAAAAATTGTTTTGTTCAAGCACACAACGCATCGCCCTGTTCAGGAATCGAAACCACAATCTTACAATCATGAGTGGTTATGATCATTAGTGGTTGCAACAACCTAACCACTAAGCCACGCGCCTCTAAAATAGGAGAGGACTATATAGACAACTGGACTGACATCGGTACATATTGTATACCGTATTTAAAGGCATGGACAAACACAAAACTTTGTGGGATTTACACTCAGAACGTAGATTCAATTAAACACTAGGAAATAAAATATTTCTACCACATGATTTCATTTGATGTAGAACAGTACATCTTTCTCTGGATTCTGTTGCTTTACTAAATACAGTACGTTCAAAGTCTAACCATTCGTAGCACTTCAATGTCCTTTAAAATTTAATACTAGAAATGGCAGATACAAAATAACAGCAATAACAACACATACCTGATCAACAAACGCTGCATCAATAGGAAGTAGAACAAGTGTTAAAAGAGCAGGAACACTTGTAACACCATAAGCGACAAGAGAAAAGAAAAAGGAAGAGAAAACAACACAAGCAATAAATAGTGGTGTAAACATTCACGACAATAAAATCAACGACAATAACAAAAGACGAAAATTACTGAATCAGAAACGTGGATTAAACGATGGGAAAATAATCGCCATTTAAAGGAAGCAAAGCAATAAGAAGAAGCCTAGCGTTTTCACGTCTTTTTGCTGGTTTCTTTTTTTTGTAGTATGAACGGCATCATTTACAAATTCTACTGGGTATATTACCTGAAGGTCAAGCTGAGAAATTTAATGATAATCATAATGCCACAGCTGTGTAGTAAGGAGTTTGCTTCCCATCCATATGGTTCTGGGTTCAATCACACTGCGTAGCACCTTGGAGAACAGATGTCTTCTACTGTGGTCTCGGGCTGACTAGAGTCTTGTGAGTGGATATGGTAGACGGAAACTGAAAAGTTCGCCATACATACATACATACATGCATACATACATACATACATACATACATACATACATACATACATACATACATACATACTTATACATATATATATATATGTTTTATTTATATTTCCTGAGCGCCATACTAATACAATTGTTCGTTTGTTTTCCACCTGCCTTCGTCTTTTGTCTATTTTCATAAAGCTTCCCGTTATATATATATATATATATATATCTTCAGGAGTTCATGAATATATATATGTATGTATATGTATGTATGTATGTATGTATGTATGTATGTATGGCGGACTTTTCAGTTTCTGTCTACCATATCCAGTCACAAGACTTTAGTCAGCCCGAGACTATAGTAGAAAACATCTGTTCTCCCAGGTGCTACCCGGAAGACCTCCACGACGGTGGAGTTACGATTTCAGGAGGACGATTGGGATCACGTGGATGAGAAAGGCGCGATCCAGAGAGGAGTGGACAGCGTGCTGTGACCAGGAGAGGGAAGGGAGTTCCAATAGACAAGTACGAAGAAGACTAGTAGGTGACAGGATTCTTATTTTGGTACGGAACTCTTAGAAGATTTTCCAACATTCATGGAATCCATTCTGATATTATTTATCGGCAATCCCAGCCACCTTAATTTTAAAGAAAGATATTAAATAAAAGAAGGTTTACAGGGATAATTTATTCATATTAAAAATATATTAGCAATATTTGAAATGGTGAATATAAGGTTTTAAAACAATAAATCTTTATTAAACTTTTATTAAAAGGCAACTTTATTTCGTTGAAACTTCTTTTAGCAAGCACCAGTCTAGAGTAAAAACACTCACGTGATTAATGACTGATTGCCATATAAGGAATGAAATAAGCATAATTATTTGGTATTGGGCCATTAACCCATCGTGTTCAAAACTAATCACATAAACACGTAAACATTTATGGTATATTTGGGCGCAACACTGAACTAATTGTGCCTAAAATCATCAAATAGTTGGACATATGTATATGAATGCTTTTCGAGAGATACCAACATTCTCTCTGCCTGAAGATTTATAACTTATTCTCGTAACATTCTAA
>NC_043005.1:42768573-42818573 GCF_006345805.1 Octopus sinensis
ATGAAGAGAAAATATTTATTTCACTATGCTCAATATTGGAACGTATATAGTGATAAGGTACGTTTTTCAGCATCATCATATGTTGTGTGTTTATATATATATATATGTGTGTCTGTGAGTATATCTTCTAGAAAGTGCTAATGCGTATATTCTACAGGCGTGTGTCTCTGTTGTATATTAGTAGTGCTATGACCCTATTTGATATAATAGCATGTCAAGTAGATATTCGCACTTCATAGTACAATTATTATTTGCCAGATATTGGAAACCCACAAAACTAACAACTCTGCACTTAGTGAAACAATATATTCAAGCGAAACTTACTTAGGAGAGATACGACGTGTTTGGATTTTGTAATACATTCAGACCCACAAACCCATCGTATTCAGTCAAGCATGACTTTAAAAACATTCTAATTTCAATTTACCTTTGTTTCTATAACAAGGTTATCATTCTTTGCTTGATCCTATCAAATTGTCAGTATTTATACATAAATGCGCATGCTTCTTCTTCGTCTAACTGCCAGTATAAAGGAATCGATTCTATTTCAATTGACTTCAGTGCATGTATTGCCTCCAGTTGTGATAAAAAATCAAGTGTATTTCAACTTTAAAGAATTGTATGGTAGAAATCATTTTTGCTTCTCATAAAATACAATGAATTAAGACTCACCATGATTAGCGGTGTTTCACTCATACTAATAATTATTAACATTGCAAATCCCCTCAAGTCTTGCTGACCAAACAAGTTAAGTTGCACATAAATGGATGCCTAACTACCTTCTTCTGGAGAGCGGAGTAGGTGCAGTAGTTGTTTCAAAGAACTATCGCGAAAGCTACAGGTAATCCACTACATATGAGACTATTCAACAGCAATCATAATGCTGATGATGATGTTGATGCTAAAGATATTTTTAACGTCATCTTTTATCCGTTATTTATTTCAGTCACTGGACTGTGACCATGCTGGTGCACCACCTTGAAGGATGTAGCCGAAAAAAATCGACCCCACGACTGTATTTTTTAAGCCTGGTACTTATTCTATGGGTTTCTATTTCTCAAACAGCTGGCTTACGGGAGCATAAACAGAAAAGTAATAGTTTGTCGACTGATATGGAGTGAAAACAAACTGAAACACTAAGATACACGCATATAAGCATATCACCGTGATCACCATGACCGACCAGGCTATCAGGTGTTGCTACAAATCGCTGGTCACAATGCGCTTCGCATTGTTTTAGCCTTCAAATGACGCCACCCCGCTGGCTAAACGAGCAGGCCAACAGAAGAAAGAGTGAGAGAGAGTTGTGGCGAAAGAGTACAGCAGGGATCGCCACCACCCCCTGCCGGAGCCTCGTGGAGCTTTAGGTGTTTTCGCTCAATAAACACTCACAATGCCCGGTCTGGGAATCGAAACCGCGATCCTACGACCGCGAATCCGCTGCCCTAACCACTGGGCCATTGCGCCTTCACATATAAACATATATATATACACACACACATATATGCACACATAAGTACATACCCCTCTTACACACACATATATATATATACGAAGTGCTTCTACACAATTTCCGTCTACCAAATTTTCTCAGAAGGCGTTGGTTGGCGCAAGTACCACCAAGAAATAGTTCCGGAAGCTGAGATAATTCCAATAAGTCAACCCTCTATTTTGTGTAGCATTTAATATACACTTATTCATCTTTGTTTCTCATATACACGTCACTAAACAAACTGAGTTATTCTTCTTGGCTAATTTTTGTTTCATTTGTCCAAACACACCTTACTCTATGCATAACTCACTTCGCCTGCAAATCTTATATCACTATTTATATAGATTTTTCAATTATTGACAATTGCTATAGATTCTTTTATTTGTTGAACCATTACCCCAGTCTTTATTAACAAAATATAATTGCTATTTTGCTGATGTCTAGAAATATTGGTGTCATCACATCCATTACTGAAAACACTTCAGCTACCACATGCTATTCATTGAATTTCATTAGGAAAGGTTAATGAAATGTTATAATGGGTTAATGAACTCATTTCTTCAGTTGCAAATATTTTCTTGTTCAATTTACTTCTTATATTTCTCATGATAAAAACAAGCTGCGCTGAACATGTCGCCATTGCAAATACCGACGAATAACACCAGAAACAAAGGTGAAAATGTCTTAGAATTTGCGTATCGCTTGTTCGGAGAAAAAAATACAAGAATTATATTATCCTCTCTCACATTACTTGGAAACATATGAAATATTAGACTTGAAAAAAAAATAGGGTTTGATTTATTACAAATAATTCCAACAGAAAATAGTCCAGGTGCTTTCATAAAAGCAAAAAAGATTCTTCATGTTAATTAAACAAATGTTGGAATTGCTGATGGCGTTTTTTTGCAGATGTTATTTCTTTAAAGATTATCTTCCTAATGGGAAAAACAAACTTTTGCCATCAATTACTAAATATGTTAGTGTTGCTGGTTCGCTGCTATATGATTTATATTCAACAATTTTTTTTCTCCCGACAAACATACCAACACATTATACTGAAATAACTATTTTGATAAATTCTAATAAATAATTTAAGTATTCTTTCCTCTAATTAAATTTTCAGTTTCTATGGTTTCTTTATTCAAAGCTGATTTCTTTTTTGTCGAAACACAAAAGATCCTTTATTTTAGTGGACAGAGAAGAAATAAAAAAGTTTTTGTTATTTTTTTTCTTCTGGTAATAAAACTTGCGGTCAGGGATAACTTGGCTTCAGTACGAAATCAAAACAATTGTAAGTACGTCCATTTAATATATCACCCACCAACTTTCTTACTAACTATTAGAGGATATTATTGTTTGCTTTTTTACTTAAAAAATCATAGTATTTATGTCACTGAATATTTTTAGCTAATACAGAAAAAGTTTTCCTTATATCAGAACAAACGCAAACATGTTTGTACTTTGTTACTCAAATCCAACAGAGGACGATGTTGAGGGTTATATTTTAGATAAATATAACAATGAGGTGAAAGCGCATGACTCAGTGGTTAGAGCATCAGATTCACAATCATGAGATAGTGAGTTCGATATAAAGTGTCTTGAGCAACACACTTTATTTCAACTTACTTTACTCCACTCAGATACGACGTAACTGGTACCAAGCTGCATCGGCCTTTCCCTTGGATAACATCAGTGGCTTGGAGACGGGAGGCTGGTATGCATGAATGACTGCTAGCCTTCCATAAACAACCTCACTCAGGCTTGGGCCTTGGAAGGTAACTTTCTAGGTGCAATCCCATGGTCATTTATGACTGAAGGCAGTCTTTACCCTCTTTATTTTTTAATAATGAAGTGTTAACGCTCAACCAGCGTTGTACTGAGAAGTAAAAAATCTACGGCTTCCATTGTCAAAACAGCTCAGAAATGTATAAGTATTGTTCTTCTGTTAATGGAATGATGCAAAATATGCATATTTATACATTATGTAGCGTTATGCGACCAACACAGTATCGGTTGATTTAAAGCATTATGCATGTTATATTGGCCGAAGGTATTTGTAGCTCTCTGTCTATGTACATCTTTCATATAAAACGCATTTGTCAACTGGGCATACAATCTTGAGTAGAATTATGAAATGCAGATGAGATCAAACTAGAGCGAAACGTGTTCATATTTGTTGCTTGCTTGCACATTACCAGATTTTTTACCAAAGCAGGGAAATTAAGTTTGAGAGATTAATTTTTAATTTGTTGATATTATCTCTTATTTTTCTTTGAGAATTGCTAACAAAAGTGCCGCAAAAGTTTTGTTTCTTTCTTCAGCAAATTGAGAAATTTCAATTAATTAAGATTTTTTTTTTTTTGTACGTCAGTGAGTATAATACCTTTTAGCGTATTTTGTACACTATGTTCCCATTCCTCATACAAAATAACACATCACAGTAGAATAACAAGTCTTTAGATACTATTTTACATATTTACTCTCTAGTTTTAGACATCTTTATCGTAAATGAAATATACTCGAAGAAACGTACTTGATGTTTTGGTCACTGTGAGCTGTGTTTTTAGGTATGCGATGATGTAAAGCTACCAAAATATTTTTCATTATACAGCTGGATGCAAATATGATGCATATGTTTATTTGTAAGCATATGTTAGTAAAATCTTTTGAGGCTACGAGAAATGGGGTGGGGAGAGGAAGAAGCAATAATATTAACGGAAACTTTTCATTGGATATTTTCCCAGCGGTTTCTTAATCAGTAAATTATTTAATCAAATATTAACCAAGCGCTAATTAATAGAGACATAATTAGGTCGAATGGTGAATCTTTTTAGTCCCATTTCTTTATACTTGACATACAAATAAGATATACAAAATACTTCTGGTGGAGTAAAGTTTAAGAAACAAAATTATTTCTAATTAGGGTAATTAATTTTATTGCCTGCATGGGTTGATACATTTTACAAAATATTTAACAAGACGAAATGTTTCCATTGAAAAGGCTTTGAAGCTGAATGTAAGATATAAGAGAAGTACAGGGGTGACTGTGTGGTAAGTAGTTTGCTTCTTAACCATATGGTTCCGGGTTCAGTCCCACTGCGTTGCACTTTCGGCAAGTATCCTCTATTATAGACCTGGGCCAACCAAAGCCTTGTGAGTGGATTTGGTAGACAGAAACTAAAACAAGTCCACCATATATCTATATCTATATCTATCTATCTATCTATCTATCTATCTATCTATCTATCTATCTATCTATCTATCTATCTATCTATCTATCTATCTATCTATCTATCTATTTATCTATCTATGTATATATCTATCTATCTACACATGCATATGCGTATGTGTGCGCGCGCGCATCTTTGCGTCTGTGTCTGTCCCCGACCACTGCTTGTCGACCAGTGTTGGTTTAAGTCCCCGTAACTCAGCAGTTGGGCAAAAGTGGCCGATAGAATAAGTACCATTCTTTTTTAAAAAAATGACTAGGGCTAATTCATTTGACTAAAATTTCTTGAAGGGAGTGCTCTAGCATGGCCGCAATCTAATGACTGAAACAAGTAAAAGATAACGATTTTTAAAACTATATTTTAATGCAATTTATATATTTCAATTCATAAGACCGGATATATTAGATTACCGGAACAAAAGTAGGAGTAATCTACAAGCGAGAGCATAATGTATTTTCATTACAATATTTTTCAAGCAGATTAGCCATCCATAATAATAGAAGCGAAATTCTGTCCGTCCGTCTGGGACCACTGTTTCTCAGTCTACATTTGCTTTACATAGACATATACTTTTTGGAATCAGAATGATCCTGGAACTGAAAATCTGTCCTTCATTTGGTTCCTGAACATCCAGTATTGGAATCTTATTTAAAAGCATTTGGGTTACTATTTCTAGCTTGGCTGGTTCACGCCATCCTGGTTGGCGTATGTTAGATGACCCTGGAGATCAAGGAGATGATAAAGGACATTGGCTTCGTTAACTTTACATCGAGATAAGAACTCAGAGACAGATTAGCCAACGGTTGGAATCCAAATTGAGACTTGAACAATAGAATCATTGTATTACGGCAATACTTCTCATCCGTCCTTAATCTCCGATCAAACACCATCACGACATATTGTTATTATAGATGTATTATAGTCATGTTATTTAGCTATCTTCAGTTTTGGGCCGCAGGCCCAATTAGCCCTCCGCAGTACCTTAGCCTGAAAGTCCACACGAAGAGCGGCTTTTAAGTTAGTTCATGATAACTGTAGTACTGCTTCAAAGGGGATTTTATTTTTCATCTTTGATTTTGTAAAATACTTTTAAATATGAAATCAACAAGATGTAAATGGCGGTGCTCCAGCATGGCCACAGCTCGTGAGCTGAAACTAGATAAAATATTTTTTTAAAAATAAGATTATCAAGTTTATTAATCAGTTTATTATTAATTTTACTAGACTTGGTGGCGTGGTAAGAAGCTTGCTTCTCAATCACATGATTCTTGGTTCAGTCCGACTGCAGGGTACACTGGGCAAGTGTCTTCTACCATAGCGGCGGGCCGACCAAAGCCTTGTGAGTGGTTTTGATAGACAGAAACTTTAAGAAGCCCACCGTATATATATATATATATATACAAATTGAGATAGGGGTTGTAAATGCAACCCTCCATGGGATAACTTATATCCAATATACTGCTAGTGATGTACCCAACAAAGTTAATACATAAATGTTAAGAATTGCGATACAATTAATTCATTTATTGTATTATATGGGCAAAGGTAAAATGTTTTACCACAAATTCATAATACAAAATAAGAAAATGGAGAAATACATCGAAATCAAATATCAATTACCAGATAATACTCAATCACATACTTTATTAAACCACCACATAAGAAACTATAAGGTTAAACATAATAATGTAGGGTAAAACAGTGTACGTGAAGGAGTGTACATAAAATAGTAATGTTATACAATAAGTAGAATACGTACAATAGAAAATATATATAAGTACACATAAATATAAATATAGACTATATCTTACAGTTGTTTCGGCCATGTAGATAAGCATGTCTCATTTAACTTATATTAGCCATTTATGGTAGGTCAAAATGTAGTTATAAATGAGACATTTACAAAAAATAACCTAAGGCCTCTTTGGAGATTACAAATTAGATTACATACATACTTATATAGGTGAGGGTACATACCCATAATAAAACATATACATATACATATGAGTGCATCTACTCATACTCCTATACATATAAATATACATATACATAATGATATAAATAATATAAATTAATAAACATACATATGCTCCACATTCAATGTTACAGTTTTTCAACTTAATGTTGTGATAATTACAACGTAGAAAGACATACACATATTAATACCTAAATGCAGATATAGAGAGTCAAGATTACATTCTATTAGTTCTTATTAATTTCCAAAATGTCATTAATGCTAGCATCATTATCATTGTCGTTACCACTAATGCTACCAATATCATCATTCATATTATTATTAATAACGCTAATACTAGAGAAACAATACATAAATCCATTATTAGCAATATAGTCACAATAGTATTACAATACCATGCAAAGTGTTAGATATCTGCATATACATACGAAATATGAAGTACCAGCATTCTGTTTATACTACATTAAGATCCACAGGTACACATATGTAAGTCCGATTTTAAGTTTATAATTTTCCTTCTGACATAAATACACTATTATTTCAGAAATAATTACGGATCTAGCGCTAAATTATGATTGGCCTGTGGATTTGAATTTAAATTACCATTGTCTTTCCTACGGTTGGTTTGTTGATAGCTTTAGGTTTCTACCACACTAGCGTAGGCAAGGGAAAATCTATACCAACATTTGTACACATACACGCGCACATATACATATATACTCTCATGCACCATGTTTGCAAATATTCGCATATACTTATATACACATTCAAATATGCATTTGCGTCCTCATACGCATAAGAAAAACATATACATATATATCCAACCATGAATATACATATCCATACAAAAACATACATACACATGTATATACATATGAATACATTCCGACATATCCACATATATTTACTAATTTACTAATCATATGTCTGTCATCGAGTGGCGTATAGATAAGCCAGCGCAGGCAGGGAAAGCTATAGCAGCGTTTATACACTCACACACACACTCACACGCACATCCGCACATATGTATAAACATTAATACACTCCCATATACTGTATCTGCAGACATTCGCATATACATATATACACATTCAAATATATACATGCGCACCCATACGTATAAGAAAAATATATATATATATATCCACCCATGAATACACATATACATACAAAAACATACATACACATATATATATATACACATATGGATACATTGCGACCCATAAACATGAATACATTTTCATGTACTGTGTTTGCAAATATTTGCATAAACATATATACATATTCAAATACGTACTTGCGTACTCATATGCATAAGAACAACATATACCCTTATATCCATCTATGAACATATATATACATACAAACACATACATACACATACATATATATATGAACACATTTCGACATTTCTACTTATATTTACTAAATTACAAGATATATGACTGTCCATCAAATGACGTATACATGCATACACAATAAGTAAGCAGAAATTACTATTAATTAAGATATGAGTAAATTAATCTCCGAAGAGGCCTTAGGATGTTTTTGTAAATGCCTCATTTATAACTACATATTGACCTACCATAAATGGCTAATATAAGTTAAATGAGACATGCTCATCTACATGGCCGAAACAGCTGTAAAATATAGTCTATATTTATATTTATGTGTACTTATATTTATTTTCTATTGTACGTATTCTACTTATTGTATAACATTACTATTTTATGTACACTCCTTCGTGTACACTATTTTACCCTACATTATTATGTTTAACCTTATAGTTTCTTATGAGGTGGTTTAATAAAGTATGTGATTGAGTATTATCTGGTAATTGATATTGATTTCGATGTATTTCTCCATTTTCTTATTTTGTATATATATATATATATATATATATATATATATATATATATATTATATATATACATATATATATAATATATATATGTGTGTGTGTGTGTGTGCGTGCGTGCGTGTATGTATGTGTATGTGTATGTGTGTGTGCGTGTATGTGTGTGTGTGTGTGTGTACGTGTCTTTGTCCCCACCACTGGCATTGGTGTGTTTACGTACACGTAATATATCGGTTCGGCAAAAGTAACCGATAGAATAAATTACCAGGCTTTATAAAATAAGTCCAAAGGCCGATTTATTCGATTAAAACCCTTTAAGGCGGTGCCCCACGAAGGCCACAATAAAAAATGGCTGAAACAAGTAAAAGATAATTGATGAAAGATATTACCGTAATAATTTTGCTACTTGCAGCTATTTAAGGTTTCGATGGCTGCCTGGATTGATTCATTGTATTTCATAATTACCCTGCAGCAGATATCAGTTGTCTATATTTTAATCTTGAGGTGGAAGTTTTCGGATGGTTTGTCTTATGAATAAAAGATGCTTTATAACCAGCAGAAGATAAATGTTTGAGCAACATAATACTACAGCCTTAGTTGACCGAATCAATTGAGGGTTACCGGCACGAACTATATACTGAACTCTCATTGACCAAATCCACCGTTATGTAAATTCTGAGAGTACAGTTTAGATTATAACTGGTTTGATGGCTTGCTTTATTGAATTTTTATAACATAGTATAAATATAATGTGAATAGGAATAAGTTTATCTTGTCTCAGATGCACAAAAAAAGAACAATATGTTTAAAGATGTGACATGTGAGTTTATGCCAATAGTTGATCTGATATTTAAGGCGGCGAGCTGGCAGAACCGTTAGCATGCCGGGCGAAAAGCTTAGCAGTATTTCGTCTACCGCTACGTTCCGAGTTCAAATTCCGTCGAGGTTGACTTTGCCTTTCATCCTTTCGGGGTCGATAAATTAAGTACCAGTTACGCACTGGGGTCGATGTAATAGACTTAATCCGTTTGTCTGTCCTTGTTTGTCCCCTCTATGTTTAACCCCCTTGTGGGTAATAAACAAATAAGTTGATCTGATATGTTACATCTGTGCTCTATTTCTCAAAATGTTATTGAATGCGGGTTGAGCATTTAAGACAATAGGTGAGAGCATGCATGCATAAATTGTTGAAAGTAAACTTATGAAGAATTTATCAAGAAACTACTTCTGCAGACAAACACTTACTAAAAGAAAGATACGTTAGAAATTGCCTGCATCACTTATTGTAAACCTGAGTTACTTCAGTCCGATGGCCATGTCAGATTTAAATGATAAATTAAACTTCTCACTATTCAGGAAAATAATAGGCAATATAATATAGACACAGAGAATTTTCAGACATTATTCCAATAATTGAAATAACTTGGCAAAACGGTAGATCATTGGCTTCTTTCGAAATAAATGATGTATAAAGAACTGCTACTGAATGACAGATCTACTTCCTTCACGTGAAAAAGTGAAAGGAAATGACATGGAATTTGCATTATAGAAAAAAAATACAAGTATGACCAGAGACAAAAGCAAATTTCAGTTAAAATATAGCCACAAAAAATTACTAAAGAAATAGATAATATATAAAAAAAATAATATTACAATCTTACAGGTGGAATTTTAAGAACTACTAAACTAAATTGATATTGCGCAAATTTTGATAGAATGTAGTTCGAAAAAATCGAGCTGAAAACAGAACTGATGCGAATAATGGATGTCTGTGAATAATAAAAGTGTTTTTAGGAAAAGAAATATGGCTAAAAATATGTCTGTGAAATAACTGCTTATAGTTTATCAATGTACACTGATGAAATGGATAGACAATATAAACATGTGCAATACTTATAAATCATTGATAAAATCTAATATATACACTAAATACGGAGAAAGACGAGGAGGCTATGAATGGGATATGCAACGTATTATGCATGCACACATTCACACACATGCACACATACACGCATTTATAGATATATATATTTATGTATGTATGTATATACTCTGGATATATATATATATATATATATATATGTATGTATGTATATACTCTGTATATATATTTACATATATATATATCTTTGTACATATATGTGGGTATATATATATGTACATATGTGAATGTGCGTATATGTATATTTATATATATATATATATGAATATATATATATATATATATATATATATATATATATATATATATATATATACGTATGTGGTATATTTATATATATAATACGTATATATATGTTGTATATATATGTATTATATAAATGTATATATATATGCATATATAAGTATATATACATATACATAATATATGTATATATGCGTATATATATGTATATAAATATTTATATACATTCATACTGTATTTATATATATATATATATATTATATATATGTATATATATGTATATATGTGTGTATATATATGTATATATGTATGTATATATAGATATATGTATATATTCATATATACATATGTATGTATATATATATGAATATATATGTATGTATATAATGTATATATATATATATTATATATATATAATATGTTATATATATATATATATGATATATATATATATATATATATATATATACAGCATGTATATATATGTATATATGCATGTATATATGTATTTATATTATATATATATGATATATGGATTTATATATTTTTATGTACATATATATATGCATGTATGTATATATATGTATATATATGTATATATATATTATAGGTTATAAAATGAGATAGGGGTTGAAAATTCAACCCACCATGGGATAATATATATCCAATATACTGCTAGATAGGTACCCAACAAAATTAAAACATAGATGTTAAAAATTGTCAAACAATCAGTTCATCTATTATTGAGGCACAATTATAATTTTGAAGGACTAATTGTAGCATAGTTGCTTCCCTTTTTGTTTATCTATGTGCTAGTTGTTGCTTGTAATTATGTATGTGTATAAGTGTATGCATATACATATTACTATGTGTGTATGTGCGATTGATCTGTAGATGCGTGTGTGAATATTGGCGTTCCCTGACTAACCAACCGTATAATTTTCTTTTGTGATTTAAATTTCAAACCAATAGCCAATCGAATTAATCTATAGTTTCTTTACCTAGTGGTCAGCATTTCTTAACTCATAGTTATTTCGATCTTGTAAGGATGGACTTGGTGCTAACTTAACTGTATCTATTTTTTATTAATATTTTTTTATTATTATTATTATTATTATTATTATTATTATTATTATTAATAGTAATTTTTATTAACTTTTATAGCTTTAGAATCTTATGAACTGTACCACGGATTAAAAGATTATTTTTCATCTCCATATATGTTAGCCTTTTTTTTTTTTTTTATATAAAAAAAACTATTAGCCAAATATGTATAATATCGGTACTTATTGATATTAATATACACTATTATATATTTTGTTTTATTTTGTTCTTTTACCTTCCTTTTTGTAAAAAGTGTGTATTATATTATATAAGTGTAGCTTTATGATGTATAAGTTTTTATATTTACATTTTTATATTTTTATATTTATATGTATATGATTGTATAATATTTTTCACTATTATAACAAATTTAATTTAATTCTCTGAAGAGGCCGTGGGATCCTTTGTTAATGCCTCATTTATACCTGCCTTTATGGCTTATAGGTTAAATGAGGTATGACTGTCCTCACTGCCGAAACAGCTGTCAGTTTTGATTTATTTGCATATTATATTTGAAAATTTTTTACTTATATCTCTTTATCTTGTTACTATTACTGTATATCTCATTTCATTTTATGTATTGCCTTTACTCATATGTAATGGTGTATTAAAGTATGGATTGAGTATCATCGGATAGTTGATGTTTTACTGATTTAAGTATATTTCTCCATTCTCTAATTTTGTAGTTATATATATATTATATATATATATATACATGCATGTATATATATGTATATATGGATATACGTATATATGTATATATATGGATTTATATATTTTTATGTACATAAATATATATATATGTATATATATGTATGTATATATATGTATATATATATGTGTATGTGTATATATATATGCAAGTAGATATATATGTATGTATGTATATATATGTATATGTGTATAGATATGTATGTATATACATATATGTTTGTGTATATATACGTGTGTGTGTGCATGCATATATATGTATATGTATGTATATGTACATATATATCTACCGAATATATAAATATATACACTGTAAATATATACAGAGAGAGGGGACAAACGAAAGAAAAAGGCACTCAACACATTTACATGGAATTACATATATTACTTAATATAGTTTGATTCGCCTCCATTTGGCTTCAGGCTTCGCAGGCTTCTAACACCATATATATATATATATCTATAATATATATATATAGATATATATATATATATATATATATATATATATATATATATATATATATGTATATAAACAAAGCAGATATGCCTTTAGTCTTGACGTTGTCTCAATGTACACAGCGGTGCCAGCACTCTCGGTAGGCAACCTATTGAACGACTGCATAACAGCGTCCGACATCCAATTCTTCGGACTTACCGCTGCTGATATACATCAACTTTTGTCCATCATCGTGGACAGCACCTACTTCTCTTTCCAGGACCACATATACAAACAACCAACAGGTACCCTCATGGGATCCGGTCTCTCAGACACTTTATGCATTAATACATTCATGCATCCATATAGTAAAATCTCGTTTCATCCGATCTTATATACATATAATACACATTCTCACTTTTTACTCATAACTGTAGTGAAATAAGTGCGCTTACACACACACACACATGAACCATCTGGAACGTCGAGCACTCAACATCTGTCGCTCATGTGCCTCCTTCTCCAAGTACGTAGATGACATCCTCATACTCACATCCCCCCGTGAAGAGTCTGACAGAATATTTACGAGGTTCAATAACATGGACATGAACATAAAGTTCCCTATAGAACATCCCGACATCACTGGATCGCTATAACTACCTGACTTCAAACTGAATATAACGGAAGAAGGGGAGATCCGCACCGAGTTCTACAGGACAGCAGCCAGTTGAGATATGTTTGTCCAATGCAATTCAGCATTTCCACTTGGTGGCAAAATAGGATACGCCAGAAATGAACTTGCACGCATCCAGGGCAAGTGCAGCGGAACGGAGAAAAAGGTGATCCACACTACACGATTCCTAGATATATTAAATCTATTGTAAATCGGCTTAAGTACCCAAGCCGACCAACACGCCGAACACATAGAAAACCCAGCAACACATGCTTCCTTAAAATACTCCATTTTAGCGAGTGAATAACTACATCCATCCGAGGACCATAAGAAGAGAAGGGCTAGACATACAACTAGCCCATTCCGGCCCCTCTCTGAAAGGACACCTCGCAAAGAAACGAACAAGGGACAACACTAAATGTACTCTAACAAACTGTCCCATCCGTGACACAGATTTATGCCAACGGGTAAATTTTGTGTATAGAATACAATGTAACAAATGCAACTAGTTCTATGTGCGTAGCACAACAAGACCGTTCCACGTCTGCATCTGAACACGAGTCCTCCTCCTTCAGAAAACCTCAAGACAGATGCCGGAACACCGAAAAGAGCATAACAGTCACAATTGAGGCCAATGAAAGAAATTTGGGTAATTTAAAAATTAAGGAAGCTATGCTCATACACAGAATAGGGCCCTAAATTAACAACAAGCTGGAAGTTGGTAATCTATATATTATTTAGCTACATCTGGATGCGTGGAGCTTCATTTTTGATAATATGCTCATCTGTAGTTTATAGCAAAAAATAAAAGAAGAAAGAGAAGAGAATAATAAAGGAAGGGAACAAAAAAGAAAGCTGCACGTATAATATATAACTTAGAAGCAGCGCTACGGATGTACCAGCACACACGAGATTGAGACATGGCCGACATTTGAAGATGGTTTAAAGAAAGAGAAATGGTACATACAGGGCGTCGTGTATACTCAGTGTGGTTGGGTGTCGATGAGGGTTTTTAATTTTGGCTTCATTTATGAATTATGTCCTTTCTGAATTATCTGCTTGCTAGCAAAAGGCCTATTTTTATACTTAGTGCCATTTCTCATGGTTCACTCAAACCAAGATGCCTTGATTCGGATTGAAGACACTTTATGCACTAATACATCCATGCATCCATATAGTAAAATCTCGTTTCATCCGATCTTATATACATATACACATTCTCACTTTTTACTCATACTCATAACTGTAGTGAAATAAGTGCGCTCACACATACACACGCACTCACACACATACATACACACTTTTATCTATCGCTTCCTTTTTTTCATCACTCTTCCACCCCACCTCTCTTGCAGATAATTATATACGTTTTTACTCTATATCGCATTTGATAATGCAATCCTCTCTATTACAGTAAATGGCAAATAAGGGAGAGCATCCGATGAAATATCTTGCGGTAATTACTATTGCTTGTTTCCGTTCTCTGTTTTACCTCAATCGTACAGTTGAATAGCATTATTGCGTTTATCACTTGCACAAAGTTTTGTTGCCTTGAGCGAATTAGAAATTTTAAAAATTTCTTTAACAAATACCATAGAATAGAGACCTTCAGTTTCCTGACTTTGAAAAACAATAACCAAAGCTCTCTGTAATAACACTATACAATCTTAATATAGGAGGGATAAAGGCGACAAGTTAGCAAAATCCTTAACACAGCAGGCAAAATGCTTAACGGCATTTCGTCCGTCTTTATGTTCTGGGTTCAAATCTCGCCGTGGTCAACTTTTCGTTTCATCTATTCGGGATCAATAGAATCACGCCCTCATACACACCTTTTTTTGCTTTCGTACTCAACATTTTATCTCACAGCATACCTTTCACAACTGCCAGTATCTTACACCCCTCACTCAGTCCTTATCCCACCTCCTCAGGCAACCCACCCTCATCCGCCGTCACATGTGATCCCAGATACTTAAAAACACTCACCTCCTCTAACATCTCACCATTTATAATCACATTCATCCTACCAGCCATTCCATCTCTCGAACATCTCATCACCTTACTCTTAGCTACATTCACTTTCAGTTTCCTTCTCTCACACACTCTTCCAAACTCTACCCCCTATCTCCTCACTTGCTCTTCCAAATCTGCCATCAGTGCTGTATCATCAGCAAACAACACCTGACTCACTTGCCAGTTCTCTCCATTTTCTCCCACCATTTGGGCTCCCCTACCAAAGGTTCTAGCATTTGCCTCTCTCACCACACCATCCACATATAAATTAAACAGCCACGGAGATATCACACAAAACCCTGTCTTAATCCTACCTTCACATCAAGGAGGAATAATATATTCGATAATGTAGTCCTTGATACACTGTACCTAAAAGGATAAGATTGTCACGATTACATCTATTTTAATCACAGTTCAACGCTGTCCTGAAGCTACACAACAAACGCTCGAACATTTTTGTTTTTTTCTTATCTCGGACTGACAATTATATACTCTGAACTCACATCTCTGTTTTACACGGCACTTCTTTTTACTCTTTTGCTCCAATGCGTATTCTTAAGAAACAAAACAAAACATCTATATGTATTCACATTTATTTACTGTTTTCTACCGCCATCTAAGTTTAAATACCACTAATAAAAAGTGTACAATGTCATTGAGTTACGTGGCGGAATAGTGAGATAACATTGCTAGATTTATCTTTTCTTTTTTGTCTTGCTTTTTCGCTTTAATGCTAGTTCTGTCAAAGTCTTTCTGGGACTAGCGAGATTCATTCTTTTTGAACAGCAGTAAGTTCTGAAGACGAAAAATAATTAGGAAAATCGATAAGTAAATTGTGCCTTAAGAAGGGAAACAATAAAGGCGAAGAGATGAAAAGTTGGCGAGACGCATGCGCCTTGTGAATAGTGATCGAACAGAATTAATGATCAAAGGGTTTGATAAAAAAAAAACTGGCTATAATAGACCCAGATGTGACTGAGTAGTAAGAAGCTTACTTCCCAATCACAATATTCCAGGTTCAGTCCCATATGCAAACATCATTACTATCTATTAAAGGAAGGGTGACAAATCGGAATGTATGATTATGTCACACTGTCTGCTAACTGATCTTACAGAAAGAAATCTTCTGGAAAACCAGTGCGTCTTTCTCTTAAACAGAGGCACACTTGACATGACTTTCGTAACTCGCCTCCTCCCAGAAAAAGATAAGAGAACAGCAACGTAAGATCTCTTACACCTTCTTTGATCTTACAAAAGCATTCGACCTTGTTTATAGAAATATGTTATGGAAACTAGCAAACAATTGTGGATGTGCTCTGATCTTCGTCGCAATCCTGGATTATTTTCACGAAGGTATGGAAGCAAAAGATACCGCCGGAGGAAATACGTTAGAAGTATTTGACGTACTAGTTGGGCTAAAACAGAGATATGTCCTCGTACCTAGCCCCTTCGATATCTACCTGGTTGCTGTGACTCTCTTATCCAGAATCGGTATTGCTTCTCAAGATGGCATTAATATTCGGCAATGTTTGGACGGCAGTTTTTTTTTAATACAAGACGGCTTATGTCAGTTTCTAAAACGTCAACACTCGCTGTTTTTTAACTTCAGTATACTGATGATTTATCTGTTATAGCTCATAACCCATCTCACCCCCAGAACATTGTGTCGTCCTGCACAATGCTTATACATAACTGGGACTTACCATCAACACTCCCAAACCTGCAAATTCCACTCTCAGACAGGGAGCTTCCTCAGGCACTGCATGTAAACAATATACCTCTGAAAGATACACGACCCTTCTACTATCTTAGAAGTATATTTTTGGATTCAGCACTTATTGATGAAGATATTACCAACTGCATCAACGTGGCTGCTTCTTAGTTTACAAGTCTCAGATCTATGGTATTCGCCTACTGAAGTCTGCCCTTCATACCCAAATTGTAGTGTATTGAGCTGTTGTGGTATCACCACTGTTGCATGGCAGTGAATGCTGAACACTTTAAAGACAACATATTAAATAACCTGAAGCTTTTCATGTTCGGTGCCTTCAAAAAATTCTTGGTATCTCTTGGGAACAAAGGATTCTCTACCACAATTTCCTTAATCGAGCAGGAATTACAAGTATTGAATACATCTTCAACCATCGTCTTCTGCACTGGGTCGGACATATAATCCGGCTGCCTGAAAATCGCCTTCCGAAGATTGTTTATTTTGGAGAACTCAAAACTGGAGATTGCCTTCATGGGAACACCAGAAAAGCGATACAGAGATCAGTTGAAAATTCTTCAAGTCGTCACAATTTCTTTCTCCCAGCTTCGAGATTTCTCACAAGACAAAAAAGATTTGGCGCAGCATTTACGACGAAGTGGTCAAAGCCTTCGAGCAACGTCGACACCGCCATCTGGAGGAACAATGACAACGTCAGCATGAATCCTGAAACCAACCAACACTATCTAGACATTTTTCCTTTCTCTATGTGAGCTTATTGAAAAGTTCTTGATTATAAGGATATCACGAAAGGGCTGGTTCCTTTACAGGGCTTAGAAAACTGAAGGACCGCTGCAATAAGTATGCGAATCTGAAAGGGGAATATGTTGAATAAAAATCATAATTAGCTGATCCTTCCGTATTTTCTTTTACCCAAAGCCAGGAACGTTTCAGCAACCGCTTATATTTACCGCAGAATTTGTGTATCTGAAATTGGACTGAACAGTCAGTCGTATGTGAGCTCACCAAATAAGACAATATCGTTAGCAAATCTAACGAGCAGCCATATATATATATATATATATATATATATATATTTATATATATATATACTACTTTCCGTTTCCATCAAACAAATCACTCACAAGACTTCAGTCGGTCCGGGTTATAGTAGAAGACGCTTTTCCCAAAATGCGCGAAGTAGGACTGAACCGAAGACCAAATGGTTGACAAGCAAGTTTTTTAACCATACAGTCATGTTTATGTACACACACACACACACACACACACACACACACACACACACACACACCACACATACACAGACACATATATACATACATGCAAGCAGATATCCATACACATATACGTCTGCGTGTGTTTTGGTATATGTATGTGAGTTTGTGAACTAATGTTGTTTACATGTTTACAAGCGTAAACAGCGTCGGGAAAATTTAAATTTTTTCCACCTTCATAGTTGCAGGCTATCTAATTATATATTCACTTGTGATACGATGACTTCTATTATTAGTGTTCTGTATCTGCTTTGAAAGAGAGGGTGAGAGAGAGAGAGAGAGAGAGAGAGAGAAAGAGAGAGAGAGAGAGAGAGAGAGAGAGAGAAAGAGAGAGAGAGAGATATTTAAGATATTACTACAAACTTAACATATACGCTCTTGTAATGGATTTTAGAGTTGGCTGCTTACTTGTTGTATGTAGGTGGTTAACTAATGTAACTAAGCAGCAAATTGGAAATTTAACTTTGATAGAAAATGCTGACTAAACATTTTATGCAACACTTGTTGCATAAAATGATTTAAAATAGTACAAACTTAAAAGGTGGTACCAGCTAATAATCTGCTTTCAGCATTATGAAGAATATACGCCGTGTGTATCTAAGCACACTTACACACAGCTATGCATAGTTGCATACATACACACAAGTATATATATATATATATATATATATATATATATATATATATATATATATATAATATATATATATATACGCGAGAAAGAAGCAACAAGAATGGATAGGTTTTTAGTACAATCGTTTCATACAAGGACAGGCTTTATTAAAAGTTGCAAAAATTACAGCATATAAACGTGTCCCGTACTCATCAGCTAAAATACATGTGAGTTCTCTAGACATCCTAGTGGTTGAGGCTATACTCATGAAGTAATGTAGATAATTAAGTAACATAACAGATTTCCAAAGTTCATTAAAGTTCTTTAAAGATGATGTACAGTCTTATCACAGAATTTTAAAAAAGTTTCAATAGCATCACAGAGAAGGTGACCTAATCCATAGTGCACATATGAATTTCCAGAGATATGATGAGGGATTACATACTCACAGAAGACAAATTTATCCATTGTTAATCACAACGAGGTGGGTCTCAATTCCTGCCTATTAGCATTACAAAGAGGGTGAATTAATCCTTTGTATAGATGCACAATTTCCAATGGTGTAGATGTAAATTTCCAGAGAAATGAAGAGGAATTTCATATTCACAGGCGATAAATTTATCAATGGTTGAACACAATGAGGTAGGTATCAATTCTTGTTATATGATTAGGTATTTGCCACATTAATCACATTACTGCTATTTACAAGAGGCTGTAGCTATTTAACTTTTAAAGGCTGAAGGGCTTTCTAGAGAGGCAAAGAATAGAAAAGGGAAGGGAATAGAAGAAAAGAGAGAAAATAAAGGAGGAGGGAGCAAAAAGGGGGGGGGAGGGACTAAAAGAGAAGAGAAAAGAAAAAAGAGAGAAAAAGAGAATAAGAAGAAGAAAAAGAAAAAAGAGAAAAGAGAAAGAATAGGGAAAGAAGGGAACAAAGAAAAGAAAAAAAGAGGGTTCTAGTTATACAGAAGAATTAGTAGACGGCAAGTCTGGTTTTAATTTACAGGCATCTAGGAACTAGAGGAGAATATTATTCTTTGACCAGTAAAACAGCTAATTTAATGCTGTTGAAATCAGCTATGAATTTAAAGAGAATCTAAAGAGATAACACAGTCAGGGGTTTAGGGGTCAGATGCTAAAATCAAAAGAAAATACATTAGGAAAATCTAAGTATAATCTTATCAAAAAGTCATTAAAATTACTTATTTAATTTATTCATTTTATTGTCTTAAGGAGTTGCCGTTATTATAATAATAACGGCAACTCCTTAAGACAATAAAATGAATAAATTAAATAAGTAAATTTTAATGACTTTTTGATAAGATTATACTTAGATTTTCCTAATGTATTTTCTTTTGATTTTAGCATCTGACCCCTAAACCCCTGACTGTGTTATCTCTTTAGATTCTCTTTAAATTCATAGCTGATTTCAACAGCATTAAATTAGCTGTTTTACTGGTCAAAGAATAATATTCTCCTCTAGTTCCTAGATGCCTGTAAATTAAAACCAGACTTGCCGTCTACTAATTCTTCTGTATAACTAGAACCCTCTTTTTTTTCTTTTTCTTTGTTCCCTTCTTTCCCTAATTCTTTCTCTTTTCTCTTTTTTCTTTTTCTTCTTCTTATTCTCTTTTTCTCTCTTTTTCCTTTTCTCTTCTCTTTTAGTCCCCTCCCCCCCCCCTTTTTGCTCCCTCCCCTTTTATTTTCTCTCTTTTCTTCTATTCCCTTCCCTTTTCTATTCTTTGCCTCTCTAGAAAGCCCTTCAGCCTTTAAAAGTTAAATAGCTACAGCCTCTTGTAAATAGCAGTAATGTGATTAATGTGGCAAATACCTAATCATATAACAAGAATTGATACCTACCTCATTGTGTTCAACCATTGATAAATTTATCGCCTGTGAATATGAATTCCTCTTCATTTCTCTGGAAATTTACATCTACACCATTGGAAATTGTGCATCTATACAAAGGATTATTCACCCTCTTTGTAATGCTAATAGGCAGGAATTGAGACCCACCTCGTTGTGATTAACAATGGATAAATTTGTCTTCTGTGAGTATGTAATCCCTCATCATATCTCTGGAAATTCATATGTGCACTATGGATTAGGTCACCTTCTCTGTGATGCTATTGAAACTTTTTTTAAAATTCTGTGATAAGACTGTACATCATCTTTAAAGAACTTTAATGAACTTTGGAAATCTGTTTATGTTACTTAATTATCTACATTACTTCATGAGTATAGCCTCAACCACTAGGATGTCTAGAGAACTCACATGTATTTTAGCTGATGAGTACGGGACACGTTTATATGCTGTAATTTTTGCAACTTTTAATAAAGCCTGTCCTTGTATGAAACGATTGTACTAAAAACCTATCCATTCTTGTTGCTTCTTTCTCGCTTATAATCACCCCACATTACTGTATTGTTAAAACAGTATAGTTTTTTTTGGTGCATCTAAGTTAGGTACCATATTCAAGTAAATTCATTTAAATTAACTTGAATCTTATTGCTTTTTGTATATATATATATATAATATATATATATATATATATATATATATATATATATTATAATACATATATATTATATGTGTGTGTGTGTGTTGTGTGCACATGCATGTATGAATATACACACACATATGTAGAGACATATATTTATTCATATACACACACACACACACAAACACACACATATATATGTATATATATAAATTATATATTTATACATTTGCATGCATATGCATGCATATGCATATATATATATATATATATACACACTTACACTCGCATATTTATAATCATTTATATGTACATAGATAGGTAAACATACATTTATACATAGACATGTATATATATATAAATATGTATGTATGCATATATATTTATATATGTGTATACATGTATAAACGTGGAGGTACGTAGCCAAGTGGTTAGAGTGTTACAAGATCGCTAGTTCGCGGGTTCGATTCCCGGAGGACCGGACGGTACGTTGCGTTCTTGAGTAAAATATTTCATTTGACGTTGCTCCAGTTCACTCAGCTGGCAATATTGAATCAGACCTTTGACGGACCGGCGTCCCATCCAGGGAGCAGGGAACATATATATGACAGAATTCGGGAAGCAACGTTTGTGAACCTAAGATTGTGAATGATCGTTGGACCACGTGTGTATCGTTGGCGATTTTCTTTCTCCGTCTTCCCTTCCTTGGGCTTTTCCTTTTTTTTTTCTATATTACTGACGAAGAGTTCCGCTCGAAACGTTAAATCCTCCTTTTCTTTCCTGAGCGTCCAATAACACTATACTTGCTGAACGTCCTCGCGTTGTTGTGTTTTCTCTTAGTTCATGTTTGGATTATATATATATACACTTGCGTCAGAAATTGATTAGCACTTCTCAAATTTCTACATTAAATAGGTTAAATCAATTGACCTATGAGCTGTTCAAAACGTCTTACGCGATGAGAAAACTTAGTATGGTGTGATTTCGGTCCTTGCGAGGCGCTACCTATATCTATTAAACAAAGGAAGATTTGTCTGCATCCGCACTCCAAGTTGTTGTTGCACTGCTATGTCAACATCATAAGGCTGTAGACTCTCAAACTGCTCTGCAAACAAAGTTACGTCATCGTTCTGCGCAACAGTGAACTCGCAACAAAGCAATAGTTCGAGATATGGCCACTAGGTGACAGCACATACCTTGAGTGAAGAGCAAATCAAGGGTGCTAATTAATTTCTGACGGTAGTGTATATATATATATATATATATATTTCGTTTTTAGATTTGGTTTGCAAGATTCTTTATATGAGTTCGTGTGTTGAAGCTTATTCTGTTGTGTCTGAGGTGAGTCATTTTATTTCAGTAACACACTCACCGGTAAAATTTCCACATATTTCTTATTTTTATTTTCCTATAGTTTTCGTTGCGTCTTGCAACCTTTTTAAGAGTCTTGACTCTCAAGACTATTGTAAAGGTTTGCAAGACGCAACGAAAATTTTAGGAAAATAAAAATAAGAAATAAGTGGAAATTTTACCGGTGAGTGTGTTACATTATAAGGCACAAAAGGAAAATGACTCTCCTCAGACACGACAGTATATATATATATATATATATATATATATATATAAACAGTCCTTCCTTTGGTCATGAATGACCATGGGATTACACCTAGAAAGTTACCCTCCCAAGTCTAGGTAAGATTGTTTATGGAAAACCAGCAGTCGCTCATGCATACAAGCCTCCCTTCTCCACACTATCGATGGTATCCAAGGGAAAGGCAAAGACCAGCGGCTAGGCAAAGATAAGCTTCAACCAAAGCTATATATATTGTATGCATATTGTTGCATATGAATGTGTAAAAACTGGTGTAACTAAATGTTGATGTATGTATGAATGTTGATACGTATTCATGTGTGCTTATCTATCTATTTATCTATCTATCTATCTATCTATCTATCTATCTATCTATCTATCTATCTATCTATCTATCTGTCTATTTATCTATGTGTTGACATGTGACATTATTGACCGAGGTTACCGTGGTCTTTTCCGTAGGCTTTTCTTTCCACGGATAAACCTTATCTCCTTCCCCATTTACACTTTACATCATGACATTTCTGTGATACACGATCCCTATTGATCATTTTTTCTCTCTCTCTCTCTTTTTACGATCCCTTTTGATCGAAAACCTACCTCCTTTTTTATTTTTTATTTTTATTTTTCTTTCCCTTTTTTTCCTCCCCAAAAAGAAAAAGCTCTACTTTGTAATTTGTCCCCTGTGTCCAGCCCTATGTGGCTTATGAAGAAACATATCTATCTGTCTGTCTGTCTGTCTATTGGTTTTTCGTTCGACGGGAGGATTCACCTGTCCGACTCTCCAGCGGCTAGGCATCTTTTGGAAGCTACAACGATGTGAGGAAGTGCATTGTGGCCAGTAGTGTACAACAACACCTGACAGTCTATTCGACACAGTGATAAACTGACAGTGACAGAGTGACAGTGACAAAGTGATTTACTTTCATTATTAGGTGTTGACTGAAGCTGTCAATATGTTATCTGAGATATGCTCATATAAATCTAACTCCAATGTGTGAGATTAACATCAATAATCCTGCTAGCAATGTTCAATATAACAGCTATGCAAATCGAATATAAATAATTTATTCCGTAATACTACCTTACAGTTTACAATAATATTAAATGAGGATTCACATAGGAAATAATATTTAATAACAACACAGTTTTGATGTTTTATTAAGAATCTAAATTTCAATCTACTTTTAAAATATGAATCACGTTGCCTTCTAGAAAAGAGTGACATCCCTGAGCACAGGTTTCCTTTTATCATATTGTTACTAAACCGCGTAAACCTAAAATCTTTTACTATTTGCTACTAAAACGTGTAAACCTAAAATCTATGACGAAAGCAGCCTCGAATTTGATCAAGGTCTTCATCAAATGTACATCTTTTGTGAATTCGTTCAAATATCTATAAACATGTGCTCGTACACCAACACACACATATCTTCACACACATAGGCGCAGGAGTTGGCTTGTGGGTAAGTAGCTTGCTAACCAACCACATGGTTCCGGGTTCAGTCCCACTGCGTGGCATCTTGGGCAAGTGTCTCTGCTATAGCCTCGGGCCGACCAATGACTTGTGAGTGATTTGGTAACGGAAACTGAAAGAAGCCTGTCGTATATATGTATATATATATATATGTGTGTGTGTGTGTATGTATTTGTGTGTCTGTGTTTGTCCCCCTAGCATTGCTTGACAACCGATGCTGGTGTGTTACGTCCCCGTCACTTACGGGTCGGCAAAAGAGACCGATAGAATAGTACTGGGCTTCCAAAAAGAATAAGTCCTGGGGTCGATTTGCTCGACTAAAGGCGTGCTCCAGCATGGCCGCAGTCAAATGACTGAAACAAGTAAAAGAGTAAAGAGAGATATCCACACACAAGCACACACAAGCCATAACACGTTCTTTCGTACGTTAACAGGCAAAAATACAATTTACTCACATTGATATAGAAAAACTCATCATATATTCCGATCTCAATTTATTTTACCTACATTTATTTTACAACATATATATATATTTTCACAAGTCTCGTTAGTTAACCGGTCTCGGTGGACCAATAATAGATGCTCCATTGCATTACAATCACAGCGCATGTGCCATGGGAGCCGAATAAATACCAAATATAAGAATAATTTCATGCAAAGTCTACCAAAGAGTCTAATGGAAGGATAAGTAACAAAAAGAATTATGTCGAGTTCAGGGTTATATATATAATGAAATATGAAGGCGCGTGATCTAGTGGTTAGGGGGATTGCACTCACGATCGCTAGATCCTGGGTTCGATTCCCGGACCGGACCGGACGGTACATTGTATTCTTGGGCAAAACATTCAATGTTGTTCCATGTCATTCAACTGTAAATGGGTAATTCTGTGACGGAATAGCCTTCTGATCAGCAGGGATATTGGCCTCACTTACCTCAGCCAGCGGGGTGGTGTCATTCGAACGCAAAGCGCATTGTGACCAGCGATATTAACATATATATATATATATATTAGATATAATATATATATATAATGAAATATACAGAACAATATCAAATCTGTTATGTTTGCACCGAATTGATGTTTTTATTGGGGTGTTCCACCAGTATTCCTTGTTTTTGAAGGTGCGAATACTTACTAGTTTTGATATGCTTTGGTGTATACATCAGGGCAGTCTTTCCTACGGATAACATTGTAAACGGTACTATGTATATATGCATGTAGGTGTGTATGCATACAGGTATGTATGCATACAAGTATGTATGCATACAATATTATTGTATGAATAAGTATGCATATAAAACATGGACACCAGTATATTTAGAATTGTACTTAGGTTTTGCGCAACTAAATTTTATACTTAGTATTGTATACGAGGAAATGAATATAAAACGTAGCTACCTTTAAGCGACATCAGCTTTTACAGGGTTGTGTCAAAATGATTACAGGTGTGTAAGCTCCATTTTATTCTAGAGAGTAATTTGTTTATGCGTTACAAATGAGGAATTATCGAATTAAAAGTATGTTATAAAATATATCATGGCGTTAAGTAAAATTCTGCGAAGCTGAATACATGAGAATGTAGAGAATAAAAGCATGTAAGATATGAATAAGTGGATTAAAATGAAGCAAACGTAGAAAAGGATTATCATACATACTTTGGATAAATAGGTGTGTAAAAAAAAAAAACCTTTGAACTAGCTTCGATAAATTATACAAGATACTATGAAAATTAAGGGAAGTATGAGAGCGTGGATACAAGAAATTAAGTTTAGAGTCTGTATTTTTATCACGCAATATGAAATTAGATTAAATTATCGTAAGGCGATATTAAATTGGATTAAGTAAAATAAAACTCAAAATAAAAAGGAGAGGATTAAAATAACAAAATAGGGGATAAATGTTTGAATTAGAGAATGTGGAGATTGTATAATGTAGAATGATAACTAGATACCTACCTAAATAATTAAATAAATAAGAGTTAGTCAAAACTAATTGTAGATAAAATTAACCACAGTAACATAAATTAAATGATGCTTATTAAATTGAAGGTTAAACAGGAAATTATAGTTAGCTAATTTAATAATTAAGTGAACATAATAACTGTAAGAGCAGAAACTGAATCTAATTGCTGAGTTGAATAAAAGTATAATTCTGTTAGACTGGAAGTAGTGATTTTAAAGTTACTATTGTATAGTTTCTCTGATATATTATTATACAATAGAATAGCTACAATGATTAAGAAAACAATGGGCATTAGTAAAAGTATACAGTTGCCGTAGCAATAGCTGTCAATGAACATATTTTTACTGAAGATACTATGTGAAAAATAAGGCGGCGAGTTGGCAGAATCGTTAGCACTCCGGGCGAAATGCTTAGCAGTATTTCGTCTGCCGCTACGTTCTGTGTTCAAATTCTGCCGAGGTCGACTTTGCCTTTCATCCTTTCGGGGTCGATAAATTAAGTACCAGTTACGCACTGGGGTCGATGTAATCGACTTAATTCGTTCGTCTGTCCTTGTTTGTCTTCTCTGTGTTTAGCCCCTTGTGGGTAGTAAAAAGAAATATTTTTACTAAAGATACTATGTGAAAAATAAGGCGGCGAGTTGGCAGAATCGTTAGCACGCCGGGCGAAATGCTTAGCAGTATTTCGTCTGCCGCTACGTTCTGTGTTTCAAATTCTGCCGAGGTCGACTTTGCCTTTCATCCCTTTCGGGGTCGATTAAATAGGTACCAGTTACGCACTGGGGTCGATGTAATCGTCTTAATTCGTTCGTCTGTCCTTGTTTGTCCTCTCTGTGTTTAGCCCCTTGTGGGCAGTAAAGAAATAGGTATTTCGTCTGTCGCTACGTTCTGAGATCAAATTCCGCCAAGGTCGACTTTGCCTTTCATCCTTTCGGGGTCGATTAAATAGGTACCAGTTACGCACTGGGATCGATGTAATCGACTTAATTCGTTCGTCTGTCCCTGTTTGTCCTCTCTGTGTTTAGCCCCTTGTGGGTAGTAAAGAAATAGGTATTTCGTCTGTCGCTACGTTCTGAGATCAAATTCCGCCAAGGTCGACTTTGCCTTTCATCCCTTTCGGGGTCGATCAAATAGGTACCAGTTACGCACCGGGGTCGATGTAATCGATTTAATTCGTTCGTCTGTCCTTGTTTGTCCTCTCTGTGTTTAGCCCCTTGTGGGTAGTAAAGAAATAGGTATTTCGTCTGTCGCTACGTTCTGAGATCAAATTCCGCCAAGGTCGACTTTGACTTTCATCCTTTCGGGGTCGATAAATTAAGTACCAGTTACGCACTGGGGTCGATGTAATCGACTTAATACCTATGTCTGTCCTTGTTTCTCCCCTCTATGTTTAGCCCCTTTGGGTAATAAAGAAACAGATACTATGTGAAAATATTTTACAACATGAGATATAAAAAAAAGTGTAAGAATGATATAAAGTCGTTATTGAAAATTCGTTACTATTCTACAGGTTCATGCGAAATTATTCAGTAAGTTATAAAATATATGGGAATATAGATTGAAATAATTTAATAGTTCAAAATATTTCATGTTTGTATGATAAAGCTAATTCTGAACAATGATTAAACAACTGGTCTGGTGTTTGGAGAATAAAATTTCATATGATTCTGAGACGCAGTGCTGTAATTGCTATTTAATAGCAATGTAAGGATTTTGCGAAAGATAGAATTTTTTTTTATTTAATACTAGTTCCAAATTTTGGCATAACCCCTGCAAGCTCGTGGGGAGAAAATAAGTCGACTACATTGACCCCAGTCCTCAATTGGCACGTATTTTGTCGATCCCGAAAGAATGAACGGCGAAATTGACTCGGCTGAATTTGAACTCGGAACGTAAAGATGGATCACATACCGCGAAGTATTTTTCCCGGTGTGCTAGTGATTCTGCTAACTCGCTGTCTCAAATCGTCTTATAATATTCAATAAAAAACTGGGGCGGCAAGCTGGCAGAATCGTTACCGCGCCGAAGAAAAAGTTTAACGGTATTTCGTCCGTCTTTACGTTCTAGATTCAAATCCCGCCGAGCTCTACTTTGCCTTTCATCATTTCGAGATCGATAAAATAAGTAGCAGTTGAGCATAGGTGACAATGTAATCAACTTAACCACTCCAAGAAATTGCTGGCCTTGTGCCAGAATTTGAAACCAATATTAAATAGAAAATTGGGACGGCAAGCTGGCAGAATCGTTAGCACAGTGGGCAAAGTGCTTAGTGGCATTTCGTCTGTCATTAGATTTGAGTTCAAATTCTGTCTAGATCGACTTTGAATTTCATCCTTTCGAGGGCGATAAAATAAGTACCAGTTTAGCACGAGAGTTGATGAAGTCGACTTATCCCTCACCTGAAATCGCTGGATTTCTGCCAAAATTTTTCACGGAAGTAAAGGTAAACTTATTGGTTATTTCTGAAAACATTATCCAAAAAATCTAAAAGCGTAGCCTGTGCTGTGTCTGTATCAAATGATGGTCACTCATCTGATAATCACTGAAAAGTGAAAGAAATTGGAATATGATGATTGCTTAATGCACTTTATATATACACATTATATACTTTATGCACAATATTATAGACTTAATACACAACAATCTCCCTCTTTCTTTCCACTCTTCGCCTTATTCTCTTTTTCTCTCTTATTTTTCTTTCGCTCCTTGGCTTTCCCTTCAACTAATCGCGTGAAATCGTTACAGACGGGCTAAGTAACGGGGAAAAAACCTTGTTAAAAATATGTATCCCACTTCCCAAAGCCTTTCCTTCTCCTCCTCTTCCTTACTCTCTCCTAGCCTTCCCCTACCCCTCCTTCCACTCCACGTATATATATATATATACATACACACGTATATATATATATATGTATACACACATACATATATATATATACACACATACATATATATATATATATATAAATACATACATACATATATATATATATATAATATATATATATATATATATATATATATATATATATATTATATATATATATATATATTATATATATATATATATATATATGTATGTATGTATATATATATATGTATGTATAATGGAACAAAACGCAATAGAGGACAATAAAACATTCAAACAGATAGACGATAAAAAGGCGAACAGAAAAAACAACAATTTGAGGGACAAGAAAAAAGTACGTGTCATTCGCGGCGTTTTTCGTCAGTCAAGTTACTAGATATCCTTACAGTTTCGCGCAGTTACAGATGAGACTCTTCGATCTGGTTGATCCCATAAAAGTCTAAGCTAAGGGCATTAGGCATTTTGTAAGAAAGCTAGTGAATGTGTACGACAACAAAGACAAAAAAACAGAGAACATGGTACACAATTACAAATACAAACAACAAAAATATACTTTATATATATATATATATATACGGTTAAGTAATTGAGATTCAAGTGAATTCTAAAGAATTCACATGAATATGGTCCTTAACTAGGATGCACCGGAAATCTATATGGTGTTAACCATACGACAAGTGGGGTGATTACAAATAGGAAAAAAGCAACAAGAATGGATTAAAATCTCGGTACGATCGTACGAAACGATCGTACCGAGATTTTAATCCATTCTTGTTGCTTTTTTCCTATTTATATATATATATATATATATATATATATATATGTATGTATGTATGTATATATATGTATATATATATATGTATATATACATGCATATATATTCATGTTATATACAGAAAGTTTATCTTGAAGTTATATTCACTTTTGGGTCGATAAATTGTGGAACAACTCGTTCGTAGTTTCCTGGTTTGGACATTTTTATTCACCGAAAACCAATGGATGGAAGAGGAAAGGACAACTAATGAATGATGATTGACTTGCTGATACCGTGTTTGTGTGTGTGTGTGTGTGTGTGTGTGTGTGTGTGTGTGTGTATGTGTGTGTGTGCATGCAGAGTGAGAGAGCGCGAATAATGGGTTAAGCTAGCAGCATACTGAAAAACATTTATGTCTGTGATAAAGTATTTGTCTCAAAGTTAACATACAAGTGTGTCTGAAAATATGTAATTTTATCTATCGTATATGAAAATGAGTTTGTTGTTCCTGCTTAAGTGGTGAATGAGAAACATCATCCAACAACATAAACAAAAATAAACAAACATAAACAAATAAATAACAACTTTAAGAAATAAATGCAGCACTTGAGTCCATCAGGAGTCTGTTGACACTCCTCTTGAGATTCATGGTAATATACATCAACTTCCTCTTGGCCTAGCTCAAAGTCGCTGTTGTTTGTCTTCATCGTTAAGCATATAGAGCAAGTATTTCTCTGGAGTCCCTTATAACTGAAACAATTAAAAGGTAACCACAGAGGAGTTGATTTTCTTTGTTGTCGTACAGAACACTTCTATTACCAGTGGTAGCATGGTAGATCCATAGCGGAATATTAAATTAACGACGTGCAGAACTGAAAATTCAACGGCATTCTTTTACTTCATTTAAGATGCTATGAACAAACCGGGAAGCAGCTCCGTCAAATGTATGGAGAATCTCGATCGCATTTAAATTAAAAACTACTGGCTAGAAAAGCCTCTTAAAAATTTATACGAAAATGGCGGTTCACGTCTTTAAACAAACATAGCATTTTTATATTATCTGCACACTTATTAATTTTTAACTTCAACTCATTGCAAAATTAAAATAAATATTTGACTCCTCTAGAAATAGTCAAAATGAATTCATTATGTCTTCTTTCTTTATGAGGAAGAAATACAGAGTTCATGAACCTTAGCAGATCTCCTGAGCACGATGGAACGAAAGGGAGAAATTATTCTCATACAGCAGACCAGGTCAGAATGCTTGCGGCAGAACGGATTCTAAAAAAATCATTGAAGATCCATGCGCAGGTATCAAACTCAGCGTCAGGCCTAAGTACGTCTCTAAAGCCAATTGTATAAATTTTAAGATAATTGCCAGGTGAAATAGATTTGTTTTTCTTTGCTATTACAAAATGAAGCTCCTAGAAATTTCAAAGGGTTGTTGAGAATTTAAACCATTTCTTGGATTCAGATCGCTTGAGAGTTAAAGCTGTTATATGCTTTCTGCTATAGATAAAAGACTTGAAATACTTCTGAGAGAAAGCAGGTCGATTACATCAACCCCAGTGTTCAACTGGTACTAATTTTATAGATCCCGAAAGGTTAAAAAGCAAAGTCGACCTCGGTGAAATTTAGACTCAGAACGTAAAGCGACTAATTGCGTCTCATACGCTGTCACAAAACAGTTTAAATGAAATACCTATTTCTTTACTACCCACAAGAGGCTAAACACAGAGAGGACAAACAAGGACAGACAAACGGATTAAGTCGATTATATCGACTCCAGTGCGTAACTGGTACTTATTTAATCGACCCCGAAAGGATGAAAGGCAAAGTCGACCTCGGCGGAATTTGAACTCAGAACGTAGCGGCAGATGAAATACCGCTAAGCATTTTGTCCGACGGGATAACGATCCTACCTGCTTGCCGCCTTAATTATATGTTATATTTTGCATAGATCAGGGACCGATGAATTACGGCCTGTGACCTAATTCCTTCTGACCTACCAACTTAATTCCATTACGTAAGTAGTTTACCAAACAATGGGGTACAATTCATAGATCCATAAACCAGAGACATAGCGTGGATAAAAAATGGTTGGGAACCACTGCTGAAGAGCAAGGCTTCTTAATTTTTTTTCATTTGGTAGTGCAATGGAAATCAAGTAAAATATTAGTGGCACATTTTGGAAGAAATCTTTTTAAAAACTGTTTTAAAGTTAAAATGGAAAAAAACCCCAGAAAATTGTTGCTTATCTTCGTTATTATATTGGGTTGGCAACTAAGGTCCCACCGTTATTTTAAATTTTGGAATTTATTGCGTTTTTAAATTTTGGAGTCTATTTTTTTCGAGAATTCTATTTTTGAATATTTTTGGAATCTATTTTGTTTTTCTTCTTGTTAATTTTATTTAATTTTTGTTTATTTTCAGATCATCAAAATGGAATGTCAAGTTAAGAAAAACGAGCATTTTCGACACCTCCTTCTTTTTGCTTTTAAGGAAGGTTCTAAGGCCGAAAAACTGCTCGCAACATTTGGGCTGTGTATGGGGAGGGTGCCACAGCTGAAAGAACCGCTCGTTATTGGTATGCCAAGTTCAAAAATGGAAATTTTGACCTCAAAGACGCACCTCGTTCTACCAACTTTTGCACGAAAATTCTCGTCAAACGACAAGGGAACTGGCAGAGAAAACGGAATGCTCCCACACTGCTATAGAGAAGCATCTTCACTCAATGGTAAAGGTTCAGAAGTTCCGCATGCTTCAAGTGACAAAAACAAAAATCAACGAGCCACAATCTCCGCAGGTTTGCTTGCTGGTCACCGCTCAGCTCATGGACACAAGCAACGATTTCTTTACCGAATCATTACTGACGACAAAAAATGGTACCTGTACATCAATATGAAGCAGCGTAAGGAATAGCTTAGCCCCAGTAAACAAGCGACACCGCGTAAAACGATGTTGTGCGTATGGTGAGACTGGGGAAGGATTATCTATTACGAATTGCTTGAACGTAACCAAACAGTCAACGTGGAACTCTATGTTCAACAGATGGAACGACTCAATGCGGTTATTCAAGAGAAAAGACCTAATCTGCAGCATGGAGTTCTGCTGCATGACAACGACCCTCCCCCTCATATCACCAATATGACCAAGGAAGCCATTCAAACGCATGGCTGGGAAATGCTGCCACACCCACCGTACTCTCCTGATTTGGTACAAATGGATTTCCACTTCTTTCGATCTCTTTCAAATGCTATCCGCGGAGTTTCGTTCAATACTGATGCAGAATTGAGAGCTTGCTTGGATCAACTTTTCGAGTCGAAATCGGGTGATTTCTACTAACGATGTATTGAAAATCTTGTTGAACATTGGGAAGAAGTTGTAAACAACAAGGGTGAATACATTATTGATTAATTAGTTGTTAGTTTTTTATTAAACCTTTAGAAAAGGGCGGGAACTTAGTTGCCAACCCAGTACATACTTGTGAATAACAAAAGAGCAACATATGTTCAAGTTGTTCCAGCGCTAGATAGGATATCTCAAAGCCTTAAACCATATCAAAAAAAATAAAAAAGAACGGTGGTGCAATATTCGAGAACCAATGGTCAAGATGCTTCAGCGTTGATTCGACATGAATAGAGTTTTATTGCGGTGTGTCTCTGATTTGTTTTTCTCATTTCTTATACCTTAAAATTTCATTATTTTCTTTTCTGCATCAAACCCCATACATAAAACTGACACATAAGTAGTCTAACTGAAAAAAAGAAAAAGATACTGAAAACAATTAATTTTAGCATGAAATCCGTATCAGTCTGCATCTTTAAAAAAAAAAATCTGAAAACATCTCGTGCAAAGTTTATCTTACTAAAAGAAGATGGACTTAAATATATCATTTCTTTTGTAATTTTCTGGAATATTTCCTGCATGTTATCTAATTAAACATTAGACTATTTTAAAATCTTCTAAATTTGGTTTGGGAGTTGTATGTAGTGAGACCCATCAATGTCTATGTGTTAATGACGAGACAGCATCATCAGCTACACTGTATGGTTATTGTATGCAATTAGTAGCAGTTCTATATTACTATAGAACAAAAGCTTCTTCTTGTTTACTATGGCATCAGCAGCAGTGGCGGCCATGTTTTTCAGTTGCTGTCAAATTCTTCACTGCACAAACATTGAGATACACATACACACAAATGTGCATGTATGTGTTAATATCTATCTATCTATCTATCTATCTATCTATCTATCTATCTATCTATCTATCTATCTATCTATCTATCTATCTATCTATCAATCTGTCTGTCTGTCTATCTATTTATATATGTATTTATCTCCCTCTTTCTTTCAATATATGTGCGTCTGTGTGTGCATGTATATACATATTTGCATGTGTGCCTCTGTGTGTGTGTGTGTGTGCATTTATATATATCTATATATATATACATATAGATAGATAGATAGATATATAGACAGACAGATAGATAGATAGATAGATAGATAGTTAGATAGATAGATAGATAGATAGATAGATAGATAGATAGATAGATAGATACATAGACAGATAGATAGATAGACAGATAGATAGATGGACAGATATGCATATATATATACACATATATATATATATATACATACATACATATATATATGCTTACATACATACATGCATACATACACACATACATACATACGTGCATGCAGTTTCTGTAAGTATATATTTGAGCACATTGTGTATGTGTGTGAGTGAGTGAGAAAGAGAGAGAGTGTGTGTGAGAGAGAGAGAGAGAGGAGAGAGAGAGAGAGAGAGAGTGAGTTAGCATATAATCAACAAGAAATAGTTTATGTGCATCTTGCTGTGTATGTATATAACATGTGTATTTAAGTGTGTTAGACTTATATGAGTAGCTCCTTATATTAACTGCTTCGCAGCAGTGGTCGGATGAGCATGAAGAATATTGCTGTAGATTAAATACCGAGGCTTTTCTGTATCCGTCTTAAACGTTTCTTTGTTTGATAAAACGTACGAAGAAAGGACCTTGTGTAAATATAGTCTATTTTCTTAATATGTTTCATCAATTATGTAACATAGACACGCAATATAAGCTCTCTGAGTAGGGAGTAAGAGATATAAACAGCAAACAAAATAAAATGGGTGTTTTGTTCTGGTCAGGAACCTCTTCACTTTCTTCAATATTTTCTTATAAACAGAAGGAATTGTTATCGTCTGAGAAATACCAAATCACTTGCATACCATCGCGATTCAAGGTAACGCCTGTAAGTGATGTTTTTCAGAATGCAAATCTAGTACACTCGAAATAAATTTTCGCCTCCATCTAAAATATTCTTTATCGCCAGCTAACGTGAGAGCCTAACTGAAGTCACTCGACCTGCTAGAAATAACAGACAAACATCCTTCAAAACGGGCTCTACCGCATTAAATGAAGAAAAGATAAATTAGATAGTTAATAATAGTGTTATATATTGGAAGCACTCCGTCGGTTACGACGACGAGGGTTCCGGTTGATCCGATTAACGGAACAGCCTGCTCGTGAAATTAACGTGTAAGTGGCTGAGCACTCCACAGACACGTGTACCCTTAACGTAGTTCTCGGGGATATTCAGCGTGACACAGAGAGTGACAAGGCCGGCCCTTTGAAATACAGGTACAACAGAAACAGGAAGTAAGAGTGAGAGAAAGTTGTGGTGAAAGAGTACAGCAGGGATCACCACCATCAATGCAGGAGCCTCGTGGAGCGTTAGGTGTTTTCGCTCAATAAACACTCACAACGCCCGGTCTGGGAATCGAAACCGCGATCCTACGACCGCGAGTCCGCTGCCCTAACCACTGGGCCATTGCGCCTCCACTAATAGTGTTATATATACAACTAATAAACTGGCTTCAGAGCTGGAAAGCCATTAGTTACGGTCTATGGTTAATCTGAGTTTATCTGTTTCTAAACGGAAAATGGAAGTATTTCGATTAACACTTACGGCCTCATTGTACCCTTTCACCACTTTGAAACTAAACAGAGCCATCAGTAACACCTCTACTTACCAAAGGATCAACGAACAAAGAAACGAAGCGGTCACATCTGTATATTGATGAGAGTTACTATCTTAGAAAAGCAGTGCAAAATATCTTCAGAATCTTCTACGAGAAAAATCTAATTTCTAACGCAAAAAAAATCGTGCCAAGAGATATATAAAAGATACACGCAAATCAACAGAGTGAGTACAGTTATATTTCTTCTTTGTGATATAGTTATTCACTGAGAGTGAAGAACAACGAAAAAGATTATTGGAACTGCGAGTTTTTACATGTAGAGAAGACACAGCAAGAAGAGGTTCCAAACACGCCCCATAAAATATATATAAAATGCTTGCCACAAGTTACAATATAGCACATCCACGTTACGGTTGACCAGACCCATTTTTGGGACATACTCAGTCTGGATCCAGGCTCAATATTATATTTTTAAAAAATATTATTGCTTTCTAATTTTAAAATATTTTGCTTCAAAAGCTAGCAAGCATTCAGTATAAGAAACCGACTAGAATTGTGATTAAAACTGACTCTGTGCATGCCTCTCATATCGCCTGGTTTTATGTATATGAAAATACTTCTCGCCGAATATCTTTATCACAAGGATTTTCAGGGTTTTCAGTTATGTGGACACTTTGCATTACACTACTTTGTAATAAATGAGAATATGGACTGATAGCCGAAGCCTTAAGAGGAGGTTTATGTGAGATACATACATACATACATGCATACATACATACATACATACATACATACATACATACATACATACATACATACGTGCATACATACATTTATACATAGGTGTGTGTGTGTATGCGTGTGTGTGTTAAGTAAAATGAGATAACAAGGCCAAAGCAGTGTGATACTTCTAGGACATTTATAAAGAGAGAGGTAGTCTTACAGCTGTTTCGGGGGATATAAAAGATATCCCCTCATCAGAGACGATATGAGAGAGTTTCAATAGAAGGAAATAGGAGAGTTCATATTGAACTCTACTATTTGCAGAGAATTAGAGCTCGAGCAGACAAAACAATACAGAATGAACGTACGAGAAAGTAAACAAATTTAAGACATCCTCTCTTTCTATATCCATTCAAGATTTATTTCAGGCGTCACCCATCACTGTCGTCCGTTTGACCCAAAAGCCGTATTTATTCCGTCTTCGTCAATCGTTTCATATTACATTTGTTTACTTTCGTACGTCCATTCGTACTAGGCTTACAAAGAATAATCCTGGGGTCGATTTTTTCGATTAAAGGCGATGCTCCAGCATGGCCGCAGTCAAATGACTGAAACAAATAAATGAATAAAACAAGATATATATACATAAAACTCGCTAAGAAGGTTTAGAAACCACCTGAAGAATGTCTAAGATGTGCTGACACGAAACGATCGTAGTGATTATTCATTTGTTAAATTTTAATTTATATAAATTATTTTATGTATTGGCTTAAGTCTTTCTTTGTTTGATTTGCATAATAGTGGTTTTGTCTCTAATTTATTATAATATAGTATTTTACTATAAAATTGGATTCAATCTTAAATCTGATTTTTCCTTGTAAATTTGGATTTATTCCCTAATATTTATTATTATCTATATATATATATGATAGATCGTTAGCTCCTACACGAATTTTTTTCTCTCCTTGTTTATCTCCTTTTTTTCTGTGTATCTTTCTGTAGAAGAGCGTAGGTTCGAAACGTAAAAGACTTTTTCTATTCCTGAGCGCAATACTAATACATTTGTTTGTTTGTACTCCACCTGCCTTCGTCTTTTGTTTATTTTCGTGAACTTTCGCTTTATATATATATATATATATTTATATATATACAATGGACTCCCCCGTCGTTAAACGACCAATGATAGTTCGACAAGTTCTTACTGAACAACCATACAGATGATTTGTTTATAGTGATCAAATGTTCGTGTAGACATAAGCTCACTCCCTCCATCACATTGACATTTGTTTATGCTTTTTGCGATGGTAAAGCTTTCTGTGTACTTGCATACATGTAAATGCTTTCGCCAATAAATTGCACACTTGAAGCTGCGCTGAAACTATAGAATGATACACAATGTGTTTGTGTGTGTATGTGTATCTGTGTATACGTGTGCGCGTAGCCACAGATCGACCAAAGCCTTGTGAGTGTATTTGGTAGAAAGAAACCGAAAGTTACCCATATATATATGTGTGTGTGTGTGTGTGTGTTTGTGTGTGTGTGTGTGGTGTGTGTGTGTGTGTTTATGTCTTCTGTCCATGTGTGCTCCCAATCACCACCGCTTCACAACCGGTGCGGTTGTGCTTACGCTCCTGTAAATTAATAGTTCGGCGGAAGATACAGATACAATAGGTAACAGTCCTAAAAAAAAAAAATATGTACTGGGGTCGATACATTATGCTAAAAGAATTCTTCAAGGCGGTGCCCCAGCATGGCCGCAATCTCATGACTGAAATAAGTAAGAGATAAAGAACGCGCATGCGTATGTGTGTGAGTGTGTGTGTACATGTGTATAGCCATATATATATATATGAACTTGTGTGTGCGCCTATACAATTATCTCACTTTTAATTCTACCCAAGTGTTTGCGTATATTTGCACACATTTTTCTACCTTGGTATAGAAATTTCCATAGCAATCAGCATAAACTTTCTAACTCTTGTATATTCTGAAAATGTCACTTTCCCAAATAAAATGCTCTTTGTATTCAAGGTTCTGATGAAGCTATAGAATGTTATCCTGGTACTCAACTACGACTCCACCATATCCTACAGCAGAAACAGCTGTAAGCTAATGAAGTGCATTACATAACATTTGGTTTCTCCGGTGTCATCTCTTTGTCTTTATTACACTCCATAATCATATAACATTGTGCTTTGGACCATGCGTATATTGAGTTCTACACCAGGTTATTAGTCTCACTATGTCTAAGCGAAATATTATATATATATATATATATATATATATATATATATATATATAATATATATATATATATATATATATATATAATATATATATATATATTATATATATGTGTGTATATATGTATATATGTATATGTGTATGTATGTATGTATGTATATATATATATGTATCTATGTATCTATATATATGTGTTCATACGACGATAGAGAATAGCGTTCAATACGTTGTGTTGAATTCTTTTTTCTTTTTGTCTTTTTCTTTTTGGTAACCAGTTGCTCATTTAAGAGTTCATTACTGGAATTTTCACAGGCACATGAAACACTTATCTAATCGTTCAGATGTTAACCATAATTGGACTTACAAGGACCTATGGCGAACATCTGAACGATTAGACAATAATAAATGTTTAAGCCAGCAATTTCTTACCCATATATATATATATATATATATATATATATATATATATATATATATATATATATATATATATATACAGAGAGAGAGAGAGAGAGAGAGAAGATATATATATATATATATATATATATATATATATATATATATACAGAGAGAGAGAGAGAGAGAGAGAAGATATATATATATATATATATATATATATGTATATATAGATAGGTATGCATATATATGTACGTGCACACACATGCATATATGTCTAAATGTATATATGTGTGTGTGAGAAAGAGAGAGAAAGAGTGTGTGTGTGTGTGTGTGTGTATTTATGCATATGTTTACGTATCTCTCACACCTACTTATATATATGTGTGTGTGCGTGTGTGTACACGTGCATTAGGCAATTAAATAGCTATAAACCACGCTACGACGAATCAGTGTACAGCTGGAACTACTCTCTCTCTCTCTTTCTCTCTCTCTCTCTCTCTCTCTCTCTTCTCTCTCTCTCTCTCCCTCTCTTAACACTATGCTCCAAACATAACTTTAATCTTGATTCACCACTCATGTTTTTATTAAAATGTCTCATTGCTCTTAAAAAGTTATATTAGGAATTGTAAACGAGGTAACTGAATGCAGTATTCACATATGCCAATGGAGGAAAAGATAAGTTGAATATTAATTGATCTCTTCCGATAATTTTGAGAAGAATATCTAAACAAATGGTGAAATAATTTAGAGTATGCTACAGTAGCATTGTTTCCTCAATCGATTACGACAAATATAGATGTCATAGGAACGATTAATATTATTCGTCTATTTTATTTCTGCTGCACTGCAGGGGAACGGGCAGATTTATAGTTTATTAATATCTTTGGTATTTCCTTGGTACCGCAATCAATTTCCAGTACAATCGAATTAAGTTAGATATAAAATAAGCATCTGAAAAATGTTCCTGAACTTACAACCATCAACAGCAGGGCTTCTTAGCCATTTTTTTAATCTACGGACCCCTGCGATTACTATTTTATTCTGGTGGTCTTCTATAGCCATTCAATCTTTAAAAAACTAGTTTTATAGAATCTCCTTTCAAAATTCTTATTTTGTTTTTCGCACATTAACTTGTGTAAGTTGAACTATGTAAAACGTTAGAGAGGGAAACCTGTTTCTTGTAATACATACCAATACATATATCTAAAGCAAACTGTTTTAGGGGCCCTAAGAATACTACTTTGGATCCCCAATTTACTATTTTGTAGCGTAAAGCCCAAAAAACCTTATATGGTCCCTCTGGCGCCATATGGACCCTGGATGAGAACTACTGATTCTATATCGTTAACAGTCAATTGATTCGACCCTAAAATATTTTTTCTTAATATTTTCACACAGCCGATGAGAGGATTCGAACTCTGGACTGTAAAACTACAAAAGTAACCAACAGCACAGCTATTCAAATTTCATATTTCAAACTAAAAAAATTAGTCTTACTACATATTTAACTAATAACCTTACATCTGCTAAGTTAAATCAATGAAATATTTCAGCCAATCAGGAAGAGTTTGCAAGGTCACCCTAGATATCAAAAATAGGAGCCAAATTTGCCTCAAATTTCTCTACCGTTTTATGGGAAAAAAAGACAGTGGATAATACAATTTTGAAAGACAGTATGGTCCTAATTGAAACACCTTTTATCTTATATCAGCTTCTCCAGTGCAGAACTGTTGTTAAGTAAATCACTACAACATATTTCAAGGTACCATACACTAAAGCGTATTAGCAAGTTCGCCATGTTTGATTTTGACACCTACTTCAATATTTGTACAATCAGATTAGTACTGTCGATCGATATCACCTACTCAATAAACGACAAACAATAACAAACAGTTACAGATAATTCGGATTATTCAGGACATTCAAATTTATCAAAAAGATGAGCCGCTTCCATTTTAAAGTCAAGCTTTATAAACAAAATAGCTTCAGGTTTTACCCTTTTAAAGGGAAAAACAGTGGCTCTCAAATGGTGTCCATATGGGCCCTGTGGATCAATATCAAATTTTTAGGGGGTCTACATAACAAAATAGTAAATTGTGGGTCCATAATAGTATTGTAAGAACCCTTGAAACAATTTTGCTCTAGATTTATGTATTGGTTTGTATTGCAAAAAACAGCTTTCTTTCTCTTGACATTTTGCATAGTTCAATCTACACAATTAACGTGTGAAAAACGAAACAGGAATTTTGAAAGAAGTTTCTGTAAAACTAGTTTTTAGGCATCAAACGGTTGGGGTGGTGGGTTCCACCAGAATAAAATAGAAATCAAACATGTTCATAGATAAAACAAAATTGTTAAGAACCCCTGATCTAAAACGTTTGTTGTAGAACTAAATTCCAGTATACAAGTGCATTGCAGTTCTAAAAGAAATCTTCATGCGATTCCTTAAACCTATTACTTTCTTCACTCATCTGACTACAGCCATGATGGAACACCGCCTTACTCTTTTACTTCTTTCAGTCATTTGACTGCGGCCATGCTGGAGCATCGCATTTAGTCGAGCAAATCGATCCCAGGACTTATTCTTTGTAAGCCTAGTACTTATTCTATCGGTCTCTTTTGCCGAACTGCCAAGTTACGCTGACGTAAACACACCAGCATCGGTTGTCAAGCGATGCTTGGGGGGGGGGGGCAAACACAGACACACAAACATATACACACACATACATACATACATATATATATATATATATCACGTGATCACGTGACCGACCAGAGCATCAGATGTTGTTACACATCGCTGGTCACAATGCGTTCGCATTGTTTTTAGCCTTTGAATGACGCCACCCCGCTGGCTAAGCAAGCAGGCCAACATATACATATATATATATATATATAATATATAATATATATATATATATATATATATATATATATATATAATATATATATATATATACATATATATACATATATACGACGGGCTTGTTTTAGTTTCCATCTACCAAATCCACTCCCAAGGCTTTAGTCGGACCGAGGCTATTGTAGAAGACACTTGCCCTAGGTGCCACGCAGTGGGACTGAACCCAGAACTATGTGGTTGGTAAGCAAGCTACTTACCACACAGCCACTCCTAAAAATTTTAGTCGAATGAATCGATCCTAGTACATTTTAAAGCCTGGTGCTTATTCTATCCCACACTTTGCTCGAACCGCTAAGTAACTGGTACGTAAATACACCAACACCGTTTGTCGAGGGTGGTGGGTGACAAACCCTGACACAAGCGCACGCACTCGCACGCATTCACACACACACACACACACACACATATGACAGGTTTCTTTCACTTTCCATCTACGAAATCCACTCGTAATACTTTGGTCGATCAGATGTTACAGTGAAAGATACTTGCCGAAGCTGCTATGCAGTGAGACTGAACCCGGAACCGTGTGGTTGGGAAACAAACTTCTTACCACACAGCCACAACTAATCTAGAAATAACCATATGGACATTTCTATTTATTGCGTTAACTATTAGCTTGCATCGATTTAATTCTGTAAGAGTGAGTGTCCAATGTTATCTTCAACTCCATGCTCAGCGTCTGGTTATATTCATGAATGCAGCTGAGAAAGTTTAACATAATCCTTAACGAATGACAAATTTACTTTCTTCGTGCGGCTCAAATATCGTATTTACCAAAATACTAAATAAGCTGGTTAGAGAGAACCTAAAGGCACAAAGATAAACATATTCGATGTAAATTATATTGGTTTCAGTCGAGGATGATGCCATCCTGCAGATTATACATATCTGACGATCAAAATTTAATCTTTGAAGCTAAAACGGAATGGCAACTTCCCCAAGTGAAGATTATTAATGTTTGCCTTGTTTAAGCTAAGGTACTTAAATGTTACCAGTCTTTCATAGAAAGTCCAAAAATATGTTCAACTACCTTTGGATTTTTTCGGTTTGAACGGCAGTTTTTAACATAATTTCTAGGAAGCTAAACACTTTTAAATTTCGTATACTGGCAGAATGTGTTTATAAAACATCTTTTTCTCTTGGCTTTATTGAGAAAATTCTGTAGTTTGTAACATATTTGTTGGTTTTTGTTCTTCAATTTCTGCAATTTCAACCAATCAGTGACGTCTATTGAGGTTTAAATCATTCTGTGCCGTATGAATATGTCCCTCGTTTAAGAAACAGATTGGGTTTATTTACATTTCTGAAGAAAAAAAGATATCCTTTCCCCACCCCTAACCCTAACTAACCCTAACTCTAAAACAGATTGAAATGCAATAGATCGATACTAGGGTCATAGTTATGGGTGACAATTTCATATGACACCGCTAGAAAAGACTGCCGTTCAAACCGAAAAGATCCCTACTTTTTGTAGGCATGTCTAGAAAATATGCTGTTATGGCTGGTTAAGAATTTTGTTTTGCAATCATGTAGTTTTGGCTTCAATCCTACTGCGTGGCATTTTGGATAAGTGTGTGTTCTATTATAGTTTCAAGCGGCCGAGCAATGCCATGTTTAGCGGATTTGGTTGACAGAAAATGTGTAGAAGCCTGTCACACTTCTGTGTGTCCATGTGCTTGTGCATGTCACTCCATAGCTTGACAATCATTGTTGCTTTCTTTTAGCTCCCACAACCTAGCAGTTTGACAAAAGGAGCGATATAATAAGATAAGTACCAGACTTATTCAAGTTTTTGCAGTATTTGTAAATTTGAAATGATTTCACAAAATAGGAAGTAATAGAAAAAAGTAAAAATCACTTCCAAAAATCTGGACGGCTGAAGCAAGCAAAAATGTGGACGGCTGATAGTAGCCTAAACGGCATTGACATATTCAAGAATTTGCTAATGAGCTTTCGAGCCCAACAAATTAAGGTCTAGATTACAAATCTTTATATTGGGTAATACAGTCTTAGATGTAGTACATATAAAGTGAAATATGGTATAGTAGAGGTTGAAATGTCCTTGACCATTGAGTTATTCGATCCTAATTTTGAGTAAATACTGCTTAAAATAATAGTCAAATCTCCCTCGAATCATACAATACTGGCATTAAAAAAACACACAAAAAATTATATATTGGGTAATATGAAGCAAAATTCGATGGTCACAGCTGGAATTTCTTGTATCCGCACCATCGGAGCTGAGATAATTACATCAGTAGAGTACACCCAGGGTACTTAACCGATCCATCCGCCATAGCTTCTTTGTATTTACAAAAAAATTCAAGGAAGAAAAGGCAAACGGGCTGTAAAATGTGTAATGTGTAGAACTGAAAAGAATATAAGAAGCAGTTTTAAGGGGGATATATGTCTAAAAGAAGATAATAAATATTAAACGAAAGAGAGAAGAGGGATATCCATGTTTGTGTGTTTGTTTGTTAGTGTGTATGTCTACGTCAATGTTGGTGTGTATCTATCTATGTATGTGTGAGAGTGTACGTGTGCTTTGTGATGGCGTCTTACTACTGATAATAATGGTTTTTCATCGAAAGTGAAAATAATGAATAATAAAGTAGTCTGTTCCGAAAAAAAAAAGAGAGAGAGAAAGAAAGAAAAAAAAAGAAAGGAAAATCTTTGGAAATAACTGAACGAAATTATTGCAAAGGGGAAATTTACTGATAACCAATGGAAATGAAAGGACATTGCAGACCCTGTAGGGAGAAGATAAAATAAATTACAGCTGTAACGTGGATAATAAAGACAAACAGAGAAGAGATATTTAGGCAAGCTTGGAAAACATCGCAACATTGAAGAATTGTCTCCAGGTAGAGATAAAATTTGAACTTCAACGAAGAGAAAGTGAGAAGTTGGAAAAAGAAAGCACTAAAGGGAAAGATAACAAAAGTGAAGACATAACCAGGGTGGTTTATCGCTATAATAGGAAATCGAGAAAATATCTAGAATGGTGTTTCTGGTGAAGAGAGAACAACACTAAGGAAAGAAGTAAATGTTTTTAAAACGAAGCCATGCTAAATAAATTAATTCTAAATGTAAAATACCAATAAATCCTGTAGCTTTAGATTCTCAGAAATTGCTTTGAGAACTTTTGGAGTACAAAGGATAGGTAAATCTCCAAAAGATGTTTGAAATGAAATAAGACATATCTTCGAGAGTTGTTTTATGGCGTTCGCTAAGCAATAGAATTACTATTCTCGAATGCTCCGTCATAACCGCTATCCACTACGGTTATCAATATACGTGGATAAATCTCTTCAGATTTCATGTCTAAAAGCAATGTTCTCCAAATAAAAACGCGTCTTTGATGAGACGGTAGATATTAGTATTATATCTTATATCTTAACATTGTAGATTTAAGCGACAGTCCCATGCTAAGGTACCAGAACATTCCAGCTTAGGTTTCAATAAGCTCAGGTATCCTCTTCTTCCTAGCAGCTACGAGCTAAGTCATCATCACATAGATTCAATTCTAATTACTTTATTTTATGGAGTTGTGTATAGACACCTCCACAATATACATCTACGAGAACGAATCACCTAGGGAACCGCAACGTGATGTTCGATTTTCTAGAAACAGCAGCCAAGTCTCACCTTAACGTTTTCAATACTAAAACGATACACTGGATAATGTAGCTCTCAACATATCCTTAAAACGGTAGGGTGGTCACAGCTGGAAGGTTTTTAACCATAGTTTTCCCCAGTTAGGAATAAGCAATAAGAAAAACGACAACCGCAGATTTGTTAGCTTGAACTAATATCTTTTACTGATTCTGGAAAAGGAAAAAACTAATCCATTACACTGTGTAACAATTTTTTTGTCTTTGGTGGTTAGTGAGTGTTATTTCCTATTTGCATCTACCTAGAAATCAAGGGAAATAACTACTTATTCTCTTCAAACTCTGCTTTTGTAACTTGGACATCAATGTTTTGAAACTTACCTATTTTCCATTACATTTCAGACAGGTTCAACGCTGTCTAACGATATTCAAAATATCGTTATAACAAATATTCTGCTCAGTACTACAGATTTGCTTGTTAGTTGCTTGATCATAACTAGCTCAGTGTCTGACAATATGCGCATCCCTGATCATGAGCAAGAGTAGTGGAAGAACATCATAGTCGTGTTTTCAGAGGGATTCTATGGGGTTTGGATAAGTGTAACAAAAGCAAAATTTGAAGGAAATATTAGCCATTCCTCATATATTCTTGGGGTAAGCAAGTAAGAAATAACAGTTATTACCCAAGGACAAAAGTCGTATTACGGTGTTATGTTCTTTGTTGATGAAATCTTTATTTTCTTTACTGTTCCCCTAATTTCTTGAGACATCACAGCGCTTTTGGATAATAAGTTGAATAAATAGACATACTTATTTAAAAAAAAAAACAACATAAATGTAAGTTTAGCTACACTTTATAAAGTAGACAAAGTTATTATACCACCAGCGAGCTGAATCTCCTATAGATTTGGTCTGAAAGGCACCAGTGAAAAGTACAAGGGATCCACCTGACAGCCACCCTACCTGCTACAAACGGCAACCATATTTCCTTAAATTCCACGCTACAACCATTAAAAGCTAGATAGGACAGACTTGACAATATAAACCTAAAGAAGTTGGAAATATCACGACTTGACCGAGCAGAAATAATGTAGGGGCAAAGTAACCACACGAAATCATTTTTTTCTTTTTTTAAAGTATATCTAGGGCATGTTAGCCAGGTTGATCCCACGTCAAACGCTAAACCAATACAAGTTAGTTATACTAAGTCCTATGTATGCCTACGAATCATTTGTCACTTACTGGTGTAAGATACTGCGGACTAACAGGACCTGTGTGCCTCTACGCGAACTGAAACATTTGAAATTTATAGCTCTTAGCTCCAGAAACATTGTAGTTCTGTTTGCGAAACACATGTTGATCTTGTTGACCTCGTTGACCTTGTCGATCTTTACATTTTGTAAAGTTGATCTTGTCAACTATCTGGAAACTTGCCTAAATTTATTGATTACTAAATAATTATGACGGGTCTTTGTTAATTAAGAATGAGATGACGTTAGCTAGGAAATAGTTGTAGGAATAAAAAGAAAACACTTGCACCTTTATAACTGTCTGAATTAGTCTGTGTATCTAATATTCTTTCGTAGTTTATTTTTGGTTAATTTTTTTTCATCAACTGTCATAATAAACAATTTTAAAATATTCTTTCAGTTAAACTATTTTCAGGGTTATTAAACATTAATATCCTTTTAGTTTTTATAATTCGTTATTTCATGTAAGAATTCGTTTCATTATTTGCAGAGCTTCTAGGAACGGAGAAAAATCCTCTAGTTGTTTGTTCTGACTCTCTTCGGTCGGTACTCCATCCTTTTGGGGAACGCTGGATAGAGTGCCTTGTGATATGTGGTATTTGTTCTGATTCTTCCTGTTCTAAGATCAAATATCACTGTGGCCGACTTGGCGGGTAGACTTAATACATCAGCCATTTTAATACCAATATCTGGCACTTGAGTGACTTTAACGGTTCGGTTGAAATTAGTCTCCGGTTTGAAAATACTTTTCTCTCATCCTCTCATCACTCTCAGATGCTCTATAAGGGGTATTGAGTACTACTCGCCGTGATGACTAAAAGATTAGTTATATCTTCCTGATCAAAACATCGAACAACCAGAACTTGCCAGTCATCTCTGTCAAGTGCCTATTTCCAAGTTGCAAGCCAGTTCTCGCCATCACTCATGAGATCTTTTACTATTGCTAGTAATTTCTTCTTCGGGTATCCTTTCTTTCTGGAACCTGAAGTGACTACTGGAGACACAAGTATGGTGGTATGGAGAGATCTATCCAAATGACTTCATACTCTCCTGCTGGCCACCAGTCGACTTAGTGTGCATGAGAACCATTATCTCATTAGTACTTCCGGGTTGGTGATACACTATATATACCAAATATGGTGCATCTTATGCAAGCCGGAAGATGTTAAATTTCATCTCCAGAGTCTTAGTTAGAGGCCACGACCCACAGCCATGAAGACGATCAGAATAAATGGTGTATCAAAACAGCTGGATTATGATCTTTATACTGATGTTGTGAGCTCCCCAAATTCTTCTTAATTTGAGAAAGGAACTGTTAACGTTACCACTCCTGATGTTAACCTCTTCCTCCACATCTCCATTACGAGATGTTAACTGCCAGGGTACGTGAAAACTTCGTATTCTTCCAAATGTTGAGCTTCTACATAGGTCACGTTCTTAACTGACCATTGCCTCTCCTCATATTACTTGAATATTTTCAACGCTAATGTTCAGGCCTACATTTTTCATGATATTTTGTAAGCTGTTTCTCATTTCTTGCATCTCCGGTTCTTCAGCAATCAATACCAGAGCATCTATAAAGTTCAGATCCATTATTTTGTTGCCATCTGTCCACAAGAGTCTATTATGATAGTCTAATGATTTCAGAATAACAGTATCAACAAAAGCAGAAACATGAAGGATGAGAATATACAACCCTACTAGTTTGACTGCTTTGAAAAAAATTCAGTCTCACCTGTATTTGTTTTTCTCTTATTTTTTTTTACCTGTTTCACTCATTTCACTGAGGCAATGTTGGAGCACCGCCTTGAAAGGTTTTTAGTCGAAAAAAATCGACCTTACGACCTATTTTTTAAACCTAGTGATTATTCTATTGGTTTCTTTTGCCGAACTGCTAGTTTACGGGGACGTAAATACACCAACACCGGTTGTTAAGCGGTGATGGAGGATAAACACAGACACAAAGACACTCACACACACACACACACATATATCGCGTTTCTCTCAGTTTCCGTCTACAAAAATACACTCACAAGGCTTTGGTCGGCTCGAAGCTATGGTAGAAGACACTTGCCCATATATATATATATATATATATATATATATACTAAACACCGCAATGTGTAGGTAGAATACCTTGGATCTGAAAAAAACTTCAAAGCAAAACTGACCACTAGAAGCTTCTACATCATTATGGTAATGCGTCACAAAATTTGTCGCCATTTTCTGAACGACAAAGAAAACAAAAAGAACGTGTACTTACTAAAACACAATCACATATACATGCACACATATGAGACTGAGAGTTGTATCAAACACACACACACACACGAAAGACGACACATGTACATTCAAAAGACACATAATGTGAAATATACACATGCACACCT
>NC_043005.1:42821073-42824269 GCF_006345805.1 Octopus sinensis
AATGTTATTGCTATTGTTCGAAAATAGAAGGATGCAATTTTCCTGGGGTTAAATAAAGGTAACATTCGTCCAAACCAGGACGCGTTGGCGAATAAACTTTACTCTCTTTCTCTCCTCTCTCTTCTCTCTCTCTCTCTCTCTCTCTCTCTCTCTCTCTCTCTCTCTCTTTCTCTCTCTGTATTTATACATAAAATTGTTCAAAAATGTTTGCGACATTTTCCCCAGCAATAGACAAAAAACAGTGTAAACACACCAGGCACCAGATCAGGTGGAAGTGGCCTTCACCAAGATCGATAGATGAATGCATTTTGAAGTAGTAATCTTTTCCTCAGTATATAAGACTGATGTATGCTTTCGTACGAGTTCGAAATTGTCTCAAAGATATTTGAAATGGTAACATGTTTACCTTTATAGAGATCACTGCTTAGCGCTTCTGGTCCGCGTATACGAACATACATTCATACATACATGCATGCATACATACATACATACATACATAAATATATTATATATATATATATATATATTATATATATATATATATATATATCTATATATATATATATATATTTATATACATATATATTACATACATATATATATACCATATATATATACAATATATATATAATATATATATATATATTTACATACATACATACATATATATATTATATATAATATAATATATATATATATATATATATATAGATATATATATATATATATATATATTATATGCAGCCATACATATATATACCTATATCTATAGACATTACTACCAGTGGCCTAGCATATAGAAAACTAGTCAATAGACTATTTATTATTTATATAAATATAGTGCACATTTAAACACCTAAAAGATGACCATCATAGGACTCCTAACACGCTAGAAGAAGTAGCCAAAATCCAAACCACTGGTTTGGATTTAGGTTACTCTTTCTAGCGTGTTAGGTGTCGATCAAACTATCTATCTATAAATATGAATACCACCTAAGTGATGATCATCATATGACACCTAATATCGAAAGTGTGGGCTCCAAGATCCAGCATTATCAAGAGAATACCGAAGTAAAGAATAACACGCTGATCGCTATCGTCAATATTTCAAACATAATTAGATATCATTGTAAGAATATACTTTATCTTTAATGGAATATTTGGTAAAAAATATTATTAGAATGGTTGATGTAGGAGAGCCTGATAACCGATGTTTCTGAATAATATTTGCAATTTCATTTCAAAACTACGATGCATATTTTGTATATTTAGTCAAATAATATATTTTTGTAAGAAGTGGCCATTAGGATAAAGGCTTCCTTTAGATTTTATATATCTTATTCACGTTTAACTTTTTATAATAAAAGTAATCATTGCCTTCACCACATTTGACTTATGACAGCGCTCAGCGCTATCGTAGATATCTCAAATACATTTACTCCTCTTTTCGGCAATATAATTTGTCTTTAGTGGAATATTTAGGGAAAATATTATTAGAACAGCTTGATAACGAAATCAATGATAGTATTTCGCTGATTACTCATGTATAAGCCGTATATTACTTGTAAATATTGGTGCAATTTTTTTCTCTGAATAGTTTTAGTTTTACCCTGTATATAAGTCGTACACTAGATTTTTCAGTTACGATCAAGTATAAAATAGTGTCGAATAAATGCAGTATCTTAGATAAATTGCAAAATCGAAGTCGTAAGAGGTGGTGCTTATAAATATAAACTTGTTATTAATTCAAATATGCTTGAGGCATATTTGAACCCGTGAGAAAGCTATTCACTATTTAGTTATGGAGAAAAGACCTCGCTGTAGACAAATAGATGTAAACATACCAAGTCACTTCGAAGTGTTCTCTAGTTAGACAAATAGATGCTTGCATTTCGGAGTAGTTAGCTCCTCTTCAGCATCAGACACTGGAATATAAAATATATTAACTAGGACCCCTGCATGAGAAAACAAGCACATCCACCGCGGTACCCAAATGTGATGCGGAATGTGTATGAATTAATAAAGAGAGACGAGGCTAAAAATACTAATATGACTGAAGACAAACAAAATGAGAATGATTATGTTTTCATTGCTGGATGATATGAGGAATAAATAGTCTAACACTGACACAGCAGTACTCAAGTTAATAGTTGCCATTAAAACACAAGGCAGAACCTATGCAACAATAATGTCAGGAAAAAAAAAGAAAAAATATGAATACAGAATGTGGTTGAATGAAATCAGAAATGCAAGAATGATGGTCAAATTCCATTATATACAAAGAGCGTGAGATATAATTTGGTTCCATCTGCATAACAAGGTTAGTTGTCGCCCATTTATCATATCACATAGATGATTGCCATCCAGTTGCCCTGCATAACAAGATTTATATCTATAATTATATAAAATGCTATAATTCCTTTTTCCATGTTTTAGACAAAAATTAGGTACTAATGTACTGCATACGACTAATCGATTTATTTTCATTACCAAATTTTTCCACTCTTTAAATACAAACGTACGTACCTGTCAGTTTTCTATAGTCGCTTTATGGTGATATGTATTGGAAATAGCGGAAAACTAGTATCATTAATAGAATACGATATTTCCTCCAAGACAGATTTTCTTTTCGCATTGCTAATATCTTAAATGTAGTGTGTATTAAACAGAAATGGTAGACGTAAAGGCTGATTGATAAACGAATGCATTGCAGGACTGAAAATATTAAAAAATTATTTATTATATATAAAATAATGAGCCATTGTATCTCATATGTAATGCACATTGTTTTCAAAAAACCAAAGTGATTCAATGTCGAAACAGCATATATTTCTATGAAAAGTTTCGTATCTATCCGAAGAACTATCTCTATGGGTCTGGCTATGGACTTTGTTGTCAATATTATGGCAAAAATTAATGAATACAGTACTTTCATGCAAGTATTAGATATATATTTAGATATGTATATTAACATAGCCTCTTCAGTTCCCGAAAACAAAATGGGGGAATCAGAGGACCATATATGCTCTGCAAGGATGTGCGGATTCGTCATATTTGGAGGTGTTGTCACAACCGGTAAAGAGGGAAAAAATGCAACTTAGGAAACAAACTTACAAAAGAAGTTTTAATTGAAAGCGTTTCATCAGCTTTGACCTTTTAACAAATTATTATTGAATGTTTATAAATATTACACGTA
>NC_043005.1:42824369-42826869 GCF_006345805.1 Octopus sinensis
AAGGAAATTATTTATCATTGCACTGCACGATGATTAGGTTTGCATAACATTCTATAAGGTTTTTACCTGAACCTTATTTAACTATTCATACGAGTAGTTACTGAACAGTTCCTGACTTCAAGAGTATCACGATAGGCCTGGCTGGAGCCCTAACCTTGCCGGTTCTTTTACAGTGCTTAGAAAACCTGAAGAACCGCAGCAATGTGTGAATCTGAGAGGGGGAATATGTTGAATAAAATCATAATTAACTGATTGTCTTGTATTTTCTTTTACTCAAAGCCATGAACGTGTTGGCATGCCCTAGTACATAAATACATACACACATGTATATCTCTCTATATATGTATATATGACAAGTATGGCCCTATGAAATACAGGTACGACAGAAACAGCAAGAAAGAGTGAGAGAAAGTTGTGGTGAAAGAGGACAGCAGGGTCCGCCACCATCCCCTGTCGAGCCTTGTAGAGCTTTAGGTGATTTTGCTCAATAAACACTCACAACGCCCGGTCTGAGAATCGAAACCACGATCCTTGGACCCCGAATCCGCTGCCCTATCCACTGGACCATTGCACCTCAACTATATATATATATGAGTGTGTGTGTGTATGCATATATATAATAATGTATAGATAATATATATGTATATAATATAATAATATATATATTAATATATATAAATATATATAATACTAATACATATATATAGATATATATATTATATATATATATCAAATATATACCTATATAAAAGTTATAATATATAATGTATGAATATATATATATATATATATAATATATATATATCTATATAAATATTCATATATACAAAGGACACGGTGTTTTGTGTGTTATACGAAGAACCACTGCATCACTAATAGGTTGGTTAGTTATCAACGTCCTTATTCGAAACACTACATCAATGTTTTGCATCTATACCTAGATAATAATTAGTGGGTATGGACAAACAGATATTTGCAGAGGTCCTAGTCAGAAAAAAGAAACAGCATAAGAATTAATTACCGAAGGTGAGATGCATGAGCTAATTGGGACACGTTTTGGGCTGAATGACTTCAAGAAGCCTAAATTTGCCGAACCGTTAATTTATGGGAATGTAACACACGAACATCGCTTCTTAAGCGATGGTGAGGGACAAACACATAAACACACACACAACACACACACACACATATATATATATATATATATATATATATATATATATATATATACCTATATATATATATATATATATATATATATATATATATCTATAGATATATATATCTATATATATATATATCTATATATAATATATATATATCTATATATATATATATATATATATATATATAGATCATATATATATATATATATATATATTATATATATATATATATATCTATATAATGAAATAATAATAGGTGGAAATTGATATTTAAAAATCCGAAGATTAAAAATTGTGTTACATACAAAATTAAGAGGAATGACCACTAAAGTGGACACCTAATATGCTAAACATAGACGTCAAATTGCCATTACCGCGAAGAATGAGTTCTCAAGAAAAATCTCAGGAGAATGCCAAAATGTAAAAATGAGGAAGGCAAATGAAAATATACCATACAAAAAGAAAAAAAAATAGGCGATACAAAAAAAGGGGTAACAAAATATTCAACAAGGACGGGTCATTCAAAGTTTTCTTTCCTCAGTCGAGTTCCAGATTATCTTTGCAATTTCGGCTGGTTATACTCGAGATTGCTCCAATCTGGCCAGCCTCAAAGAAAAAATAAGCTAAGAGCATTATATTCCTTGGAAGAAAGCAGCGAATGTATACGAAAGCAAGGACAGAAAAAATATGGAGAATGTTACACAAATGCAAATGCAATTAACTGGATATAACAACAGATGTCTTTCGACTAAGGACAACAAGTGTCTTTCGAGTGTGTGTGTGTGTGTGTGTGTGTGTGTGTGTGTGTGTGTGTAACATACATAAGAAGTAAATATTCAAATGAATATCCATAAAAATATATTTATTGTTACTCTGATCAGCGGTAAATTTAAATAATAGATAACAACGAGAAAAATATAGCCCGATTTCTGTTGGTCTCTTGTATATTTCATTGTAATCCGGTGGTTTATTTGAGGATTTCGCTTCTATTTCCAGCAAGTAGGCGCATTATGCGCTCTGTGTTCTAATTATACTTAATCAGGATTATGAATTTTTATTCTCTAACTATTGAACGCTATTATTACTTGCTACCACCTATATTTTTATTGTTGTTATTATCTACTATTTAAATTTACCGCTGATAATAATAATAATAATAAAAATATCTATATAATATTCATTTACTTCTTATATATGTATTATACACTGAAGTCGTATAGAATTTGTGCGGGATAGTTAAGTAGCAACACACACTCCAACGAGGTGAGTTCGTTTTTCTCATATGGTAACATTTACTGAGGGGAGTTAAAGCTCTCACTAGAACTCAAAATCCT
>NC_043005.1:42831869-42869369 GCF_006345805.1 Octopus sinensis
TTGTTTTCAATTCTATATGCTTGCATTGTGTTGTTAATAACAAAGCTTTTTCGTAAGACATAAGACGGCGAGGGGGCAGATTCGCTATCCAGTCAGACAAAATGCTTTATGGAAAACCAGCAGTCTCCCATACATACCAGCCTCCCCTTTCCACGCTACCAATCTTATCCACCGGAAAGTCAAATGCGTATACAGCTTGGCACCAGTGACGTTGCAACCCATTTCTACAGCTGAGTGAAATGGAGCAATGTGAAATAAAGAGTCTTGCTCAAGAACAAAACACACAACCCGATCTAGGAATTGAACACACGACCTCATGATTGTGAGCCGATGTTTTTATCACTGTGCCATGCAACTTCACAAGTATATATACACATATATATATATATCTATATATATATATATATATATATATATATATATATGTATGTATATGTATGTATGTATGTATGTATGTATGTATGTGTGTATGTGCCCGTAGTTACGCCGCACGTGACCATCGCCCATCTTTCTCTTCCTAACTTGAGCTTCTTTCTTTCCTTTTGATCTGCCACACAGATCAGACGCATTCTTGTCTGTCTCCTCTCATCTCCTTTCTCCTGTCAAAGTTTGTTCCTCCAGCGTTCGCCACCTCACCTCGTTATGGCTTAGCAGCCCTTAGTGCTTGTTTTCACTGTCCTGTTTTTGTTTCCAACTTTGAACCTCCGCAAATCCGTCGTTGTGTTGGTGGTGGTGGAGGAGGATGACGACGAAGTGATGGCAGTGTTGTGAAAATGCTGTGATAGTACTGGTTGTGATGTTGGCAGGGATACAGAGGTTCGTGTTAAAGTCGAGGTGATTTCGTGATATCAAAATGAATGGACAGAGAGAGAGAGAGAAGAATGACTGAAGAGGGTGACAGAGAGTGCATGAAAGAGATACAGGGGGAAAAGCCAGAGAGACTGGGGAGAGAGAGGAAAATATCGCAAAGAGAAGGATACGGTGTTAGATTAAATTAGTAGAACGTATGTTACGTAAAGAGAGAGAAGGAATGATATGAAGGAAAAGAGTGCGAGAGGAAGAGAAAGACAGAGAATGTGCTGAAACTGCAGAGAAGGAGTGAACAGAAGAGAAAGCGATGGTATTGTTAAAATGGTGATACAAAACAGCAAGAAAACTATATAAAAACTGCGAATAATCACTTTTTCGGTTGTTGCTGTCCAAGTCCAGGTCAGTCTTGATACACTGTTGTTTAAATGATGGTGCATGGCTTTCAAATACACACACACACACACACACACACATACATACATGCATATACGCATGCATGCATATATATTATATATATATATGTATATGTACATGTAGAGGTAGGTACGTACATATATGTTTATATATATGCATATGTTTTTTTTTCATTTATTAATATATATATATATATATATAATATATATATATATAGAGAGAGAGAGAGAGAGAGGTGTGTGTGTGTGTGTGTTAGGTGTGGTGTACAGAAGTTACATCGAAGTTACACAGTATAAACATGGACATATTCCCAAACATTCTCTCCAAAATTGAATGTTTAAAGGTAAAGCGGAGAATTTGCTTTATAATTGCAAATGTAACTCATCTCTACAAATGTTCAGGTATATATATATATATATATAATGTGTGTAGCATTGGGATATTCTAGCTTTGCGTATAAATATATACTCTCTTACTCTTTTACTTGTTTCAGTCATTTGACTGCGGCCATGCTGGAGCACCACCTTTAGTCGAGCAAATCGACCCCGTAAGCCCAGTACTTATTCCATCGGTCTCTTTTGCCGAACCACTAGCTGACGGGGACGTAAACACACCACCATCGGTTGTCAAGCAATGCTAGGGGAACAAACACAGACACACAAACGCATACACATATATATATATACATATATACGACAGGCTTCTTTCAGTTTCCGTCTACCAAATCCACTCACAAGGCATTGGTCGGCCCAGGGCTATAGTAGAAGACACTTGCCCAAGATGCCACGCAGTGGGACTGAACCCGGAACCATGTGGTTGGTTCGCAAGCTACTTACCACACAGCGACTCCTGCGCCTATGTATATATATACATAAATAAACTGTACTGGGAGAAGAAGAAGAAACGAAACGAAACGGAACGAATCGAATCGATGCGAAGGCGCTCAGTCATTATATATATATATATATATACAAGAAAAAAGCAACAAAAATGGATCAATATTTCGGTACAATTGTTTCGTACGAAGACCACCTTTATTAAGGCTGAAAATATTGCAGCAAATACACGTGACCCGTACTCATCAGTACGGGTCACGTTATTTGCTGCAATATTTGCAGCCTTAATAAAGGTGGTCTTCGTACGAAACAATTGTACCGAAATATTGATCCATTTTTGTTGCTTTTTTCTTGTTTATAATCACCCCGCATTATCTTATGGTTAATACCATATAGATTTCTGGTGCATTTAAGTTCAGTACCTCATTCATGTGAATTCAACAGAACTCACTTGAATCTTAATTGCTTTTACTGTATATATATATATATATAATTTATTTGTAATTTTTAATTTGTAAATATTATACAAATGCCTTTTCATGTAGAACTTCATTTCATCAAAAAATTCTCCTCAAAACTGAATGTTTGAAAGAAAAGGGGAGACAGTACATTTTGTATTCTAAATCTAATTCAAAGCGGAGAAAAAGAAAGAAAGAGAAAAAAGGGGAAAAGAAGAGAAAAGAAGGGGGAGAAAGAGCGGAGACAGAGAAAGAAAGCAAAAGACTTTCAGTGATGACCACACCACACCTGTATTTTTCTTTTTTTTTTTAGAAGAGGTCACCATCCTTAAGCCCATTCCAATACAATAGTACATTACTAAATAAATAAATGAATGGTGAATAGGAAGGGGGATCCCCTTCTCTATCTCCCTCTCTCTACCTATCTATCCGTCTGACTATCTATCTATTATCCTATCTATATACCTATCCGCCGAGGTCGACTTTGCCTTTCATCCTTTCGGGGTCGATAAATAAAAGTACCAGTTTCGCACTGGGGTCGATGTAATCGACTTAATCCCTTTGTCTGTCCTTGTTTGTCCTCTCTATGTTTAGCCCCTTGTGGGCAATAAAGAAATATATATACCTATTTATATCTATCCAATCTATATACCTATTTTTTAGGCGGCGAGCTGGCAGAAACGTTAGCACGCCGGGCGAAATGCGTAGACGTATTTCGTCTGCCGTTACGTTCTAGGTTCAAATTCCGCCGAGGTCGACTTTGCCTTTCATCCTTCCGGGGTCGATAAATCAAGTACCAGTTACGCACTGAGGTCGATGTAATTGACTTAATCCGTTTGTTTGTCCTTGTTTGTCCCCTCTATGTTTAGCCCCTTGTGGGTAGTAAGAAATATATATACTTATTTATCTATCCATCAGCCTATCTGCCTACCTATATTTCTATCTATCTCCATTGTAATGGAACCTCACCCCAAAAAACAAAATCAATGTTCTCAAAACCCCACAAAAAACATGTTTTATATAAATGAACAAGTTGTTTGTACATTCACAAAATTTTATTTGAGAAGCTCGAGAAACGAACGAAAGCGCTAATAAAGATGAAGAAATAAAAAGATTTTTTCTAAAATTCTGACGACTCCAATATATATATACAGACGCAGGAGTGGCTGCGTGGTAAGTAGCTTGCTTACCAATCACAAGGTTCCGGGTTCTTTCCCACTGCGTGGCACACACGTGCCTTCTACTATAGCCAGGTGCCGACCAAAGCTTTGTGAGAGGATTTGGTAGACGGAAACTGAAAGAAGCCCGTCGTATATATATCTCTCTCTCTATATATATATATATATGTATATATGTATGTATATATGTGTCTGTATATGTTTGTGTGTCTGTTTGTTCCCCCAATACCGCTTGATAACCGATGTGTTTACGTCCCCGTAACTTAGCGGTTCAGCAAAAGAGACCGATAGAGTAAGTACTAGGCTTAGAAAGTATAAGTCCTGGGGTCGATTTGCTCGACTAAAGGCGGTGCTCCAGCATGGCCACAGTCAAATGACTGAAACAAATAAAAGAGTAAAAGAGTAAAGAGTATATACGACGAGCTTCTTTCAATGTTTTGTCAACTAAACCCACTCACAAGGCTTCGGTCGCCCCATGGCTCTAGTTTTAAAAAAAACAAGAAAGCAATTGTCGAGAGTGCCATGCAGTTAGACTAAGACCGAAACTATATACTTGGAAATCAAACTTCTTGTGAGTTTTTGTCTCACTGGTCTTCGAGAAATTTCGATAAGAGTGTTCGTTTATTTTTGCAACACATGCGTATTATTTCAGGTTGTTATTATGACATGCGTCATGGTACAGTCGTCATTGTTGTTGTTCTTGCTATTGTTGCTGTTACTGATAATTATTCTCTGCATATATATATATATATATATAAATATACGACGGGCTTCTTTCAGTTTCCGTCTACCAAATCCTCTCACAAGGCTTTGGTCGGCACCTGGCTATAGTAGAAGGCACGTGTGTGCCACGCAGTGGGAATGAACCCAAATCCTTGTGATTGGTAGCAAGCTACTTACCACGCAGCCACTCCTGCGCCTGTATATATATATATAGTTTTACTGTTAATTTTGCGTATATTGTAGGACACAAGTGTTTCCTAGTTCTCTGTTTTGCAGTTATTATTTTACTTCATTTTATTTTTTTTTTTTTGTTTAGTAATTTGATGTTCGGATATATTTCAGTTCTGTGTTGTTTAAACACATTGTGTTTGAGGCCGTCTGGTTTTTTTTTTCGTAAGTTTGACTATTTCTGGTGTATAATTACTGCTATGTTTGTTGCGTTGTTTTCTAAGATTTTGTTTTATACATTCTTCTATAACTATTTTGTTGAACGTATCAGCTACAGTCTCTCTGTTGTTGAATTCCGAAAACTTATATTCTACGTCTTGATGGAACATTTTACCAGTTTGTTTTTTTTTAAAGTTTTCCTTCCTTTATTGACGAGCGAGTGTATTGTGATGATAATTTGTCGTAGTCCGAGTTGAAGAATTGTTTGGCAAGTGGTTTTGGTAGCTATATGTATGGTCCGGAAGGTGATTCATTGAGAACGTTCATATAGTCGGCTTGGTGAAGAACGTGTGTATAAGTGTATCTGTGTGTGTGTGTGCGTCTGCGTGCTTTGTTATACATTGTAGAGGATACAAAATGAAACTAGCTGCGATGTTATTGCATCACCTTTCTTGTTATCTGTATTATTTGAAAACCACGAGGTGTTTAACACATTGAAGTTTCTCAAAACAATGGCGTTACTGAGACGAAAACTGATGCACCTTAGAAGTGTAACCATACAATGACTGTTGGTCAGGTTGGTGGTGGGTAAGAAATGTCTAATATATCTATTGCATTGTGTAGGTAGGTTCGTCTGTGATTATATCATTTTCTAATATAGCCCTGTTTCATGTTAGTTTTCGAACGTTACTCTTTCTCTCTCTTTTTCTTGTTTCAGTCAATTTGACTGCGGCCATGCTGGAGCACCGCCTTTAGTCGAGCAAGTCGACCCGGGGACTTATTCTTTTGTAAGCCCAGTACTTATTCTATCGGTCTCTTTTGCCGAACCGCTAAGTGACGGGGATGTAAACACGCCAGCATCGGTTGTCAAGCGATGCTAGGGGAACAAACACAGACACACACACATATATATATACATATATACGACAGGCTTCTTTCAGTTTCCGTCTACCAAATCCACTCACAAGGCTTTGGTCGGCCCGAGGCTATAGCAGAAGACACTTGCCCAAGATGCCACGCAGTGGGACTGAACCCGGAACCATGTGGTTAGTAAGCAAGCTACTTATCACACAGCCACTCCTGCGCCTGCGTTATTTATGATATTTATATATTTCATCAAATTCTTGACGTATGTTTACAAGAAAACTCACGTTGTAAAAGAGATTGTTTCTAGTAATGTCGGATGTTTCGGAATTCTGGGTATAAGAATGTTTCCTGAATGACGTGGGTGATAATAAAATCATTTTACCGGGTAAGAGCACTGAGTAGCGATTCTCTTTTACTCTTTTTTACTTGTTTTAAGTCATTTGACTGCGGCCATGCTGGAGCACCGCCTTTAGTCGAGCAAATCGACCCCAGAACTCATTCTTTGTAAGCCCAGTGCTTATTCCATCGGTCTCTTTTGTCGAACCACTAAGTTACGAGAACGCAAACACACTAACATCGGTTGTCAGACGTGTCCATCTTCTTGTCATGTGAGACTTGGAGTATCCAGGAATAGATTATGTAAAGTGTTCTTTTTAAAGTAAGTTGAGTTTTTTTAAAGATTAGACTGCTATTTCTAGCAGACAGATAAGGTGCATACATACTCCCTTGTTAGCTCGGCTGTGATAATAGTGGTGGTGGTGGTAGTAGTACTAGTGGTAGTTTATCTTCAGATTATACTTTATTTTTAACATGTGTTCAACTACCTACTTGTGTTGGTGTTGCGGTACGATTGCAAAGCCATAAAAAAGAGTGTAAGATTGTTATATTGTTTGGTGCATCTTTCGGAAATATTTTGATAATAAAACGTTGCCTTATATATTTTGGGGTACTCATTCGAAATATCAAATAAGCTCTTTTCCATCACCTAGGGTTTCTCGCAATCTAGGGATAAAATATACCATCATTTTTAGGTAAATCCACAAATGATAGGACAAAATGAAACTAATAGAAATGAATTTAGCAATTTATTTAGTAATTAAAATGGTACAATTGCAGCTAAAAGGTGAGAGTATAGATTAGATTTTGACAAAGATTCCAATCATTGTTTGGATTCAGCACCACAAAATCTCTTCTTTTTCACTTGGAAACTTACTCCTGGAACTCTTTCGCTTATGAACATTTGATTGACTTTCCCGATGCTGCAGTAATCGGCCATCATATTGACATTCCATGTTCTCTGACATCTTCGTGTCTCCTTTATGCCTTGATGAAACCTTTTCCCCTGCCCCTCATTGACGTCTCCCAGATTTTCCGGCAAGAAGCCCAAATGGGCATGTAGGAAATGAACTTTAATGCTCATTTTAAATCCTAAGCCCCCTCTTTTACTCTTTTACTTGTTTCAGTCATTTGACTGTGGTCATGCTGGAGCACCGCCTTTAGTCGAGGAAATCGACTCCAGAACTTATTCTTTGTAAGCCTAGTATATATTCTATCGGTCTCTTTTGCCGAACTGCTAAGTTACGGGGACGTAAACACACCAGCATCGGTTGTCAAGCGATGTTGGTAGGGGGACAAATACAGACACACAAACATATACACACACACACACACACACATATATATATATATATATATATATATATATATATATATGCGACGGGCTTCTTTCAGTTTCCGTCTACCAAATCCACTCATAAGGCTTTGGTCGGCCCGAAGTTATAGTAGAAGACACTTGCCCAAGGTGCCACGCAGTGATACTGAACCCGGAACCATGTGGTTGGTAAGCAAGCTACTTACCACACAGCCACTCCGACGCCTACACCTCGAAAATTTTCTAGCATTTTCCCCACTGTATTTGTAATATGGATCCTTGTGATTAGCCAATAAGTTGTTCATCACATCTTTTTCAGAATCACTAGGAGAATTTCAGAATTTTCCTCCTCCATGTGTTTTCTTATATCTAATCTTAACCATTTATACACTCTTCAACCTTGGCATCTGAGAAAGCAATGAAGTTGCTACGCAGATACATGAAGCACTCTCCACCCTGTGACAAGGGTTTTATGAATTGCTTGAGGCCTTGTTTTGTATGCAAAGGAGGAAAAATAACCCTTTTCGGACCAACCAAACTTTCTCAAAAAATATGTTCCTGGTATCAGTGTACCCCAGCTTGGCCATTCCTTTTTAGATCAAGGGATGTTTCTAGCTCTACTGTCACACTCAAGAAAAAAGGAAGCTGTGTCGACTAAGTATTGTCCAAGCAACATGCAATATTACTTTCAAGTTGCTGTAAATCATCCAGTTGTGATCTTTGAATTTAATCTTGTGTGTAAGAGTGACACTAAGTTTTCCTGTTTCCTTCATGATCACTGAATCTTCACCTCACCGTCCTTGCTATTTACGTCTGGTCCATGGACAAGCCACAATGCAGTTGCGAGATGTGGATAATAAATGTTTTCCCCACTCTTTGAATTGTGTCCTTGTACCTTGCATGAGCAAAAGTAGCAGTCATCACTGTGATTTTTAGGTTCGCCCCATATCGTTAGAACCCCCAAAATGAAATGACTTCTTTGTACGTTTTGTCCATTGTCTTAGTCTTTCAATATAAATTGAGCAGGCCTTATGAGGAGCCCACTTCTTATCTTGATCTCCTAATTTCACACCAAAGCAAGCATAATAAGATATTTTGACAAGTTCAGTAATGATTTTCTGACGCTTCTTAGTCATAAATTCGCCATAAATGTATCAAAAGTTACCCGGGGTTTGCTGCACATCTAGATGACATCCATGCTTCATAAGACGCGGAATGTCTGTAAGGGAACGAGGTAGGGACAAATTTTTAACAGGTTTCATTTGATCTACCATCTAAATGTATACATAATATCGTTAAAGAAGCATTGAAATGTAACATATGATACAAGAAAACAATGGATGTAACATATATGAATTGAAAACAGACATGAAGAATTAACCGAAATATAAAAGAAAATGTCTTAACCTAAGCAACCTTGTAAAGCACGTCTTTCTCTCCTCACTGTTAGCAGGTGACTGAGACGAATGTGATGCAGACACTTCTCTGTATAGCTGAAGCGTTCTAAACATTGCCAGATGCTTATTTTTCGAAATTACATTTATTTATACTGTTATAGTCTGTTTAAATATGGTAATTAATAGTAATAATAAAATACAATAGTCAAATTCAGGTATAATGGTAAAATGCAATGATCGAAATTGTGAAGAAACTGTACGTGATAGGAAATTTCTTTGTAATTTTTTAAATCAGCAAGTAAAAAAAAATATCATTTTCACCCAATAAATATGAAACATTTTTTTTTTGGTCGCAGCCCCGTGTAGTTTACTTTTCACTGACTGGTAACTAATTCTCATATGTTCAAAGTCATTTTAACATTGAGAAAAAAGAAATGATCAAATTATCTTCTGTGAATAAGCAATACTCGTAAAAGGAACAGCATACATTTAATGGTTGTTTGTAAACTAATGAGACACCTGACTTTAATGTGATTTACTAATTTCATTTAGTCCCAGTGGAATATTTGATAAAGCGATATGTAGTTCAATTTCCAACGATAATACGCAGTGCTGCGGCTTCGTTTTGATCTTAACTGAATGATGAGAACGTCATCTCAAAGAAATATATGGTAGAAAAGGGAAGTAATGCTTTTAAAGCCTTTTTCTGCAATCTCTGGATATTCCTTTAGTGTCGTTATCCAGATTGTGTCAATAGAATGTTCGGAAAATTGTGAATTTAATGAGTTATCAGTGGGTTGGTTTAGTTCTGTAGCAGTGAGATTAGTAGTATCGTCAGAATTCACAAATAATGACACATCTTACCAATGAAAATGACTGACAAAAATTGTGAATCAGTGAATGTCGTAGTTGAATGTTAAAATATTAGTATTCGTATCTGTACTTTCGTATGATTAATTGTCTCAGTGTTTCAAAAACACTGAAGTATGCCTGAAATCGCAGAATGGCCTTTTTTTAGGATCAAGTTTGTTTTTGTTTTATTTGGTGGGTTTTTATTTTTGTTGGAGGCGGAGGGGGAAGCGTCTGTATTGCTTATTGAAACAATTAGTTTTATATTGCTGGCTTTGATTCCTCATGATGGCTTAGTCGACGAAATACGCCAACGAGATATCCTGGCCCAGTACATTGATTATTGTGTTAAATATTGAGGAAATGAAGGCTTTCGATCTCTGAAAAACACAGCCACCTCAGTGTCCTGTTCATAAAAATAATGTAGTACTCTTTAAACGTGAAACAATCAACGCATTTCAGTATGAAACAAAACTATGAGAAATACGATCACGTCGCGATGTTTATAACAGCTACTGTTTATAACTCGCTCTAAGATTTATTATTGCTTGTTTACACTTTTTCGATATCAGTGTCTGTACGATACTGGAAAAAGGATATGTATTTGTGAAGGGAACCTACTTTTCATCGACAACTGTGATTGTCACACGCCGATGACGGGTCAATACCCAGAAACTCGAGTCCGCGTGTATCACAAGTTCAAGACGGGAAGGATGGCTTCCCTTTGCAAATACTGATAGGGCACAGAAAGTGTGTCTATAGCCAGCTGGAGGAGGTGTCCTCCTGGGGCTACAAACTACAGTAGCATCCACCCTTAGGGGTTAGCCATATTTAAATGGCAAATATACGTCACGATGTGTTGCAGTTACTGTTTATAACTCGCTCTAAGATTTATTATTGAATGTAAATAATGTAAATAATGTACAGAATTGTTCATCTCAAAAATATAGAACGGGTAATTTTTTGTTTCATAGAAGTAATCATTGATGGCACCAATATCTGCACACATTGCTATCTTTCACTTCAACTCTCACATTAGTCCATGAGTGCAACCTGCAAGAAATAGCAGCCAAATAACACTCAACATTTTGCATTCGTAAAAAAAAGAAAGAACACTTTGGATAATATTGTGTAATCGTCCGTGTGTTTGTGAATGAGAGTGTGTGTATGTGCCTGCGCGCGCGCGCGCGTGTGTGTGTGTTAGAACGCGGCGAGGCTATCCCAATATGTCACCTTCCGGTTGCAGCTTTGTAGGATGCCTGTAGTTACCCATGCAACAAGTCTCTACATGGCGGATGTTGTCAAAACATCTTTCTCGCATTCTACTGATTCCACAGAACCACCGTCTTTATGTCATTTTGTTTATTTTCCAGTTGTAGTTGCCAATATTGTTGTCTATGTTCTTGTTATAACGAAGAAGAGCGTGAAACTGGCGGTAATGAGCGAAGACGATGGCTGTGTAGTTGATTAAGTTATTTAACAATTGACTATAATGTGCTGTGTGTATGTGTGTCGCTCTCAGTATATTTACTTCTTTTATTAATATATCGGATAAGTTCTGCTCGGCATAAAAAGGCTGCTTTTCTAAAACTCCGATCTCCTTCCTCGGCTTAAACTGACCTCTCCGTAATCGTAATTCTCTTACGATCTTCTCTTTCATGTTGTTCGATGATGACAGATCTCCAACGTTTTCTCTTGAAAATGCGTCAGGCACCATTTTACCAGTTTCAGTGATTCGAAGCCTGCAGGAATTTTTTTTGTTCCTCTTTCTGTTTGAGAGAGGAGAAAGATATATCAATACCATATCTACATTCTTAACTTCACGACTTTTTTTTTTCATTCCCAGCCGTTTCCTTTATAATTAGTAAACTTTTCTTATGCTCATCACGTTTGTCCTATGCTCTTGATATAAAGAGACTTTAAACGTAGACCTGTTAAACTTATGAATTCAACGTCTGGAATAAAGTATGCAAACATATCTAAGAATGTATTTCACTATTGATATCCAGAATGCATTTTACTGGCTGTTTTTGTCTTAAGTACCTTTATATTTCGACACTCGCAAACGCGTACACACACACAAATACATTCACACATTCTCACGCAAGTTTGTATACATATATATATATATATATATATATATATATATACATAAATTAGTCTGAATGTGTTTGTGTGTGTGTGTTTTCAAAACACGCTTAAATTTATGGAAACAGTTACAAGAGCATTTCCATTACTACTTGATTTCTCCATTACATAATTTCCAAGGTAAAATGATATTCCATCTTGCTGTCATACGCACACACACACACACACATATATATGTGTGTATGTATGTGTGTATACGTATATATGTATGTGTATGTGTATAAATATACATGTATGTATATGTGTAAATAGACACAAACTTCTCCCCTTGGTTTTGTCTAAATATGAATCTGAAGTCCTTACAATTATCTACTCGACAGTTAAATCAACAGCAATGGAGCGGGGCAGGGAGAGATAGTACCAAATATCTCGCTACTGAGTGTTCCGTTTAGCAATTATCTCTTCGAAATGAATAATATTAAAATATTGGTATCGAGGCAATTGACTGTAATATCACCTCTAATTATATGTCTCTATATCTAATCAAAGAAATCAATATGTGCATTATAATGAAGGGGACTTTAATTAAATGTACTATCACACACTGAAAATTTTGTTTGTTAATATATTGTGTTCTGAGAGGATTGTGTATATGCGTATGTATAGATAAGAACACACACACACGCATACATATACGTGTGTGTGTTTGGTGTGTGTGTGTGTGTGTGTGTGTGTGTGTGTGTGTGTGTGTGTGTTTGTGTGTGTGTGTGTGTGAGTGAGTGTGTATCAGTATTCTCTAGGCTATAGAAATGTCTTGAACTCCATTGTCCTTCATTTTTCCGAACGGACTGTGATAGAAAATTGAGTTGACGCTGTGAAGCTGAAGCATTATATGTGCTGATTGTGTCTACTTTTAAAGGTTTGCTCCATGAGTACGCATTGTTTGTTCCGATACTGTTGTATGCTGTTGTAGTGACCACGCAAACCACCATCTAAAGAAGGCATGATCCATTTAACAACAAGTACTCACAAGCTCAACCATTACAATTTAGTTATTTGGCGGAGGTTAAGTATGTATATCAAACAGAGTCAAAGACAATATTATAAATTCAAATTCTTATATTATTATCTTTGTTTCTGAAGTTATAATAGACTCTGTTGCACCAAGTTGCTTGACTGCTGAATAAATGGATAATAAAATTTGTCTGAAAAACAAATAAAGAACGACACATTTCTAAGAATTTGAACTTTTATTAAATATATATTATGAGGGTGGTGGTTTGACGTAATCGTTAGAGCTTCAACAAAATGCTTTGCGGTATTTCTTCGGGGTCTTTACACGGAATTGAAAGCCCGCCGAGGTCAACATTGCCTTTCGTCTCACTGAAGTCAATAAAATCTTCCTTCAAAATTACTGGCCTTGTGACAGGAACACGCACACGTATGTGTGTGTATGTATAAATATGTATGTATGTATGTATGTATGTATGTATGTATGTATGTATGTATGTATGTATGTATGTATGTATGTATGTATGAGTGGGTGTGCATGTATCTATTCAAAAGATCGAAGATTGGCGTAATTATTAACTTTGCAAAATTATTTATTACGTGCGCAATAATTTATCAGAAATCAATATAACTGTTTTTATTTATTTATTCCTTGTTTCAGTATTCCTTACTCTGAGTTTTGATTTCATGTTACGACAAAGAATCCAGTCTGTTTCGGAACTGCTGATTCTCCATGCCAAAACGGGTGGTTATTTTGTTATTTTCATGCTCCCGATATATAAATATATACAAAATCTCCAATATAGCTCAAAATATCTACATGAAATTGTTACGTCGCACATTCGGATGACCTCTTCTCTCTACTCCCTCTCTGCTCTCAAGGTCTAGACTTCTCCTTCTATATCTACGTATTGGGCTAGTCTTCTTCATCGTCTAGGGGAGTCCACACAACAGAAATAAAAATCATGATTCATTTAATAAGAAAAATGTCTAAATAAAATGGAGCATTTCTGGTAGCTACAGCTAAATAAAAATTATATTTCTCCTGAATCTTATTAATTTTTTTCTCAGTTAATTCAGATTTGGAGGCACAAACTTTGTTACAAGTGTTTTTTCTTTTAAATGTGTGTCTCAATACATTTCTATCACTGGTAATAGCGAAATAACTGTAATAATTAAATGATCGTCTGCCTTCGATCAATCAAAGTCAAATTTCGTGAGCTTATTCCGCTTTTTCTTACTTTTTTTTTTTTTTGGTTCATCCCAAAACGATATTTCCATACAGATCCATGTTTTCTGGCCACTGGTACATTTTCTTAATTCTTATGTTGGTTCTGTTTATAGTGGTCTGAATTGACTTATTTCAGATATTTGCTGAAGTTACTACATTTATACGAGATCTGATCGGTCAGATTTGATCGTATGTCTCGATCGGAAGCTTCCACATCAAGGGCCTGGGCAACATTTTCTTATGGAAGATCAACTGCGGCCCATTGAACAAGTCTTCCCTTTTTTGCTACTATTGTTTTCCAAAGGAAAGACAATAATCAAAAAGAATTTGGCACGGGTGTTTTTGCAGGCCCATCAAATGCATAAAAAGCAGAAACAAATAATCGAAGATGATTTAATAATCCCGGTGGAAGTTTAACTTAGGGACTGAAAGACCGGAAACAAATGCCGAAGGGCAGTTTGTCCGTTGATCTAAATATCTGCCAATCCATCTATTAGTTTATACACCACGCGTGTATATCTGTACAAATAAACATACATACACACGCATACATATCGTGGCACACCGTCTATTACGACGACGAGAGTTCCAGTTGATCCAGTCAACGGAACAGCCTGCTCGTGAAATTAACGTGCAAGTGGCTGAGCACTCCACAGACACTTGTACCCGTAACGTAGTTCTCGGGGAAGATTCAGCGGGACACAGATTTTGACAAGGCTGGCTCTTTGAAATACAGGTTCAACAAAAACAGCAAGAAAGTGTGAGAGAAAGTTATGGTGAAAGAATACATTAGGGTTCACCACCATCCCCTGCTTGAGCTTCGTGGAGCTTTAGTTGTTTTCGCTCAATAAACTCTCTCAACGCTAGGTCTGCGAATCGAAACCGCGATCCTACGGAACTATAATAGTTAATAGCCCACTTGACTCTCATCTCTTTCTCACAATGATAAAAATATGAATCTCTTAAATTCAATTCTTCTGCTATATCCTTTCTCAAGTTCATTGTAATTTTGTTTATACTTCCTGCACTGAAGAGTTCAGTGATATATAAAATTAAATTAATTAGATTAATTTAATCTAATTCATTCAACCATGAATTTGCATTATTTTTATATCTTTATACGAAACGATCGTCTGCATGAATTAAAATTCTCTTATATATTTTAATAAATTGTTCTCTTCATTTTTAACTAAATTGATGAGTTTTATGAGACTTCTTTCCATAAGTTCATCACACATCATATATGTATGCACATATGTGTATATCTACACACACACACATAATATGTATAAATAGAGAGAGTTAAGGAATGGAGTAGATAAAATCTGTGCTATATATGTTTCATAGCGAGCAGAACTTCGGAAATGGTAATTATCCAAGTGAGGTATATATCTCAGGTTACTCTCCAGACCAAGGGTATCTTAATTAAATGAAGTTATCCATGTCAACACACGGAGAATTCGGTCACGGAGAATTCGGTCAGAATGAATCCTCCGTGTGTTAACATGGGCCTCTTAACGACAAAATAAACTTCATTTAATCAAGATACCCTTGGCCTGGAGAATAGCCTGCGATATGCACCTGGCTTGGATAATTACCACTTACGAGGTTCTGCTCGCTATGAAACATATGTAGACCGGATTTTATCTGCTCCATTCCTTAACTCTTGTATTTATATTCGCATACGTGGCAACCCTGGCTGCCAACCGTGAAATATGAAATAATTATTTTCAGTTTATCGTACTTCGATAAGGATAATTCACAAACTTCCGCCCCATTAACCTTCTATTCTTCCTGATAGCTATTTTAAAAAATTCTTAAATATTTTTTACGGATTGCTTGAAACTCACTTTCTTCCTACACCTCGATCCTTGGATCTAACATTTATATACATTACGAGACAAAGAAAGATTTTATCGCATCTTTAATGACAAACCACAATTGTTTCTGTACTAATTCTGATTTCAAGAACTGGAGTTGAAAACAGAATTGGTACAGAAAGAATTGTAACTGGTTATTAAAGATGTGATAAACTTTTACTATGTCTTCTTATTTGGATTACATTTTACTCTTTGTTAAATCCACACAATGGTTTTTACCATTCTTTCACTTGGGTTTTCTACACCTGAAGAATTTCGATTTTACTTAAGACTATAATCCGAGAGTGAAAATAGCCTAAAGCTAAGGTTGATTGTTGCAATGGAATTTGAAATAGCCCATCTTACTACACTCCCAAGTTCTTATATATATATATATATATATATATATATATGTCATTGCCTTGGAATTTATAGACAAGAAGTACGAGCAAAACATCAGTCCAATGTGTCCATTATTTCTACACTTGCTTATGTTTACAAATACACGTTTTGAATTTCAAACGTAAACCGTAGCTTACCTGTAGCTACGAAGCACAAGAAAGAAAAAATTAAAATTTAGAAAACAGAAAGGCATCCTCGAATGGACTTTGAATTATAGAAGTTTAAAAGTATAAAACAAAAAAAAAACGAAATAACTGTTGAACAAAAGCTTTTGAACGTGGCGAAAACATACTTTACCAATACATGAAACGGAATATAATGGTAAGCTCCGAAATAATGAACCAAGAACTGTAAGCCTATAAATTAATTCAAGAACAATCTTCAATAAAAATTGATACATAACACTCAATAACATATTTAAAAAAAGGCGAGATCAGAGTTCTTTGTCTTATAGGCACAAAGCCTGAAACTTATACATATCCATAAATATGTACGTACGTACGTACGTTTCTATGTATGTATGTATGTATGTATGTATGTATGTATGTATGTATGTATGCATGGATGCATGGATGGATGGATGGATGGATGGATGGATGGATGGATGGATGGGTGGATGGATGGATGCAATTATGTATTATGTATGTATGTAATGTAATGTATGTATGCATGTATGTATGTGTACATTTGCATATATCAATGTGTTGCCATCATTTGTATTTGTGCGACGCATCTTTTACAATGCTTTATTATGACTTCAGATTCGAAGTTATATGTATAAATCTGAACAGCACTTTGTTAAACTTTGCACGAAAAACATTTTGCTGGCTGTATCTCTGAAATATAAACTAAGTGTATATACGTACGTGTGTCTGGATATGTATTTGTGCATCCATTTGAATATGTGTGTATAAAATGTAGAGTATATACGTAAGGGTATATACATTTTAATATGTGTTTGTGTGTGTATGCGTCAGAGAGAGAGAGAGAGAGTGAGGAGAGACAATGATGTTCCTGTATGTAAATTTAGGTATACATGTGTGTATATATCATACTATATCATATATATATATATATATATATATAATATATATATATATACATATGTATATGTATATATGCGTGTATGTATATATATGCATGTATGCATATATATGTGAGTATATATATATATATATATATGAGTATGTATATATATATATATATGTGAGTATGTATATATATATATATATATGCATGTATGTATATATATATATGTATGTATGTATGCATGTATGTATATATATATATGTATGTATGCATGTATGTATGTATGTATATATACGTACGTACATATGTATGTATGTATCTCGCGCAAACAGTAAAATACACACACAAAAAAATAAATCTAACAGAACCTTGATAGAGATACGATTGCACAGTTTTGCAACAAAACCTTCCACTGACGTCCCAGACACTCAGCACGATGCCATTGTCTTCTAATTTTGCCAAAGACGGCATGAGACGGCAGAAATTGACATTACTATCATATTTCTAACAAAATTGGGATATAAAAATAACAGGATGTCTTTTGATGTTGGAAATAATAACTGAAAGCTGGAAGCTCATCTTTTACATTTTCTCTTCTTTTTTTTTCATTAGATATTGGCTTTTATTTACAGCCTGTCACAACTTAACACAATAGTGTATACCCAATTATCAGTATATCTACATCTATAAATTATATGAGACTATATCTATGTCTATCTATTTATCTTTCACTGTCTCATTCTCTATGCTTCATGTCAGTGCGAGTGTGCATGGATCTGTGTGTGCGTGTGAGCTTCTATATACATATGTTCGTGTGTAATTGTATATCCATACAAGTATGTATGTATCTATGTGTATATATATGTACCATATGGGTATTATCATGATTTTATAAACAGGGAGAAATGAAAACTAGTGTAAAATAGTTTGTTCTGGACCTTGGTAAAAATCTAAGTGTTATGTTTTCCGCGTTAATTAATATTCTCATTATCTACCCTAATTTACTTTGCTCACTGAATTTCAAAATTTTAATTATCATTATAATTAACAGCCTTACCAAATCTAATGGCCTTTTCAATCTCCATCCCGGCAAACCTTAAACATATTACAAGTATCTCTATCCAGGTATACTATCATTTTGTTTTAGTCATAATAAACAAATCCATTCATGAATATATTTGTGTTCGATTAGACGATTGTATTGTAACCAGATTCTGTATCTAATGCAGTATTCTCTGGGTATCATATGTAATATCTACACTTATTTTACATAATTTCATGATATATTATATATACCTAAATGTCGAACAATGAGAATGCGTGCTCAACACTGCTTTGGTAGATGAAGTTTCTTCATTTGTGCAGTAAGGCTAACATTGGTTTCATGTTAAGAAAATATCTTAATATCTTAATTTTTCAAGCCGATCACATGGAGGGATAATGTTCCTCTTCACTTTGGATAAAAACACGAGGACTCTCGTATTCTCATCCAAAATGAAGACGAACACCATCCCTCAATGTGATCGGCTTGAAAAATTGTTAAGATATTAAGATATTTTCTTAACATGAAACCAATAGTAGCCTTAATACACAAATGCACAAATATATATATCTCTATATACATACATACATACATACATACATACATGCATGCATACATACATACATACATACATACATACATACATACATACATACATACTACATACATACATACATATACATATATATATTAGGGTTATGACTTTCCAGAAACTAATAATCCTATACTGTAATTCGATGGGAAACTAATAAGTATTTTGCTTTATTTCAAAGAAACGTCACCCCCAACTTAAATCGATCACCACTTTTGATCCAAATCATGCAAAATTCTAGGCTGGTTCATAACTCCTGCTCAAGTTTTTACTAAACTTGGTGCGCTGACTCAATGCAATGCAGAAATAATAAATCTGAAATTTCAGCTTTCTAGTTGAAGTAGTTTCGTAGTTATGGGCTTTTAAATCTATAATCACTAAATGGCACTAGATTCTCACTTCACTATTTCGGCTGCCAAAATCCTTGTAAACGCAAGAGAGATGTAGAATAAAAATGTATTTATACATTTTAAAGATTACTGAATTGAAATTGCTCTATGCAAAGGTTCAAATCTGGGTTGTTTTAAGACAGAGGCCACTGCAAGCATTCGATAACATACAAAAGTAGAAACAATAAATATTTTTAACTTCCTAGGTTTCATTCCAATTTTAAATAACTGTATAAGAAAAAGAGCGCTGAAATTTAGCAAACTTTTTAACATAACAAAGAATTATGTTTTGTTAGATAAAATAAATCGAAGCTCAAGTTACTCCTTCTTTTTACAAACATCATAAATATCTTAAAGGCACTTAATTGTCCGTTCTGCATTCTGATTTGTTCTGAGAATTTCCAGTTTTGGTGGTTCTCGACTCCAAAAGTTTTTTTATGGAGTTCAATGCTTTTTTATGAATTTGTAGGCTACCACATAACTTCTGATAATTATGTGTATTGAAGAAAAAAATCTGCCCAGTTGTAAGAGATGAATCGACAAACATTGAGAAGCAATACTTTTTTCTCTGGTAGAAAAGTAAATGCCAAAAGAGCTAGTATTGCTCGAGAATTCCATCTTGCATTACTTAAGTTGGGTATTTTTTGTAACTTTGTAGTAGGAAATTTTCCGGTTTCTTCAAAGAAACGAAAAATTCTGGTCAAATGAAATAGAAATTTCATGTCACCTCGCCACCCTGCTGATTCAGTAATCTTTTCTTCACCATTGTTGAAACCAGCCTGGGGTTTCTCGTAATTACTTAGAAGCTCTAGGATGAATGTATTTTCAATCCTGGGGGATGACTTTTTTCTCCAAGTTCGTTATCCAATACAACACGAAGAACTCTATCAAGGATACGATGCTGACAACCAATAAATTGCGGTTCTTTCAAACCCTTTTGAGCAAATAGTCTTTGCAACTTAATGACAGTGCCATTTCTTTCCCAGTGTTCACACTCGTTGTATCAGCGACAATCATCTATTCACAGTTTCATAAATGGTATTCATCTAAAACAGATGTTATTCCTTTGACAACAGTATCGGCTTTTCCGTTTGATAATTGGAGTGCTTCTAACTTAAATTCTCCCTATTCATTCTTTAAAACTAGCACTTGATATTCTTGGTCATTAATACCTTTACTATCAAAATGAAATTACCAGTTTCTAAATGTAGTGTTTTCTTCATTTTCCTTTTTAGTTTAACAGCTTCTTTGATAGTCGATGTGTAAATAACAGATTGGGAAGGAGTCTCGTTATTGATCCCATCTTGAGATAATTGTCGACAAACTGTTGCTGCTTTTTGGGTTGATAGCTTGGAAGATATTATTAACTTGGTTGCAGTCCCAGTTTTGCTATACTTCCTCCTTGTTTGTGTGGATTCTTCATCTGATTTTTCGGACCCTTGATATTGACTTTCAGTCTCTGCTTCAGACGTTGACGATGACACTGGAGTTGCTCTGGTTGAAGTTGGCATTAAGGACACTTATCTTTTTTTGGATGGATACGTAGTTTTGGAATTGGCTGCCTTTTCAGTTCCATACCCAACTTGTCCCTTGCTTTCAATTTACAGATAATATAACCTTATATCCTCACTGTACAACCATTCACCGTTTTCCTTTGTGATGTCACAAAGTCCTTTCAATGAATCGTATTTTCCTCGTTTTACACATTTATCGTAGTTATTCAGCACTTTTTCTACAATTGCTTGTACATTTTGAATTTATAAATATGGGAAATTTAAGTTCTTTCGCCATAAAAAAAGTTACTTCTTTCGAAATTACCTTTGTCCTTTCTTTCCTTCCTTTAATGGTACCTCCAAGGAACAGGTAGCGAGCGACAATTTGAAGTTTTATTGGTATACTACAGTTGTTTTCCAAAGAATGCTCTTCTAGAGGAACAGGTCTTCTTTTCCTATGTGAGTCTTGAAATTACACGAGATTCTTTGTCCAGATTTTTTGTTACTTTGAGTGACACAAGCACTTCTCTTATGAGACATTATTTTAGATACTGTCTTTGGATAGTTGCACAAGCCTGATATTCTGAAAAACAGTTAATATAGTCAGAGTTTTTAGCGTCAAAGAAATAAAAAAGGAGAGAAAGAAGATATTTCCTAAAGTGGGGCCCAAGTGGTAACAAATTTGAGATGTACTGCTTCTGCTTTGCATTAAGTCAGCACACCAACTCTGGTAAAAAATGGTGTAGGCATTATGAACACCACCCCTAAAATTTTCCATGATTCGAGTCAAAAGTGGTGTTAAATTTCTACAGTTGGGAGCGATATATTTTTTTAAAATTTAAAATAAAGGTTATTTTCCCAACTAACATAAAATTGTTCATCGACTTATGAAACAGAATATTGTTTACTTGCCCCAAATCCAAAAGTCATAGCCCCAATATATATGTGTGTATACATGCATATATAGCCTTCGCCCTAGCCCACCTATACACACATACACACACACGCACACACTCACATACACACACACGCACACACTCACATACACACCCTTGTCATCTCTCACACCGTTGCTACTGCTGTTGCCCCAGCTTTCGCCCAACATATACATACATACATACACACGCACACACTCACACACACACTCTCGCACACTGTTTGCTTACCTTCCTTCTTTTTCCGCTCTCTTTTCTTTGAAAACCCGCACTCTTTTCTTTCTCCTATGTTTCCGACGAAGAGCTCCGCTCGAAACGTCATACCCTCCTCCTTCCCTTTTTTCCTGAGCGCCTAATAGTACTTTAATTGTTCCACCTCCTTGCGTTGTTGTCTTTTTTTCTTGTTTGGATTAACTTTATATATATATATATATATATATATATATATATATATATATATAATATATATATATATATATACGCGGGAAAGAAGCAACAAGAATGGATAGGTTTTTAGTACAATCGTTTCATACAAGGACAGGCTTTATTAAAAGTTGTAAAAATTACAGCATATAAACGTGTCCCGTACTCATCAGCTAAAATACATGTGAGTTCTCTAGACATCCTAGTGGTTGAGGCTATACTCATGAAGTAATGTAGATAATTAAGTAACATAAACATAAACAGATTTCCAAAGTTCATTACAGTTCTTTAAAGATGATGTACAGTCTTATCACAGAATTTTAAAAAGGTTTTAATAGCATCACAGAGAAGGTGACCTAATCCATAGAGCACATATGAATTTCCAGAGATATGATGAGGGATTACATACTCACAGAAGACAAATTTATCCATTGTTAATCACAACGAGGTGGGTCTCAATTCGTGCTTATTAGCATTACAGAGAGGGTGAATTAATCCTTTGTATAGATGCACAATCTCCAATGGTGTAGATGTAAATTTCCAGAGAAATGAAGAGGAATTTCATATTCACAGGCGATAAATTTATCAGTGGTTGAACACAATGAGGTAGGTATCAATTCTTGTTATATGATTAGGTATTTGCCACATTAATCACATTACTGCTATTTACAAGAGGCTGTAGCTATTTAACTTTTAAAGGCTGAAGGGCTTTCTAGAGAGGCAAAGAATAGAAAAGGGACGGGAATAGAAGAAAAGAGAGAAAATAAAGGAGGAGGGAGCAAAAAAGGGGGGGAAGGGGACTAAAAGAGAAGAGAAAAGGAAAAAGAGAATAAGAAGAAGAAAAAGAAAAAGAAAAAAGAGAAAAGAGAAAGAAATAGGGAAAGAAGGGAAAAAAAGAAAAAGAAAAAAAGAGGGTTCTAGTTATACAGAAGAATTAGTAGACGGCAAGTCTGGTTTTAATTTACAGGCATCTAGGAACTAGAGGAGAATATTATTCTTTGACCAGTAAAACAGCTAATTTATTGCTGTTGAAATCAGCTATGAATTTAAAGAGAATCTAAAGAGATAACACAGTCAGGGGTTTAGGGGTCAGATGCTAAAATCAAAAGAAAATACATTAGGAAAATCTAAGTATAATCTTATCAAAAAGTCATTAAAATTTACTTATTTAATTTATTCATTTTATTGTCTTAAGGAGTTGCCGTTATTATTCATACATTGACGGACTACAGGTCAAATCTTAGAAGATCATTTACAAGGTGTAAGGGGATTGTCTATCATAATGAAGATAATCATTTTATCACCGAGGGGGTAGCCTTATTTATTTAATTTTGAAATAGAATTATGGGGCTATAGTAACTCATTTTATTTTATTAGAGTTATGCTACTTAAATTAGATTAAGTTAGGAATTTCTCTTTTTTCTTTTTCTTTTTCTTCTTCTTATTCTCTTTTTCCTTTTCTCTTCTCTTTTAGTCCCCTTCCCCCTCTTTTTTGCTCCCTCCTCCTTTATTTTCTCTCTTTTCTTCTATTCCCGTCCCTTTTCTATCCTTTGCCTCTCTAGAAAGCCCTTCAGCCTTTAAAAGTTAAATAGCTACAGCCTCTTGTAAATAGCAGTAATGTGATTAATGTGGCAAATACCTAATCATATAACAAGAATTGATACCTACCTCATTGTGTTCAACCACTGATAAATTTATCGCCTGTGAATATGAAATTCCTCTTCATTTCTCTGGAAATTTACATCTACACCATTGGAGATTGTGCATCTATACAAAGGATTAATTCACCCTCTCTGTAATGCTAATAAGCACGAATTGAGACCCACCTCGTTGTGATTAACAATGGATAAATTTGTCTTCTGTGAGTATGTAATCCCTCATCATATCTCTGGAAATTCATATGTGCTCTATGGATTAGGTCACCTTCTCTGTGATGCTATTAAAACCTTTTTAAAATTCTGTGATAAGACTGTACATCATCTTTAAAGAACTGTAATGAACTTTGGAAATCTGTTTATGTTTATGTTATTTAATTATCTACATTACTTCATGAGTATAGCCTCAACCACTAGGATGTCTAGAGAACTCACATGTATTTTAGCTGATGAGTACGGGACACGTTTATATGCTGTAATTTTTACAACTTTTAATAAAGCCTGTCCTTGTATGAAACGATTGTACTAAAAACCTATCCATTCTTGTTGCTTCTTTCCCGCTTATAATCACCCCGCATTACTGTATTGTTAAAACAGTATAGTTCTTTTTGGTGCATCTAAGTTAGGTACCATATTCAAGTAAATTCATTTAAATTAACTTGAATCTTTATTGCTTTTTGTATATATATATATATATATATATATATATATGATAGATAGATAGATAGATAGATAGATAGATAGATAGATAGATAGATAGATAGATAGATAGATAGATAGATAGATAGATATACGTATAACGATATATATTGGACTAGCTGTTAGGGTGCGTGTCTCCCCTTCATAAACACAAGGACACAGGAAATGTGTCAAAGCCGACAGGAAGCGTCGTAGCTTCCTAGGGCTAAATAGCGGTGAGGTGATTCCCTTTACGGGACTGTCATGTTAAGTTGACAGTATACAACCGCTCTATATATATATCGTTATACGTATATCTATCTATCTATCTATCTATCTATCTATCTATCTATCTATCTATCTATCTATCTATCTATCTATCTATCTATCTATCTATCTCTCTCTCACTCTCTCTCTCTCTCTGTATATATATATATATATATATTATCATTTACTCGGCCGAACCATCAAGTAAAGAGAATGCAGGTACACCAACACCCGTTGTCAAGAAGTAGTGGAGGACAAACACAGACAAACAAATGCGAGCTCGCACACACGCACTCACACATACACACACTCACACACATTTTTCAATTTCCGTCTACCAAATCGACTCACAAGGCTTCGTTGACTTCAGGCTATTATAAGAGACACTTGCCCAAGGTGCCACTTAGTGGGTCTGAATCCGGAACCACGTGGCTGGAAAACAAGCTTATTAGCATTCAACTAGCTATGAACAGCTTATAGACATCGAGAAGCCTCACCTCAAAGGGCAGCTCAGGAGAACAAGGTGAGTGGCTACATGGCATTTAAAGCTAGGCCTGCTCTCTCTCTGAGAAGACAATATCAATACTAAGTAAAGTCCTTCGGGGAATTGTACTTTGAGCACTACTGTTCGTGATGGCTCTTTTGGTCCTGCTTTCAGTCATACAGTCAGCGACTCTCTCTCCAGCTATGCACACGAAACCAAAGCATCATAATTACTTAATGATCCTGCGGATAACTCAAAGCTACAGAATGAAAGACCTAAATGCAATATATAGATTGCCTGAGAAAAACACATTGCTGTTCAATGCTGAGAAATTATAAGCTCTCCTCGATCAGCCACCAAACAGATTGCAAACAAAATACAGAGGACCTGGGGATATTGCAATCCTAGAGTCAGGGTCAGTGTGTGACAAGGGAATCCACATCAGTTGTGATGCATCACTTCGTGTAAATATTGCTAAGGCGATTGACTGTTTAAACTCTGAGATCATTTAGAGCATGGTAAAAGAAAACCACCTTCTTTCTTATGGAGAACACTTGTTCTAAGTCACCTGGACATTTGAGTACGTAAAATTCTCTTGAAAACTGTTTTCTATTCTCTTCTATTTTTCTATATTTCTCTATGAAAATAGAAAGCTTGCTTATATTTCAACTTAACACATTTCTGTGTCTGTGCAAGTATTTGGGTGTGCACAAAATCATTTGTGTGAGTGAATGAGTGAGTGTGTGTGTATGTGTGTGTGTGTGTGTGTGTGTGTGTGTGTGTGTGTGTGTGTGTGTGTGTGTGTGTGTGTGTGTGTGTGTGTGTGTGTTAGTGTGTGTGTTTATTTTATGTGGTAGAGATATGACTTAGTGGATATAACATATACTTCCCTTTCAGTTTCCGTCAACCAAATCCACTCATAAGGCTTTGGTCGGCCTGAGGCTATAGTAGAAGACACTTGCTCAAGGTACCATGGAACGGGACTAAACCAAGAACCATGTGGTTGGTAAGCAAACTTCTTAGCACACAACCACGGCTGCGCCTGCATGGAAGCTCCGCTTCATAAAGTCAGCTTCATCACACATCTTGACACGTTGATTCTACTACTGACTCTTACATTAAGGATATACGTTATGCAGAATATTCAGTCGCTTGTTGTGTGCCCCACTTCGGTCATGAATGACCATGGGACTGCACTTAGAAAGTTACCCTCCGAGGCACAAGTCCGGGCAGCAGTCGTCCACGCATACCAGCCTCCTCTCCACGCCACCGATGTTATCCAAGGGAAAAGCAAAGGCCGATACATCTTGGCACCAGTGGAGTCGCAGCTCATTTATTAACGTGCAACTGGTAGAGCACTCGACAGACACGTGTACCCTTAACATAGTTCTCGAGGAGATTCAGCGTGACACAGAGTGTGACAAGGCTGGCCCTTTGAAATACAGGTACAACAGAAACAGTAAGAAAGAGTGAGAGAAAGCTGTGGTGAAAGAGTACAGCAGGGCTCACCTCACCCCACCCCTGACGCAGCCTCGTGGAGCTTTAGAGGTTTTTGCTCAATAAACACTAATAATGTCCGGTCTGGGAATCGAAACCGCGATCCTACGACCGCGAGTCCGCTGCTGTAACCACTGGGCCATTGCGCCGCTTACGCTACAAATTAATAGGCAGGTCACTCAGTTGATCAAGCAACTAAAATGCTCATCGTCGAAACCTACTGAGATCCGTTTTTATTGTAGTTAACTTATATGTGCACTGAGGAATCTATGCCTTGAGCCTCTCTGTGTTTTCTGCATTAGATTTTGTGCTTTCTGAAAAATAACAAATTCATTATAATAGCAGCATCTACGTTAAAAGTGCAACATTATATTGTCAGTTTCGATTTGAATTGTTTAGAAATATCGAATAGAAAAGAGAGAAAACTGAGGAAAACAAAAGTAACAGAACCGTATATACCATTCATATATCCTATATATATTCATATATGCATGCACATACACAGACATACACACACACGAATATATACACACATAAACAAGCATATACAAGCATGACTGACATATATATATATATGGTATGTATGCACACATATGTGTGTGTGTGAGTGTGTGTGTACAAGCAAATATATACTTATACATATATATATATATATATATATATCGATATATATGCGCATGTGTGTATATACATATATATATATATATATATATATATATATATATATATATATATATATATATATATATGTATATATATATATAAATAAATAAGTATATATAAATAAATAAATAAATATATATATATATATATATATATATATATATATATAATATATATATATATATATATATATATGCTTACGTGTGTATGTGTGTGTGCGTGTGTGTACATTGTCCAAAGGAGTAATAATTCAAGAAAAATAAAAATAGGATACTGAGAGAAAATGTTGAATGTAATTTTCAAAACCCTGTCTGGAATTATAAGATGCAATTCAAATATTTGCAGAAGGTCATCAAAGAATTTAGCAAGCTTCTATTTTGAGGGAAGTGTAAACAATATCCTTCAGTGAATTTATTTTGTTCTCTTGCAGTTACCGAGTGCTCTCCTCGTTTCGTATTCATTTCAACGTACTATTGTCTTTGAGGTTCACCAATAAATGTGAGAAGTAGGGTAGCTACAAATGTAGAGTATGAACTAAAGATTTTTGTCAACTTCAAAGAATTTGTTTCGCATAAATTTTGTTGGATTTCTTCTTAAACCGGTTTAAAAATCAGACGTTATTTTGAGTTCGTGACGTTTATTTTAAGCGACTATCGATAATTTAGCGACACAGAAAGTTCTTGATACTTTTATCACGGCAACTACATATACTCATACATACATACATACACAGGCATTCACCCAAACATATATGTACACACACTGAGAAATGAGGACATGCGTACTCACACATACATATACTCAGTGTTGCTATGAATGAAATTTGAGAAGTATATTCATGCTTTCATAGGAAATATTCTGCAGCATGCCTATAAGTTTTAAATATGAATAATCTTCCATATATTCATGTTCGAAAATGCTCATACTGTATATCAGTAAAGTTGTGTGCGTGCTTGCGTGTGTGTGTGTGTGTGTGTGCGTGTGTGTGTGTGTGTGTGTGTGTGTTGTGTGTGTGTGTGTGTGTGTATGTGTGTATGTGTGTATGTGTGTATGTGTGCGTGTGTGGTAAATGCCCCTTAGTTTTATGCATGTTAGCATGATGCAGACATATAAGAGGATTTTTCAAGAGTTTTTATTTCTCGTTTACTTATATATTCTTTAACACACTTAATCAGTCCTAACTTATCGACTGAATACGTCTACTTAACAGTTAAATGTCATCTTGTTATTAGACTTACGAAGGGTCGATCCATGGACAAGTGTGTCAGTTATCCAGACCATTTAGTTGTAAATATGGATTACAGAGCACAGCTATAAAGGGAGCATACTCGGTGCAAAAGTAACAGCTGTTTCGTTAGATTCTTAGATTGATTTTCAACCTCAAAGGAAGTTGTAGGACTGGACACCGATTATATGTTTATTCTTTCAGAGAAGCGACGAAATTATCGGAAATTATACAGCATGTAGACCTCTTTGTATGAAGTCAACTGGCGTAGTGAAACCAAAGAGCAGGGGCGGACCTAATTGGGGGCTGAGAGTCACGTGCCCCTCCCCCCTCAAGAAAAGAAGTGCGCTCTTCTAAATAATATTATTACTCCCTTTTCTCCTGGAAGTGTATTCCCTTCTGACCTTGAGCCATCCCTTCGAAAAAATAAAAAAACGCATTCAACGAAAAGATTTTGATACGCTTGGCATCTAATTTCTTAGTTTTTCATGAATTTAATATGACACGGATTAACAATAAAAATGAATATTCAACTAAATCTGTCTGTATTTTATACTACTAAATTATTCATAACAACCTGTGACCTGTTGCCTCATATTTAATTCTATTTAAACAAATACCTATGTCTACAAATAAGAATCTTATTTCATATGACATGTCCGTCGATTTACGTGACCTTACATATGCTCTTCTTTGGTCTCACCAAACCAGATGACCTCATACTGGCACTCCGTCGGTCACGGCGACGAGAGTTCCACTTGATCTGATCAACGGAACAGCCTGCTCGTGAAATTAACGTGCAGGTAGTTGAGCACTCTACAGACACGTGTACCCTTAACCTACCCGTCATGGAGATTCAGTGTGCTACAGAGTGGGACAAGGATGGCCTTTTGGAATGCAGGTACTACTCATATTTGCAACGTGAAATAAAATCTTTCGCTCAAGGACACATGCGACACCGATTTTCGAACCCATGATATTACGATCATGAGCCGATTACCTTAACCACTAAACCACGCCTCTTCACCAGTTGATCTCATACAAAGTAGTGTACAAGCCTTTTGACTTATTTTCATGACTAAGGTTGTCTATAATCCATTGAAGCCCAACGCTGTAAGACGAAAACTAAGCTGTTTAAATAAAGACAGCTGAGTGCCTGCTTCAAACGTGGTCAGTATTTTATCACTAAGGAATGTGATGCAACACAGTGGTGCACGAGTTCTAAACTGAAACAAGATTATATTTTTTTAACTAAATTGTCGCTGTTGGACAGCTCGGAAGGAACTAAGCACAAACTTATAAATAGTTTCTACTAATAAGAATTATTAACGTTTTTTTTTTTTAGCTGTTACGGTTATTGAAACATTTTTGCGCACCGTTGTATGTTACTTGCCTTTCTAAGGCATTTTTCAGCTGATTTACAGGAAACTGGTGAAACGATCTTTTGCGAGTCCGGACAGCAAAACTCCAGTTTCGATAAAGATCCACTGAATTTTACTTCTACTTGTTGCTCCAAAAAGAATATCAACAATAACGTGCAGAACAGTCAGGAAGTACAAGGCATTGGGCTATGCGAACGGTCTTCCGCTTTTAATTTTGGGGTTCATATTAGTTTTTGATTGGAATCTCAATCTAACTACAGCCATCGATATCTAACGATTTAGTGAGCAACCTTGAGTTACGTTCATCACAATACACAGCTAAAGTTTCCGGAACTACGAATGTCTATGAATTTTTATAGAGAAAACTGTAAACGGCTGAGTCATTGATAGACTTTTAACATAGAAAGTATACAGGCAAGTGTTGTAGAAAGGATAGAAAGGTTTACCAGTTCTTCTGAGAATTTACAGGCCTTTAATGAGTGTTCCTTTTATCCTTCAATTTTTAGCAAGTGATATCGCCAACGGGAAAAACGATGGGTAAAATTCTCCCAAATACACCCACTTTGACTGCAGTGAAGCACAGCTGCATAAAAAGAAACTCTTTTAGAGGATTATTTACTTCATAATTTTAAATTCTTGTCTAACCCATTTGATGGAGTCTACTGTATAATTTTCTACTTGAAGATCAGTGTCAAAAATAAGAGAATCTTTCATGAATATTTCCAAAGTATCGGCCTGATCTGCGGCTGAAGTAACGCCTTGAATTTTGTTTTCTGATTCTTGCACAGATGGAAGAAATTCTAGTCATGAATGAATAGTGAATATATTGCTCTCAGCTGCAATAATTTTGGAGCTGCAGTCTAGCAATGTAAGCTGAGATTCTAAAAAGATTTTATGTATCAGCCAACAAAAATTCGTTGTCAATTGTTCACAAACGGTGTGCTCGTAGTCAGCTATTTGCAAATGGCGTGTTTGTAGTCCGTTATTCGCAAATGACGTGCTTGTAGTCAGTCGTTCGCAAATGGCGTGCTCTTAGTCAGTTCGCAAATGGCGTGCTTGTGCTATACTACAACTTTGCTGGACGACTGAATCAAGGCCCTTCTTTTTAAACCAGTTACGGTGTCATCATTGACGGTGTACCTAAAAATAATTTCAAAAAATTTTTGGAAATGGAGTTTGCTAGGATTCGCTTGGATAGTAGTCACTCGTTCCTTCGAATGTAGTTTTACACCTGTCGTAACTGCTTCGTTCATTTGGTAAAGTAAGTGTTTGTTTGCATGTTTTGCTGTTATTGTTTGAAGTGTTACCAACATTTTGTGTGTCACTGTTAATCTACATAGAAATATCGATATGTTTGTCTTTTGTTGAATCTTGTGTATTTTTGCTGTTTATAATTTTCGCTTTCATTTCTTTTCGGTTGGAAAAGCATGTTTTATTTATCAATATTTTTTTATGGTAGAAGTTTCCGTTTATTGTTGTAGATGAATTCTATTGTTTAAAAATCTCCGATGAGAAAATACAAAATATCAAAAAGAAAACAAATACTTACCTCATTTATTTTAGTTAAAAAGTAAAACCCATTTGTTTCAAGGTCCCATTGTATTCTAAAGTTAAAGAGGAAAAAAGATGTACTATTCACTTTGAAATAGGTAAAATATCCTTTTATAAGCCTAACAGAAACTAAGAAAAAAGAATATTTTAACGCGAAAAGTAACAATATCTTAAAATATACAAGTTAAATATTCAACAAATAAAATAATAATGACTCGTATCAAGGTTTGCCTTCTCAAGCAAGGATGAGAAAATACTTACTAGAATAGATAACTAGCTTCTAAAACCGAGTGCGGAACTTCCACTATCATTGGAATTGTGACCAATGTTAACCTGGAGTCTCCGGTTTATTTGTTTTTATTTTGTTTTGTGTTGTTTTTTCTTCGCCGGCTTCCCTTTCCTCCTCTACTTCGGTTACTCAGGCAAAAAACCCTTTAGATGGTAATTGCTTTCATAACTATCGCTAAAGGGATGCACTGGAAGGTAGTACGCCCTCAGTATTCAATGGTGCACCTTCGGATTTAGAAAATACATTATTTACATTATTTACATTTGATGGATATTTGTCCTCATCTTGATTATTGTTAGCACAACGTTTCGGCTGATATACTCTCCAGCTTTCATCAGGTGTCTTGGGGAAATTTCGAACCTAGGTTCTCATTCTTAAGGTATTTTTAATGTTATTACTATTATTATTTTTTCCTTCTTTCTTCAAATTTTCTTCCATTTCTCGCCGAGTGTTTTCCGTACACCTAGGGCATAGAAGCTCATTGTATGCATTCCCAGATTACACACGCAAATTCACAGGTAAGATATGTATTTAAAAAATTAATAAATAAATAAATTCATGAATGGGTGTTGTTTTCACGGCGATAATGCTCTGATGAAGGCTGGAGGGTATATCAGCCGAAACGTTGTGTTAACAACAAACAACATAAGGACAAATATCCGTCAAATGTAAATAACGTAAATAATGTACATAATTCCTCATCTCTTAAATATAGAACTGTATTAGAAAATACAGTTTACAAAAGTCTTCCCGCACTACGTTGCTTGAAGCCTGACTAACTTTTCTTCTTAAACTATGCCCGCCGCTAAGTGGATTCACTGGATGGTACTCTCAATGGCACACCCTCAGATTTAGAGAAAATCTTCCTGCAATACAGATTAGTGCTCACCCAGAATGTTCTGAAGCACTCCACCATACACCAAAGTCTGGTGACGGGCCTGCCTCTGCTATTGATTCTGCAACACGACTTTCATGGTTTACATTGTTGACTGGATAATCTGGTATAGCTCTGTAGTTTTTTGTTTTGTTTTGTTTTGTTTTGTTTTGTTTTTTTTTTTTTTTTTAAGAGGACAAAACTAAAAGCAAGTCAGCAATCAACACCATGGCTAATACTTCTTATCACCATCCAGTATTCGTTCAGACTAGGAGTGGCTGTGTGGTAAGTAGCTTGCTTACGAACCACATGGTTCTGGGTTCAGTCCCACTGTGTGGCGCCTTGGGCAAGTGTCTTCTACTATAGCTGCGGGCTGACCAAAGCCTTGTGAGTGAATTTGGTAGACGGAAATTGAAAGAAGCTTGTCGTATATATATATATATATATATATATATATGTGTGTGTGTGTGTGTGTGTGTGTGTGTGTGTGTGTGTGTGTGTATGCATGTATGTGTTTGTGTGTCTGTGTTTGCCACCCCCAACATCGCTTGACAACCAATGCTGGTGTGTTTACGTCCCCGTAACTTAGCGGTTCGGCAAGAGAGACCGATAGAATAAGTACTAGGCTTACAAAGAATAAGTCTTGGGGTCGATTTGCTCGAATAAAGGCGGTGCTCCAGCATGGCCACAGTCACATGACAAACAAGTAAATGAGTAAAAGAGTAAAAAATGTAAGAAGCGCTTATCCATCTCACAATTTCAATTCCTTTCCTTGCTTTCCGTCTAAGCATTTTTGTGCTAAATGTTAAATAGATACAAACTTGTTACCAGCTCCAATATTCGAACCTGTAAGTAAGAACCTGTATTTTGTCATGCAGAAAATTTTTCGCTATAGACAAATAGGTGTAGAGTGACCCCTAACCATGACTTTCTCATGGGTTTCAATATGCCTGAAGCACATTTGAACTGGCAGCAAGTATATATTTATACACATTATCGCTTAGAGCTGTTACTCTGTAATTCAGTGGATCCCAATTCTTTTCGGGCTGCCGCCCTCTTGATAACCGGGCCACATTCCTAATGCCCCCATCCCAACTAACCATCACAAACATAGACTTCTTTCTAAAGTAAATTCAAAGCAACTCTATTTCACAAATAAAACTTAACCTAATAAACCCATTATTTTGCTGGTTTTACACGAATCTCTACTCCATTATCACCCCACTTTTCTTCAACGCCCCCTTGGAAATTTCCACTGCCCCAGGGGGCAGTACCGCCCACTTTGAGAACCACTGCACATAGAGAGTTCCATTGACCTTACCGCGTTGAATGGTGAGTGCTCTCCACACAATAGACATACACTTAACTGTTGTCTTCGCTGCAAATAAAAGTCCTTGGTATATTTTAGTATACACGAAAATGTGATCTTTCTCCTTGCAAATGTTTGAATAAAATCTACAGATAAAGAGACAAATGATCTTGGCCTATCATAATTTTTCCAATTCACATGCTTTTTTCCGCACGAATCTGGCATTGTCACCCCCTCCCCCGTTTCATCACCATTATCAACGTCGTCGTCGTCGTCGAAGTCGTCATCATCGTCAATAGGGCCGTGGCTGCTCAGGAATGAAGCCAATAAAAAGAAAGGCTACCTAAGTCCAATGAATTCTTCTCCCTCAGTATATAACTGGTACCATAGGAAAAACGAAAAGTAAGCATCAAATATCAAGTGTTATCACATATTTGGAGCTGTGATATGTGTTCAACCATAACAATGGTGGAGATGGGAGTGCTGGTGGAAGTGGTGGTGCGGAGGCGGCGGAGGCGGCGGCAGCGGTGGCGGTGGTGGTGGTGGTGGTGGTGTTACTGATGCCGGAGCTGGTATTGGCCAAGATAAAAACGGGTAAGCTTGAAAAAGACATTGCAAAAATATTATAATATCGATGTGAATGATGATGGCGTGGCTCCTGATGTCTACAACGGTTCGTTTCTTTCATCATCATCATCATCATCATCATCGTCATCATCATCATCATCATCATCATCATCATCATCATCATCATCATCACTTTCCTTATCATCATCATCATCGTCGCCATCATTCTCATCGCTATCGTCATCATCAACATCATCATCATCAGCATCATCACCATCATCATCATCATCATCATCACCATCTTCATCGTCGTCATCGCCATCGTCGTCGATGACAACATCATTATCCTTATTATTACAATCATATCATCATCTTTCAAAATTTGCTGAATAGGAAGAAGAAAAAGATTAAATATGATTTATAATTCATACGCTGCGTATTTGCTTTTTAAAGCAGAAATAAAGTCAAAGGATACAAACCGATTTTCGTTTTTTTCACTCTTCTTTTCCAATGTCCGCGGTATTAGTTTTGTCTAAATATACGAGTATGCCTATCTATGTAAGTGCGTGTGTATGTGTACATTGGTTTCTCTGTGTATATATATAAAGCAGTTATAAACAGAACTGGACGATTTTGGCTTCAAATGTCATCCTCTCTGCATACGCACATAACCATATGAATACATATATATAATAATGTATATGCATGTGCCTATATATATATATATATATATACACGCACATGCATATGTATTATTATATATGTATGTATTTATATGGTTATGTGCGTATGCCAAAATCGTCCAGTATATATATATATATACATACACATACACAAACACATATATACATATACACATATATATACATACACACACACACATATACATATATACACACGAATATATATATATGTTTGTAGGTATGTATGTATGTATACGTATATATGTATATATGTATATATGTGTGTATAGTCAGTCCATAAAAAAAATAGCAATAGAAGTGAAATAAAACAAATAGATTCGTTTACGTGAATTATTCAGCACTATCGATCTGCGATAAATGTTAAAAACGGCCGCTTCAGAAATTTATTTTTATTCTACATGATGTCGGCAGAATTGCAGATATTTCTAAGAGTCTCTGTGCCTGATCAAAACGTTCTGGTTCTTGTATTTTTTTTTGTGTTTTGGTTTTGTCTTATGATTTTTTTTCTTCCTATTTTAATATAAGACTAGTTGTCAAGAATTTCATATGCGATTTCGAAGATAGAGTTACTAGATGAAATTTCCCTTTTGTTTTTCTTTTTAAAACTTGATGCTTTTGTAATTGCGAAAAAAAAGAAAGAAAGAAAAAAGGACCTTTGAGGCATCGATGCAATGGTGTGACAAAACCTCTCCGACGAGGTTGAGGTAGAAGACAAATTATTGTTGTTACATTCAACCAATCATTTGCTGAAACAAGTGTGCTCGAGGTCACTTTGTAGAATTGTAAAATATCTAAAAATAGCAAAAACTAGATAAGGTCAAGGGAAATCAAAAAAGAAAGTAAAATTAACTGGACTAAATCAGTTCTGAGAACCAACGGAAATAGACCCACCGCACCTCAACTTATTGGAAAGATGGGAAAAGAAATTTATACCGTTGGCACACTTCGGTTAATTTAGCATTACTACTGCTACTACTACTATTATTATGACTACTGGTGTTATTATGACTATAAGTGGTAGCACTAAAACACCGAAAGTAAAACGAAATGCAGTGAGAATAATAATACTACAGGCAAAGAGCTTGAAATTTTGAGGGAAGGAACGAATCGATTACGTCGACGCCATTGTTTCACTGACGCTTAGTTTATCGACCCCGAAAGGATAAAAAACAAAGTTGACCTTGGCCGAATTTGGACCAAGAACGTGAAAACGGACGAAATACGGCTAAGCATTTTGCCCAGCGTGCTAAACATTTTGCTAATTCACCAACCTCATAATAATAATAATAATAATAATAATAATAATAATAATAATAATAAAAATAAAAAAATAAAAATAATACTCTCTTTACTCTTTTACTTGTTTCAGTCATGTGACTGTGGCCATGCGGGAGCACCGGCTTTAGTCAAGCAAATCGACCCCAGGACTTATTCTTTGTAAGCCTAGTACTTATTCTATCGGTCTCTTTTTCCGAACCGCTAAGAGTTACGGGGACGTAAAAGACACCAACCAGCATCGGTTGTCCAGCAATGTTGGGGGGACAAACAGACACACAAACATATACACACACACATACATATATACATACATATACATATATACGACGGGCTTCTTTCGGTTTCCGTCTACCAATTCCACTCACGAGGCTTTGGTCGGCCCGAGGCTATAGTAGAAGACACTTGCCCAAGGTGCCACGCAGTGGGTCTGAACCCGGAACCATGTGGTTGGTAAGCAAGCTACTTACCACATAGCCAATGATAATAATAATAATAATAATAATAATAATAATATAATAATAATAATATGAAATGCGGTGGAAAAGGAAAGAAAGGAAAACAAAACTTCAGCAACAATATCAACAACCACAAAAACAACACAAATAACAAAAACTGCTGGAAAAGTTTTTAAAAAAAAAACACACACACACACAAGAATGACCTGACAATAGCAATGGTTGCAAAATCTGGAACAATTCAACAAAAACGGAACAAATAATGAAGATGCTGGTGATAACAACAACAACCCCGTCGACAAAACAAAAACAAAAACAAAACAATAACTGGCAGCAAGAAAAAATCACACACCAAACAAAAGCTGCCACAGCAGATACAACAATAAAACGTTAACGATAAGAAAAACAGTAGGTTAATCTATTGGCCATTCAGTAAAAATGTCGGTAATTCAATAGTTGTCCATGTTTGTTTTAAAAAATAATATTGAATTTATCATATTGACTTTTACATTAAAAGAAATGAACTTATGTTATGGCTTCAGCTTCCGAGCACCGTCT
>NC_043005.1:42871869-42874369 GCF_006345805.1 Octopus sinensis
CTTTCTCTCTCCCTATCTCTTTTTCTTATGTTAGGTTCAACTTGTGAGCTTCGCATTCTCTCCCTTCACTTTCATTATTACTATTTCATTTGCCACAAAAACAGTGTCTTTAGCACAATAGCACGCACTGATCGAAATCTATCATACTTTGCTTACCATGCTTACCATGAAGGTGTTGAAAATTTATTAAAAGAATAATTGGTATTTGAACCAAATACTTTAGAGTCACCACTCTTGATTTTCAAGATCGTTGCTCAAGCCCAATGGTTCTCAACCATTATTTATCTATGGACCCCTTCAGTTACTATTTTATTCTGATGGATCCCTCCATAGCCATTCAGTGCTTAAAAACAAGATTTATAGAGACTTCACTCAAAATTCCTATTCCGTTTTTCACACATTAAGTTGTGTAGGTTGAACTATGTAAAATGTTAGAGAAAGAAACTTAGCCATTTCTTGCAATACATACCAAAGCATACATCTAAAATAAAAATAAAAATTTAGGGGTTCTTCAGATACTATTGTGGATACCTAATTACATATTTTGTTGCGTGAAACCTCCAAAAATCTTATATGGTCCCTGGTTGAGAACCACTGCTCAAGCTGATTTAATGTTTTCTGGATGTAATTATACGGTATTGTAGATTCTATCAAAGAAGGCATGTTGCCGTTATAATACTAGAAGGAATAATCATCCAGTATGCTTATTTATCAACCTGTAATACATATTTATGAGGCAGCATGAAATTTGCTTCTTTTTATTACTGAGCTTTTAAAGTAATGTAGAGTTTCACGAGATAAGTCTAAATATAATTCCATATGTGTATCTAAAAATTGTAGTTCTTTATTATCTCATTGAATGTAACTACATTTATAGACAATGTAATATCGGAACAAATGTCTTAGTTGTTTAACTGTTTCCAAAAAGTCTGTAAATCAGAATATATCAGTCGTGTATATGACGCTGATGTCTTTGTTTCTTTTGTTGTTGAATGTGCATGTGGCGAATGGTGGTGAACAGTGGCGAGTGGTGACGAATAATAGCGAACGGTGGCGAGTGGTGACGAATAATAGCGAACGGTGGCGAGTGGTGACGAATAATAGCGAACGGTGGCGAATGGATATGTATTGGTCACAGAGATCAACTTTTAGATATTGTATGGAAATATTTCCTCTGTCGCTCGCTCTTTCACTTTTATATCTGACTAAAATATAAAATATCTTAATGAAATCCTCTCAGCAGGTAAATCAGCCTCAACCAACTTCATAAAAAAAAAATTGTTTGTAAAGTAACTCGATGTATTTTAGTGTATGACTCAGTGGTAAAAAGATTACTTTCCAACTACATGGTTCCGGGTTCAGTCCTGTTACGTGGTACCTTGGGCAATTATCTTCTACAATAGCTTTGGGTCGACCAATCCTTCTGAGTGGATTTGGTAGTCAGAAACTGAAAGAAGGCCGTCAAATATTTATATATGTGTACTGTGTGCGGGTTTGAATCTGTGTCTCTTTTTCTGTCTGTGTTGACAAGCGGTGTTTGTGTATTCACGTCTCTTTAACTTTGCCACTCGGTTAAAGAGACCAGTAGAATAAGTTATCAGGCTTAAAAATAACTATTAAGGTCGATTCGTTCAACTGAAATTCTTCAAAGAGGTGCCCCAGCATGGCCGCAGTCTAACGACTGAAACAAGTAATCGATTAAGAATTAAAAGATAAAAAGTGGGAGATTAAGAAAATACCTCCATCAGTATTTAAATGTTCCTCTATCTTACCTTTATACATTCATTTCCCACGTTCAACCTGGCTATAAAAGGAAACGAGGATATCGTCTTATGAACCTGAGCGATACACTAGGTTTCGTAGATCTCCACTGATCAATAAGCAGTTTCTCAATCACTCTCTTACGTATCAATAAAAATGCGCTGCAGAATACAGTAATCTCTGATTTTTCTACGAATGATATAGCGAGATGGTCATGGATGGGATGCCTTCGATCGTAGGTTTGGTGGATCAAACTTGATGTTGGGTTAAACGGCAACAACAGCTACATCTTACGAGCTATATATAGGTTTCACTTTTTGGCACAAGGCCAGCAATTTCGGGGTGAGCTAGGTCGATTATATCTACCCGAGCGCTCAATCAATACTTGTTTTATCGATCACGAAAGGATGAAAGGCAAAAGATGAAAGGATGAAAGGCAAAGTCGCCCAAAGGATGAAAGGCAAACTCGCCCAAAGAATGAAAGGCAAAGTCGTCCTTGGCGGAATTTGAACTCAAAATATAAAGACAGACGAAATACCACAAAGCATTTTATCCAGCGCCATACGAGTTATATATTAGCTTACGAGAATTTAGTTGTCTGCTTATGCTATTGAAAAACATATTCATTTCAAATTTCAAAAATTATTCTCGTAACCTTCATACACATCGAGATACATTCATTTCGTTTTTCAAGCACATACATGATAACATTAGAATTCGGTTGTTTAAATAATTTTAC
>NC_043005.1:42879369-42896869 GCF_006345805.1 Octopus sinensis
GGTAATTGTATATCCATGGGTGAAAGTGCTTCAATGTAATATTTTGTAGTTAATCGCCTATGTGCAATTTATAATGTTCAAGCATTAAATTTCAGTATATTCAACATTTTACCTCATTTAGTACTCACGCCCAGTCATGATAAACATGTTAAATGTATTTATTTTGTAGTCAAATTTTTGTTACAAGGAAGCTCTATATCAGGAAAAATGCATTAGAATGTTCCATAAAATGTCGGTATCAGTAAAATGTATCAGAATACCCCAGAAAAATGGCGGTTAATTTATTTATGAAATATATCAGATTACATTATGTTTCATAATATGTGAATATCAAAGGGGGGGGGGTCATATTCATACATGTCAGAATATTCTATTATTATCAGAATATCATCGTATCAGAAAACAAATAACAGAAAACAAATAACAGAAAACCCTGTCGAATAATCTTGTATTTAAGTTTATTTTAATTTTGTATTTTTTCTTCTTTTTTTTTTTGTAGTCTACCGAACACTTGCCGTACACTTATATGTATGTGGCACACGTAGACATCGTAACGTATGAGTAGAAAATAAATGGCTCCAAAGTTTACACCATTGTTCATCTTTATTGTCACAGTGGTGATTGTGGCCCCAACTGCCTAGATTTCTACACGAAGCAGCAACAAAATGTGTGTGTGTGTGTGTGTGTGTGTATGTTTATGACAAGATTTGAAAGTTTCTGCCTACCAAATTCATTTGCAAGGTAGTAATCGGTCTGAGACTCTTGTAGAAGAAATTTGCCGAAGGTACTGTGCAGTGGAACTGAACCCGAAACCACGTAGTTACAAAGCAATCTTCTTTTCCATATAGCCATGTTTTTTTTTATGCATTAAGTTAAGAATTGACTTAATGCATGTAAATAAAGATGGCTGTATTACAGGAAGCCATGGATTTGGTTTGGATGGGAATCATTGTTTTTCAAAAATATGTGTATAAGATCCTGTCTCTGCTTGTGTCAAAAAATACATGATAGATAGATAGATATTACCACTTCTCTCAAACCCACACACCCAAGGAAGATTTTGACTCAATGGAGACTATATAAAGGCAGGACTAACTTCAGTGCATCGCAGTTCGACGATAGCTTAAATGGCCGACACTTCGAAGTCACTTTCAATAATATTCTTATTCAAGAATAATACATTTGCACTCTACAAAAGTATAGAGTAACCCATCAGATTAACGTAATTTTTTTTTTTATCATAACTGAATATAAATAGAAATACACACATATGCATATATGTTTGTGTTCATACATGTATGTATAAGTGTATGCGCGAGGTGTATTTATATTCTATCGTTTCAGCTCATTGAAATTATAATATTCTATTTTCAGCAGGAAGAGGAAGGACTTTTTCTGAGACTCAGTGCAGAATAACCAAACAGTATCCCTCTGCATTGATTTTATTCATCATGAAAGATTCATCAATATACAATAGACTCAGTTTTTTTTTCTTCTTCTTCTTCTTCTCCTTTGTAGTCACATAAAATTATTCTCCTTGTGACAATAAGTCAACTGGCTAGAATTATGCTATCGATTTCAGACCACTGTTTAAAAACTTTCAATTTGGAATACTTATTTATATGCACTGACGTGGAAGTGAGGGATCGCTTGCAAACTTAATTTGTCATTCCATTCTGAGAAATTTCTAAATTTATAAGAAGCTTGCTAGTTCACCGATTCTTTATGGTTCACTTATATGCACGTTTTCCCTTCATGTCTTTAATTCCTCGACGGAGAAGAGCCCGATATTTATAATTATATATATAATTCTTTAACAAGAATAGTGTTGACAGTGAGTTCGAAGTTTCGGTTTCCTTATCCTTCATCGGATAATCCGTTAAATGCTAAGCAGATCAAAACCATGAAGTTACTGTCAACACTAATTCTTGTTAAAGGCTAATAAATCTGAACTCTGCAAAAGGTTTTGAGTAATCTTTCAATTTATTGTGAAATTGCCATTCTAATTCGGCATAAATAAATATGTATATATATATATGTGTGTGTGTGTGTGTGTGTGTGTGTGTACGTACGAACTTATGTATGTACGTACTTCTGTATAACTTACATGGCCAACTAACGTTTAGATATATTTCTTTATTGCCCACAAGGGTCTAAACATAGAGGGGACAAACAAGGACAGACAAAGAGATTATGTCGATTACATCGACCCCAGTGAGAAACTGGTACTTTATTTATCGACCTGAAAGGATGAAAGGCAAAGTCGACCTCGGCGGAATTTGAACTCAGAACGTAAAGACTGACGAAATACAGCTAATCATTTCGCCCGGCGTTCTAACGTTTCTGCCAGCTCACCGTCTTACCTTCGCTAAAATATTAAATTCTCTGTTAAGCAAAATTCTAAGCCGAAGATTGTCAGTGAAACACGATTGTTCGTATCCCTCTTCCGTAGAACTATCTCTGCCCAGCTAATAAAGCTCGGTGTGTTTCCAGTGGTGGCAGACGTCTCTTGATTCAAAAGGTTATTAATTACAGATTTTACTAAAAGTTTTTCTTCCACTCTGATCATGTTTTGAATCAATTCTTAGAATTTCTCTCAGGCCGATCGTCATATTTATCTGATACGTCCTTGAAGAAATCTAAACAATAAATAACCTTTCTGAAAATACTTCGAAGTTACTTGTCACGGTAAATTATTAGTTTCAAATTTCGGCACAAGATCAGCAAATTCGAGGATAAGTCAATTACATCAACCCCAGTGTCCAGCTGGTATTTATTTTATTGACTCCAAATGGATGAAAGGCAAAGTCGACTTCGCTGGAATTTGTACTCAGAACGTAGAGACGAACGAATTGCTGCAAACACGACGTGACTTTGCTGTCATGGGAAATCATTGAACAAACATTCATTTAATGGTGAGCTAACAGAAGAAAAAAATATGAGAATATAGTTACATGTAAAAGCCGTTGTCACTTATTTTTATGAAATGTTTGTTGGTTTTGTCATGTTAAACAAACGAATGCCTAGCAATGAATAACTAGAATGTCTGTTCACTGCAGTTGCTCTTTGCTAAATTTACAAAAGCAAAAAAAAAAGAACAAAAATACGAGTGAAAGACGCTGTTTAAAAATTGTTTTCAAAGTAAAAATTGCATGTGATCAAGTGGAAATATAAATAGCGGATATAAATTTTAACACGAGGCCAGGAATTTCGGGGGAGGAGTTAAGTCGATTACATCTACTCCAGTGATTAATTGGTATTTACTTTAACGATCTTGGAAGGATGAAAGATAAAAATGACCGTCGTAGAGTTTGAACTCTGAATGCAAAGACGGACGAAATGCCATTAAACATTTTGCCCGGTACAGTTACATTTCTGCCAGCTCGTCGTTTTAGTGGAAATATAACGGTTTCAAATTAAAACACAAGACCGGCAATCGAGGGAGTGGATAAGTCAATTACATCGATCCTAGTGATCAACTGGTGGTACTTATTTTATCAATTCCGAAAGGATGAAAGGTAAAGTCGACCTCGGCGGAAATTCAAGTGAAAATATAAATATTATAAATCACCCCCAAAATATGGATAAAATCAAATGTGAAGACGTTACAGAAAATATTATCAAAGGATGCTGAGACCCGCTTCGGTCATGATACTGACCATGGGATTGCACCTAGAAAGTTACCCTCCCAGGCACAAGTCTGGGCAAGGTTGTTTATGGAAGACCAGCAGTAACCCATGCATACTGGCTTCCAGTGTTATCCAAGGGAAAGGCAAAGGCCGCTACAGCTTGGCACCTGTGACATCGCAACTAATTTCTACAGCTGAGTGAACTGCAGCAACGTGAAATAGTGTCTTGCTCAAGAACACAACACGCAGCCCGGTCCGGGATTCGAACTCATAAGCTCACGATCGTAAGCTCGACGCTCTAACCACTGAGCCATGCACCTTCACAAAGGATAGAAAGGTAAAATTGTAATGTTTCCACTGAAGAATCAGGCATATTGAGAAAAGCGTTTTGTATTTCAAATTCAGCCGAGGTCGACTTTGCCTTTCCTCCTTTCGGGGTCGATAAAATATGTACCAATTATGTACTGAGGCCAATGTAATCGACTTAATCCCCTTCCCGAAGCTGCTCTTGTGGCAAAAACTTGAAATCACCATCATTATTATTACTGTTGTCGCGTACATTCACTGCACCATCGAGTGAAGCTGTTTACAGTATTTTGTAAATACGCTAAAGTACGAGTAGACAATGGAATTAGATGTTTGGAATCTTTTTTGTTTAACTGACACTTTTCAATTTCTTCAATTTTTGTTCCAACTGATTTCAAGTTTGATGTTTTGACGTAGCTTTGTAGGTAATTATTGACATGAAATTCATTTTCGCCGTAAATCAATAAATAAATAGTTAATAGTTTTTGAAGTTTGCAAATGTTTGGTAATTTTAACCAATGGAAAGCGACAAGCTGTTACACCAATCTGCTTACCCACGTGGTCATTTTGCGTTTATTACATGCTTAAAACACATGAGGTATGGGGTGTTCGTTGGATGTGCTAAAAATGATAACTAAATAGACCTTAAATCACGCACCTTTTGGTGGGGAGGGGTTGCATATTCTTATGAATTCCCGTGTGTAGAATACAAATTTGCAAAACTTTTCTGAAAATTCCAAAAAATATAACTGTTATGAGGAGTTATATGGCCTGCATAAAGCAGAATCCCACCAATATTTCATTTGTTTACAATTGACAACATGCGTAGTCACGCACAAAATGACAGCTTCCAAATCTTATTTTCTGGCCGGGTAAAAATCACAACTTCTATAGCTTTTTTAAAAAAAATATTTTTGTAAAAAGCGAAATATCTCCTCAGATCAGCATGAAAAATTACATCAATACACCAAATTGAAAAAAATTCAGTAAACTCCAAAATTTTTAGTGGTGCAGCCATATAGAAAAGATCCGGTCTCAAGTAAAATTTAGGGAAAATAACTTTAAAAAGTAAACATTTTATAATTTTCCACAAAATATGCATGTTTTGAAAGGCAAAAACCATTTATATTAACTCTTTACGCTTTTACTCTCTTACTTGTTTCAGTCATTTGAATGTGGCCATGATGGGGCACCGCCTTTAGCCGAACAAATCGACCCCAGGACTTATTCTTTGTAAGCCTAGTACTTATTCTATCGATCTCTTTTGCCGAACCGCTAAGTTACGGGGATGTAAACACACCACCATCGGTTTTCAAGCGATGTTGGGGAGACAAACACAGACACAAACATATACACACACACATATGTATATATATATATATATATATATATATATATACATATATACGACAGGCCTCTTTCCGTTTCCGTCTACCAATTCCTCTCACAAGGCTTTGGTCGGCCCGAGGCTATAGTAGAAGACACTTGACCAAGGTGCCACGCAGTGGGACTGAACCTGGAACCATGTGGTTGGTAAGCAAGCTACTTACCACACAGCCACTCCTAGTTTTTTAGTAAAACTATTAAAGTACGAGTTAACAAAATATTGAAGGGTGTCTTTGGAGATTTTGTAGTAAAATTTGTCTGATCCTAAATGTTTTGAAATATCAATAATAATTAAAAATTTATTTTTTACTTGTCTTAGTCATTAGACTGCAGTCATGCTGCTACTTAATTGATTGACCCCGAAAGACCACCTCGGTGGAATTTGAACTCAGAACATAGTAGCAAACGAAATATCGCTAAGCATTTCGCCCGGCGTGCTAACCATTCTGCCAGCTCGCCGCCTAGAATAATAATAACAACAACAATGGCCATGTTGGAGCCATGCTGTGGCACAGCCTTGTAGAATATTTAGTCGAATGAAACTACCCTAGTACTTTTTTTAAAGCCTGATATATATTCTACCTATTTATTATATTTTGCTGAACCGCTAAAACACCAACACCGGTTGTGAAGGACAAACACAGACACAAAGACAAACACGTGTACACTCATACATACACACAGATATACATATATACGACACACTTCTTCCAGAGTCCATCTACGAAGTACACTCACAAGTCTTTGGTCAGCCTGGTGCTGCATTAGAAGACACTTGACCAAGGTAACACACAGTGGGACTGAACCTGGAACTATGTGGTTGAGGAGCAAACTTCTTACCACGCAGCCACGCCTGCGCCTATATTAGAATCTCACTAAAATGAAATTCATGCCTACAGAAAACAGAACTTGAAAAAATGTTTTAAACTTTTTTGCAATGCAAACTGGTAAACCACACGAGTTGAATTATCTAGCAAGGTATGAAGAATATAGCCAATTGCTAACTACGAATTTTTAAAGTTCAGTAAACCTTCTAAAATGGCTGTTGTCATTCCTATTTATATTCTAAGGAAGTACGAAATTGAGTCAAAAAGACAAGTTTTTTAGAGCATAGTTCTTGATTGATTGATTGATTGATTCGAATTAACATGACTAGCATTTTCTGTTAGTTGACTTTAGTCACTCCGCAAGAGGAAACGGACAGTCGTCGGTCATCTGGGATTTACTAGTCAGACTGTTGCTTCAGATATTCCAGTTATTCACAATAGGGAACATTTTTTGTTATCTTCTATTACCTGTGTGTTGAAAGTCAGTTAATTTCCACAATGCTAGCAAGCAAGAACTGCTTCTATAAACTTCTGCAACTTTAGCAGTAACCGGTTCGCGAGGACAATTGTGCATTGAGCCACTAAAAGTTGCAACAGAAGAAACAGTAATGTGAAAAGAACCTACCAGGCCAATACATAAAATAAATTGGAAGGCATGAAAATAGACAAAGAAAAATCTTTTCATTTCTTTTCAAGAAGCAAAGCATTCAAAGTTGAAACATACACCTTTTTTATTTATTGTGGTACACTATTGAAAACTACCCGGGAGAAAACGGAATGCATTAAGTAACTGCAGGATTTACAAATATCTACGACATACACATATAACGTAGAGTACTTTGAATACTATATAAAGTTCAACATCAAAACAAAATACTGTAAACAGCTTCACTCGATGGTGCAGGGAATGTACGCGACAACAGTAATAATAATGATGATGATTTCAAGTTTTTGCCACAAGAGCAGCCTCGAGAAGGGGATTAAGTCGATTACATTGGCCTCAGTACATAATTGGTACATATTTTATCGACCCCGAAAGGAGGAAGGACAAAGTCGACCTCGGCGGAATTTGATCTGAGAACGTAGCGATAGAGGAAATACCGTTGAGCTAACGATTCTGTCGGCTCGCCACCTTAAATAATAAACAGAATAATAATGGTTTCAAATTTTGCAACAAGAGTAGCCATTTTGTATCGATTACTTCGATCCCCAGTGTTTCACTGATACTTGATTTATCGACCCAGAAAATATGACAGGTAAATTTGACCTCGGTGAAATTTAAACTCAGAGCGGCAGACGAAATGCCGCTAAGCATTTCGCCCGGCATGCTAACGATCTGCCAGCTCGTCGCCTTAAATATTATTATTAATAATAATAATAATATAATACTTGCTTTATTGGCCACCAGGGCCGAGTACAAAACATAGAGGATGATACACAGACGAAAGACAGTGAAGTTAGACGTGTAAACAGCAAACAAACACAACGATTAACAACGAGATTAGATCAACAATATACTTCCCCAATAGGTGGGGTTCCATCATAAGGTGAATAAAGAGACCTCAAGCATTTTGGACCCCTTAACGCCAACGGCTCCTCTAGAATGCACTCTCTCTTCTCCCTTCTATCCGGCCTATAGGCGCACACTTTTACCCAACTTTCAACGAACTTACTTGATGGCAGTACTTCTCTCTCCGGCCTCACATTCCTTTTCAGGTGGAATCTGGTCAAAGAGGAAGGTACCCTTCTCCAACCCTTTCAATCGCGTCCACCACAAAACTTCTTTTGTCATGGGCATCAGACAGAGAAAAATTGCCCTCCCTTCCCGGCCAAATGAAGGAGTGGGGACGACCTTCACAATGGACTCGGACGATAGCCGGATCCGTCCTACACGTGACAATAACTGTTCGACAATGCTCCACAAGTCAGCAATGCGCGGATAATGTACGAGAGCATGCAGAACCCTTTCATCGCTTCGCGTGCATCTCGGACAAGCTCGACTGACTGCACACCCGTGCCTGTAGAGCTTACCTCGAACCGGCATCACCCCCCCCCCATAGCACTGTCAGGCTAGGATTTCTGGAAGTTATCCATAGTTCCCGGCCTGAAAGTCCTCCGGAAGAGACTAACCAGTTGATACCCCTCGACGCCCAGGACATCTTCGAGTACGTAGTCGATCTTGTTCTCCTCTAATCCCCATTTGGTCGCGTTTACCATTTTCCTTGTCTTTGTGATCGCGCACCTATAGACAACTGTCCGTTTGGCTGTTGCTTCTAGCACACCACTTGGAGGCGTAAATTCTGTCCTTCTTCCATTCATTTTCATAAATTTTGCTGCCTTGTTTAGTTTTTCTATTTTGTTCTCCAATGAGATGTTAACCAGTTCCTTAGCTGCTTGGATATTTGCAAAAGTCTCTTTCCCTCCGCGAGTGGCTGTGTGGTAAGTAGCTTGCTTACCAACCACATGGTTCCGGGTTCAGTCCCACCGCGTGGCACCTTGGGCAAGTGTCTTCTACTATAGCCTCGGGCCGACCAAAGCCTTGTGAGTGAATTTGGTAGATGAAAACTGAAAAAAGCCCGTCGTATATATGTATATATATATGTGTGTGTGTGTGTGTGTGTTTGTGTGTCTGTGTTTGTCCCCCTAGCATTGCTTGACAATCGATGCTGGTGTGTTTATGTTTCCGTCACTTAGTGGTTCGGCAAAAGAGACCGATAGAATAAGTACTGGGCTTACAAAGAATAAGTCCCGGGGTCGATTTGCTCGACTAAAGGCGGTGCTCCAGCATGGCCGCAGTCAAATGACTGAAACACGTAAAAGAGTAAAGAGTAAAGAGAGTTACTACATTTCAATATTGCTTTCAATATTGTTTTTCGTGCTACAATTTCCATGTAGTGAGGAAGACTTTATTCCTTCCTTCCTTCTCGCCTTCTTTCTGCTTTTCCACTTCTGTCTTCTTTTCTTGACTCTTCACTCCTCCTTCTTTCTTTCTTCCTGCTGTCTAATGCCAATTATGGTGGGGGGGGGGGGGGACAGAAAGTCTTCCTGCAAATTTCCGTACCACCCTCCTTCCTCACTCCAGCTTTTCGTCCCTATCTTCAGTGTTTACTTTCTTAGTAGCAAATTTTCAAAAAATTTTGATAATAAAAGGGTTTGTATCACCCACAAAATGGGACTTTGGTTAACAAACGTCAGCCCCCAACCCACCACGAAGGAAGCTGGCTTGCAAAACGGTTTAAACAACAAAATACAGTATAGAAACTTTCAAACAAGTAAATTAGTCATAAACTTACTTCCAAAAACATACCACCAGCTATAGCGATAACAACAACAACAACAGCAACAATAATAATAATAATAATAATGATAATAATAATAATAATTCTTCCTACTATAGGCACAAGGCCAGAAATTTTGGGGGAGGGGTATTTATTTCATCGATCCTGAAAGATGAAAGGCAAAGTCGACCACGGCGGAATTTCAAATCCGAATGCAGCGTCGGGCGAAATACCGCTAAGCATTTCGTTCAGCGCGCAACCGATTCTGCCAGCTCGCCGCCTTAAATAATGATGTTGATAATAATAATAATAATAATAATAATAATAATGCCCTAGGTGTACGGAAAACACTCGGCGAAAAACGGAAGAAAATTTGAAGGAAGAAGGAATAATGATAATGATAATAATAATAATAATAATAATTATTATTATTATTTCTACTATAGGCACAAAGCCTGGATTTTGTGAGGGGTGGGGAAGGAACAGTCGTTCACATCGACTCCAGTGCTCAACTGGTACTTATTTTTATCGACCCCGAAAGGGCAAAAAGCAAAGTCGACCTCGTCGGAATTTGCACTTAGAACATAATAACAGACGAAATGCTGTCCCGCATTTTGCCCGGCGTGCTTAACTATTCTACCAGATCGCCGCCTTAATAATATTAATGATCTTTTCAATTATAAGTAAAAAGCTTGAAATTTTGTAGGGAAGGGGCCAGTCGATTACATCAACCCCAGTGCGTAGCTGGTACTTAGTTTTTGGACCCCAAAAAGATGAATGGCAAAGTCGACTTCGGCGGAATATGAACTCAAAACGTAAGAACGGACAAAATGCCGCGAAGCAGTCTGCCAGCTCGCCGCCTCGGTACTGGTTGTAATGCTAAGAATAATAATGGCTTCAAATTTTGTCCCAAGGGCAGAAATTTTGGAGGAGGGGTGAGTCGATTACATTACATCGACTCCAGTGTTCAACTAGTACTTATTTTGTTGACCCAAAAACGATGAAAGGCAAAGTCGACCTCGATGAAATTTGAACTCAGAACGTAGTGAAGGGCGAAATCTCGCTAAGCATTTCGTCCAGTGCGCTAACGATTCTGCCAACTCGCCGCCTTACTACTGGTTGTAATAATATTAATAATCCATTTCTACTCTAGGCACAAGGCCCGAAATTTTGGGGGAGGAGACCAGTCGATTAGATTGACCCTCAGTACGCAACTGGTACTTAATTTATCCACCCCGAAAGAATGAAAGGCAAAGTCGACCTCAGCGGAATTTGAACTCAGAACATAAAGAAAGACGAAATACCTATTTCTATTTCTTTATTACCCACAAGGGGCTAAACACAGAGCGGGACAAACAAGGACAGACATAGGTATTAAGTCGATTACATCGACCCCAGTGCGTAACTGGTACTTAATTTATCGACCCCGAAAGGATGAAAAGCAAAGTCGACCTCGGCGGAATTTGAACTCACAACGTAACGACAGACGAAATACCGTTAAGCATTTCGCCCGGCGCGCTAACGTTTCTGCCAGTTTGCTGCTTTTAATAATCCTTTCTACTATAGGCACAAGGCCTGAAATTTGGGGAAGGGGGATAATCGATTATATCGACCTCAGTGCGTGAATATTACTTAATTTATCGACCCTGAAAGGATGAAAGGAAAAGTCGAATTTGAACTCAGAACATAGCGGTAGACAAAATCCCGGTAATCATTCCTCCCGGTGTACTAACGCTTCTGCCAGTTTGCTGCCATTTTGCTACCATTAATAATGATTTTAAATTTCGGCACAAGGCCAGCAAGTTCGTGGAAGGGGTAAGCCGATTACATCGATCCCAGTGTTCAACTAGTACTATATTTTATCGTCTCCGATAAGATGAAAGCCAAATTCGACTCCGATGGCATTTGAACTGAGAATGTGAAGACGAACAAAATGCCGCTAAGTATTTTGCCTGTCGCGGTAACGATTCGGCCAGCTTGCACTAACGATTCTGAGTAAAGCACAAGGCAAAAGCCACAAGGCAGAAGGTCAGTTATTTCGAGGAGAGGGGTTTAGTCATTACCGTCGAATCAGTACTAGATTGGTTCTTTATTGTCTCGAACCTGGATGGATGGATGACCCTAAACATTAGTTTAAACATTCTTTACTCATCATAGTAACTGGGTTCATGGACCCCTCCCATGTTGCTTTTTACTATTACTAATATACTACCAGTCTTGTTTAGATCAAGCAATGACTTTAAACTCACAATTTTAATGGAATACATCATTGTCACTCTCTCATTTAGTTCACTACTCTCTCTCTCTGCCCCTGCTTCTCTCTCTCTCTCTCTCTTACTTTCTCTTTGCCTGGCTTTCTCTGCTTCTCAGTTTGTCCACCTCACTCTCTCTGTTTCTATCTCCGCCTCTTTCTCTCTTAATATGTCTCGCTCTTTCTCTATTTCGCTCCACGTATACACTCTTTATTTCGCAGACACCTACTCAGAAATACAACAATAAGTCATAAAATCAATATGACTGCTTCCATTGCTATTTTCAAGCCTCTGTTTACTATCAAATACCCATCGTTTTGGTGACATAGACGAATTTAGAATCCAGTCTAAATTTAACGACACCACGACGGGAGATCTGAAACATTTGTAAGACAGTAAAAGAGAGAAAAATAAAACACTGATGCTGCAGATGTTGGTAACTAGTATGCCAAGTAGTCGTATCTTCAATATTGATATTGCAATAACTCATATGACCAAGTCTTGCTACTGTTCACAGTTTGTACGATTTCAGCTACACTCAGTGTTAAATATCAGAATTAGTCGCATCACCAACACTGCTATCGATATCCTTTCTACAAAAGGCACAAGGCCTGAAATTTTGTGGGAAGGGCTAGTCGATTACATCGTCCTCAGTACGTAACTGGTACTTGTTTTATCGACCTCGAAAGGATGAAAGGCAAAGTCGACCTCGGTGGGATTTGAACTCAGAACATAATATCAGACGAAATGCACAGTGCATTTTGCCCGGTGTGCTAACGATTCTGCCAGCTCGCTGCCTTTTCACAGCTATCAATATCAACATTCAAAAGTTGTTGATGTTGAGCAAGTCTTTCTAGCGGTGACTATTCCTCTTGTTCTTTGGCATAGTAAACCTTGAACTCAATTATGCGATACTATCTTCTTTTTTTTTCTTAGGTTGTAAAATGAGGGAAACTTGACTGCTATTTCTGGTTAGTAAATCGATCCTGTAAAAGCAGCTTTTCAAAGAGCACTACTTAGTACCAGTACTGCTAGAAATAAAAGTTAAAACAACACAATAGCCACGGGCAGAACATTTAAGTGACGTCTGTATTTCTGCCTTTAAACTGTAAAATTACAAATAAGCCACCCATATTATTGCAATTTTCACTTCTACTGTTTATGAAATCAGCGTGTGCTTTCAACAGAAATCTTATAAACTGACAAGGGGAGCTGAGTTCAACCCTAGGTGCGGTGAGAGCCACTGATAAGCATTAACATACGGAAGCATTAAAATGCGAAATCATTGATGATCTGGCTATGCCTGCTGCTGTAGGGAGCTTGCTTCCCTTATCAGTCATTAAGATAGTGCTTTCTATGGCTATTGGATTGCTTTGACTCTTATTTCTAGCAGAACTGGTATTGACTAGTGACCTTTGTCACTTTAGTGACGTCTTTCTATCTACCTTTCTATCTATCTATCTATCTATCTATATATATATATAATATATTCGATTCCCAGACCGGGCGTTGTGTGTGTTTATTGAGCGAAAACACCTAAAAGCTCCGCGAGGCTCCGGCAGGGGGTGTGTGGCGACCCCTGCTGTACTCCTTCACCACTCTTTCTCTCACTCTTTCTTCAGTTGGCCTGCTCGCTTAGCCAGCGGGGTGGCGTCATTCGAAGGCTAAAACAATGCGAAGCGCATTGTGACCAGCGATGTGTAACAACATCTGATGGTCTGGTCGGTCATTTGATCACGTGATATATATATAACTACAATACGCTTTCATTAAAAATATATAAAAAACTATGTAAAACGTTTGGAGTTTCCTTCGTTTATCATATTTATATAGTTTTGCAATACAACACACCACGTGAGGATAATCAAAGTTCTCTTCCTCCCTTTACACACACACACACAAATATACATTATGTGGGTGATATTTTCAACCGAGACGTTACAATCGCATCTGGTTTTTGTAGTAATCCAATTCTGTGTATGTATATATATTTATTAGATCGCTGCCATTTATTAATGGTTTTCCTCATTGTGTTGAATGTGCCATTTTCAATCATTGATAAAATTATCGGCATTTTTGCCGACATGGGTATGCTAGTAATAATAATAATAATAATAATGATCATATCAATAATAACACCTGACACTATATTTCTGTTAGTAAGTGTGTGTGTTTTTATGTGTGTATGTGTGCGTGTGTTTGTGTTTATGTGTGCGCTTGTGTTAAGGATATTTAAGTTATGGAAAGCACTATTGTCACTCAGCAAATCACCTTGTGTCTAGATAATGGAATTCTTCGTTTCTATTTGTACCAACGTAACTTGTTCCATTGTGTAGTCACAAGAAGCAACTTCCCTGTGTAAACAGTGCATGCAAACATACATATATGCGTACATACATATATGCATATATATATATATACATATCCATGTATATATAATCATGAACATATATGCAATATATACACAGGTATATATATATATATATATATATATATATATATATATATAATATATATATATATATATATATATATATATATATACATATACCGGAGTAAACACATAAATGTGAAACAAGGTGGAAAAAAAGTACTCAAATACCAGTGGTAGAGTAATATGCTTTATTTAAAGCAGCAGAAAATTCAACAAAATCTGATACTCTGAGTTTCTCGTTTCCGTTCATCAGACAGTTTTTGCTAGCAAAATCTGTCTGATGAACGGCAACGAGAAACTCAGAGTAACAGATTTTGTTGAATTTTCTGCTGCTTTAAATAAAGTATATATATATATATATATATATATGTATGCATGTACATATATGATCATTGGCTTGCTTCGATCCTATAGATCTTTCTTCATTCGGTCTTTCACCTGTATAAAATACTTTTGCAGTTTACAGTCTTTAATTACGTCGAATTATGTTCCGAGTTAAAATCTCTCACAGTTCGAATTTGCTTCCCCCTTCTTTCTCTCTTTCTGTTGCCGAAAAAATAAACTTTCATATTCTGAGCTCGATTTAATCGACTATTTATTACCACGTGTGGCTTTCTGCTATTGTTAGAAGGTAATATGATATGCAGGTCAATTTCGTTTCAATAATCGATGTGGTTTATTAACGTGGATGTTACCCTAATGTATTGGTTCTATATTTTGGCGCAAAGGCCAGCAATTTCTGGAGAGGAGCTAAGTCGATTACATCGACTCCAGTGCTAAAAATGGTACAAAGTCGACCTCGGCAGAATTTCAACTCAGAACGTAAAGATGGATAAAAATGCCGCTAAGCATTTTGTACAGCGTGGAGACCATTCTACGAGTTCATCGCCTTTAATCTGACAATCAATATTAACATTATTACTTGTGCAGGCAAAATTGTTAGCATGCAGAACAAGAATGCTTCATGGCATTAGTTTCAACCTTACGTTCTGAGTTCAAAGGCCTCCGGGGTCGAATTAGCCTTTCACCCTTTCGAGGTGGATAAAATAAATACCATTTGAGTACTGGAGTCAATTTAATCGACTTAGTCCCTCCCCTAAATTTTCTGACATTATACCAAAATTTGAAATTAATGTTAAACATTACTACTAGGGTGGTGAGCTTATCGGTATTTCTTTCTACTTAGCGTTCTGAGTTCAAATCTCGCCGCAGTCGACTTTGCTTTTTATCATTTTGGGATCGATAAAATAAATACCAGTTGAACAGTGGGTTCGATGTAAACCCACAATTGCTGTCCTTGTGCCAAAATTTAAGACCAATATTACCATTACTACCATCACATTTCTGAGTATTACCAAAAAATTAGTTTCGTTAAGTTACGTTAAGACTACACCTCCCGCTATGAGGCTCGGTGTAAAGAAGCTTGCCATCCTATATAATATTTTAACATTCCAATGAACTATTATTTAACATGCTGTAGGCGGCGAGCCTAGAAGGATCGTTGGTGCACAAGTAAAAAAAAACTTAGCAGCTTTTCGTCTGTTAATACACTCCAAGGCCAAATTTACCATTCGTCTCTTCAGGATCGATAAATTAAGTACCAGTGAAGCAGTGGGATCGATGTAATATACGAGCCCCCACCCACCCCTAAAATATCAGGTCTTGTGCCAAAATCAATGAGCTTTTAAACAGTTTTCTTTTTCCTGCAAAAAAACATATGGTAGACATAACAATTGAATAGCTAATCCATCACGTGGTTGCAGTGAGATTAAATTTTATCTGAAAAAGATTAATAATTAATATTACCTATGTTTGCCTTTATTTGCAGACAAATGAAGAAATATTACTAGTAACCAATTATTATGTTTACTCGAGTTGCATGTTTTAGGACAACGTTAAGACTTTTATATCCCTTGCATTAAATACACTTTTGCCCCTTCAACGAAATATATACAATATAGACTTATTGGAGTAGATTAACACCCAGTATCACTCATTGAAAGCAAGCCAAGACATGGGTCCGGGTTCACTTCTGCTGCATAGAACTTTGGGCAAGTGTCTTTTACTATATATACATACACACACACACACATATATATATATATATATATATAATATATATATATATATATATATATATATATATATATATATAGTGGAGGTGCAATGGCCCAGTGGTTAGGGTAACGGACTCGCGGTTTCGATTCCCAGACCGGGCGTTGTGAGTATTTATTGGGCGAAAACACCTAAACCTCCACGAGACTCCAGCAGGGGCTGGTGGTGAATCCTGATATACTCTTTCACCACAACTTTCTGTCACTGTTTCTGTTGTACCTGTATTTCAAAGGGTCTGCCTTGTCACACTCTGTGTCACGCTGAATTTCCCCAAGATCTACGTTAAGTCTACACGTGTCTGTGGGGTGCTCAGCCACTTTTACGTTAATTTCACGAGCAACTGGAACCCTCGACGTAACCGACGGAGTGCCACGTAGATATATATAAACATATATATATATATATATATATATTATATATATATATATATATATATATATATATATATATATATATATATATATATATATATATATATATATATAGTGTGGTTGTGTGGTAAAGAAACTGGCTTCCCAACCAGGTTCAATCCCACTGCGTGACAATGTAGCCTCGGGGGGATTTGGTGAACGGAAACTGAAAGAAAACCCTCGTGTATGTGTGTGTGTGTGTATGTGTATGTGTGTGTGTGTGTGTGCGTGTATGTGTATGTGTATGTGTATGTGTGTGAGATGCGTGTATTTGTGACTGTGTTCCCCAGCACTCTTTGACACTCGGTGTTTGTGTACTTGAGACCCCCAAAACTTAGAAGTTCGGCAAAAGAGACCAACAGAATAAGTATTAAGCTTAAAAAAATATAGTACTGCGGCTGATTCATTCGACTAAAAAATATTCTTGAAGGCGGTGCTCCAGCGTGGCTGCAGTCTAATGACTGAAACAAGTAAAAAAAATAAAAGATAACAAAAATAGATACAAGTCTGTGTCATTCTGATCTTCGTACACAGTAATGAAGGTGACGCTCGTGTCGTTACTGAAGTGCTTGTAACATTTGTCATCAAGGACACGTGAATTGTTAGGTCACTCACTGACTGTAATACTTACTCTCTGTTTCACCATTCCGCATCGCTTTACTGTCACATTCCAATATTTACCCTGACCGAATTCTATTCCCACCATGTCGCACGAACAAGGTCTCGTTGTTTGTTTTGTTTATAAACTGTTGGTGATGGCAATATCGCTTTTGTAGAATCGCTAGAAAATCGAGCTAAATGCCTTTTGATATCTTATCACGGCTCCCTTACGTTCTGCGCTTCAATCCTGCAGAAGATGATTT
>NC_043005.1:42901869-42921869 GCF_006345805.1 Octopus sinensis
GTTCACTCTAGTTCCGGATCAGGTCACTATTCTAATGACACCTCCAAATTTTGATTCCGTTTCTTTTTGTAATATATATATATATATATATATATATCAGTAAGGCGGTCTCTCCTCGTTTGTCGAGCGAAGCGCACTGACGCTGGAGGAGGCGTCTTCCTGGGGTTAAATAGCAGTATCGTCTGTTCTTGTAGATAATGTTGCGATAAACATTATTTCGCAGTATAATAACTACTTTCGTCTCTAATAGAGATTTTTTTAATGAATTAGTTTGCTAATAAATATATGTGTGTGTGTGTGTGTGTGTGTGTGTGTGTGTGTGTGTGTGTGTGTGTGTGTGTGTGTGTGTGTGTGTGTGTGTGTGTGTGTGTGTGTGTATGTATGTATATCAAATAAAACTCCCTCTGCAACAAAAATCAGTATATTAGCTAAAGGATTCAAATTTACCCCAACCCCACGAAGATCTAACCAGAATGAAATTAAAGACAATATTCCGGAATTGTGCAGAAAACTACGACTCACAGAAGCACTGACTGACTACAACAACGAGGATGAACCCCTGGTTAAAAACAGAACCAATTATTTACCACCTAAGGAATAAAACACTAGATGACTTCTGAGACCATATCCAAAATTTTCCAAATACTTTCCATAACCGAAAAATTAATTCAAACCTCAACAATCTACAAAGGAAAAATCTAATTGAACTATAAAACGACAAAGAACTGACAATTAAAGAAGTAGATAAAGGAAGTGCTATAGTCCTGATAGACACAGAATACTAAAAAAATCTAATATTATCCATACTAGAAAACGATACCTTCTACAAAAAATTTGTAAACTATAAACAACAAAAAACAATGAAAATTGTTGCATCCTTATTTAATCTACATGGAAAAGGTCTGACAGAAATAGAAATAGATTATATCACGAACTTTAAATGCAAACCTAGCTTTTTTGGCGGCCTGCCTAAAATACACAAGAGCAAGATTGAAGCTTGAAAATTATTGAAGCTCGAAATTACTCACCATGCAAATACATAAATATCCCAGCACCAGATAATTTAAAGTTAAGACCCATTATAGCTGGTCCAACCTGTGAAACCCACCGCCTGAGAAATTTTCTTCACATCCCACTGAAACCCTTGCTGAAATACATGAAACGTTTCATTAGATACAATCTAGATATGCTTGAGCACCTACCAATAAACAACTAATGAATGACATAATTTTTTTCCTTCGATGCTATTAATCATTATACCAATATCCCACATGACTTTGGAACAGCAGCAATAAAATTCTGGCTGGAAAAGTACCATGAAGAACTTCCGGAACGCAAAAACCAGGTTTTTATTATTGAAGCATTAAAATTTATACTTCAGAACAATTATTTCCTAGTTGACAACACTTACTATCGTCTATAATGCCAAATTGCGATGGGAGCGAAAGCAGCCCCTGTTCTTGCGAACATAATAATGGGATATTTTGAATTCACCATATATGAAGTGTCACTGCAAAAATATGGACACCCATTTCACCATTATATAAGAGAAAACTGGAAAAGATATCTCGATGACTGCTTTATAATTTGGAATGAGACCATTTATAAACTTTTGGAGTTTACATCAATACTAAATAATATAAACCCTAGCATTCAATCTACAATGAAATATAGCAAAGAACAGCCCCCTGTCTTAGATATGATAAAAATGTTAACTACAAAATTAAAACTGACATTTATTATAAGCCAACGGACTCGAAGCAATATCTTCTGTTTAGCTTATGCCACCCGAAACACATCAGCACGAATATCCCCTTTAATTTAGCAGAAAAGATTTGCACAATAATGCCTGATGGAAATACTCGGGACTTTCGTCTTCAAAACCCCAGAACAACACCAACTGAAAGACAATATCCACGCTCACTTGCAGACGATAGAATTAAGCGTGCCAAGAAATTAGGCATTAAATCACTAAGGGAAACAAAACATAACACTACGGCACATCTCAAAACATTACCATAAATATTAACGTATAACCCTAGAAACAATGAGGCATACAACACTATTGCACAGAATTTACCTATGCTGACTAGGGATCCAAAATGAACAACATTGCGAAAGCACATAAATTCATCAAATGTAAAAAGCAAAACAAATCGCTGAAAATACTTCTGACAAATGCGAAGCTTTACACAACAACCACGAAACCAATGGTTGAAAAATGTGGACGTCCAAGCTATGGAATATGCCCCAACCTACAGGAAGACTCGGAATTCTTATTCAAGCAAGGAGAGGGGTTCACAATTAAAACCAGCTTCACTCGTGCCTCCGAGAATTTAATTCATGTTATAACTTGTTCAGGTTGTGGACATAACTATTTAAGACATTCAAGTATGGCATTTAGACAGAGAAACACACTACATGAGGAACAGATCCGTTTACCACAGTGAACACATACAGAGATGTGCAGGGAATCTCCAACCAAATTTCGCAGTTTTACCCATCTACCAGTGCAAAGAAACAATTTCTGTACAAGAACGTTTAAATATAGAAAATTTATTCATCGAGAAATACAGAACACGCTTAAATATGAATGCATAACCAACTTTGATCTTAGTATATATTTTAATTCATTTACACATCACTGTAAATATTTCCTCTCACTACTTTGAGCAATTACCTCACCTGTCCTGAATATAACAATCACTAATTACCTCCCCTTAGGTTTTTCTACTTGTTGATTCATTTCAGTCACAAACCCTCATACACAATATGGACTAAAATCTTCATAAGAAAATATGAAAGTACAATAATTTCAATGTCATGATTAGCGAAAGCAAAACCGGTCGACAAACAAAATACTCTTTGACTTTAAAAATATGTTTTAAATATATTAAAACTATGTAAACTGTGTGCATTTTACTTCTTTTATTTTATATGTATATATATATATATATATATATTGCATTACAACTGATCACGTGGGGATAATCGAAATTCTCCTCCTCCCTTTTTTCTTACTATATATATATATATATATATATATATATTTCATTCGGTATTTATTGCGGCCCTACAACTATACATATGGTAACAGTGGTATTTATTACACTACCAACAGCGGTATTTAGTGCATGAGGGAACCATGGATAATTATCTGTTTCATGATGTATTCTTGCACACTAGAAACCCTTAACAGTACAACAACGAAGTCTTTCGTAATTTGCTCAACTGTCTAAAAATAGCAGCTCAATCTCTCTTACATTTACATCCTACCGTCATAAAAACTAGACATGTTGAACGATGTGGTATTGGGTTTTCTGCTCATAGAAAATAAAGTTGCTATGGTCATGATTGGAATGCTTTTTGCTTCCAGGCCTGATAGGTTAGAGCTTCGCTGGGGTTAAAAAAACAACAGTCACACCACCAACAACACCGGGGAAAAAAGAAATTTGATTGGAATCGGCTACTGGTCGTTTATTCATGATCTTGCGTCTGTTGATATCACCTTTGTTAAGATCTGTACATACGGTAACTCTAGCACTCCTGAACACTGTTGTTATCGATATTGCTGCTATCACTGTTGTCGTCGTCGTCATCGATTTTGTTGGTGTTATAAGCCCTGTTATTTAATTCCAGATCTCAGACGACATAGAAGAACTGTTCCGTGTTCACATGTGATGTTTCTTCTAATCTAAAGTATTCATTTATTCATTCCTAATTTGCACGATACGGCTGCGTAGCTGATGTTATTCATTTTTAGTTTAGTTTCTCATAAGATTCCATCTAAATGTCACCATAAAGCACATAAAGACTGTCTGGACTGATGTGAAGCCTCTTACACCTTATTTATCTCTCATATAAACTCTATGAACACTGACTAGTAAATTGGCACTGGTTGTCAGAATCATTCTTATTTTGTTGTCAATATAATGAATTTTCTCACTTGATCAATCAACTATCCCAAATGTTGATAATAATAATGATAATAATGATAATAATAATAATAATATAATAATAATAATAATAATAATAATAATAATAATAATAATAACGGCAAACAACAACAAAAGCACTGCTACAAAAAGGAATTGTGGGGGTATTGATTTGTGTTAGGATGAAAGTTACGATCTTTATAATTTTCTCAGTTTGGTGAAGAATTCGTTGGTTACTCATGCATTCGTTGCAATACTATTTTATAAATATATTTTCATTTCTGCTAAGGTATTTAATTATAGCATTTCTCTTCTACAAGATGGATGACAGAAAAGCCGTTGATAGTGTCATGCTTGTAAGAATACATACATACATATGCATATATATATATATTATATATATATATATATATATATGTATGTATGTATGTATGTATATATATATATATATATATATGTATATATATATTATATATATATATATACATACGTATATATATAATATGTATAAATATGTATGAATATCATATATAATATGTATAAATATGTATGAATATCATATATACTTGTATATACGAATGTGTATTATATATATATATATATATATATATATATATTATATATATATATATATGTATATGGAAATGTAAATACATATATCCACACACATACACATATATATATATAATATATACATATAGATATTTGTATAAATGTCTATACACAACCCTATAAATATATACGTATACATATATATACATGTATTTCTAAATATTATTGGACTGTTGCTGATGTAATGTTTGATGTACGTATTTTTTCAAACCCAGCTGTTTGTTATTTCAATGCCTCTAATAGTTTAGCTATAACAAGAAAGAGATAATCTGTACTTGTTGACAATTGTACATTAGTCATTTAATTAACAGTTCCCTATTTTCTAATATATTTGATAAAGTCCTTCTTATCCCTTTTAGTCCTTTTAGTCACATTTGTTCTGTTGATATTATTAAATAATTTCAAAAATTAATCTAGTGCTGGGTAAAATTATTTGGAGGATATTTAGCAATTGGTTTAGGAATTATTTTATTCTATTTTTGCAGCCTTTCACGGAACCACTTCAAATTGTTAATCGATTGACTGTTTATATATAATTATTGGATAATTATTGGCAGTACAATGTATTTCTTTAACTTAATCTGTGTATCCTTTTCCTTTTCTTTGCATATCCTTAGCCTTCTTCTCCTTCTCTTTGAATGTCCTTAGCCTTCTTTCTATGTATGCCCTTAACCATATCGTACAACTTACTTTCTGGGTCCTTACCTTTCTCGCATGACTTGTTCTGTATGTCCTTGACTTCCTTATACGACTTTACTTTCATATTAATCTGAAAGAAAGTTTCTGCTTCATCAAATTTTACTCGGGCTAATGAGAGTGTCTCATCATAGCCGCCAGATCTTGTAGAAAGAGCAACCAAATCATCCTCTGATTGCACTCCGTCGTTTTACCTTAGGAAATAAAATATTGAATAATTCTTCTTATGAAAATACTGATTGTTCTTCGATCAGAGTTTACCCGGCGCTAAATAATAATTTACTTGGCGTTAATTAGCGCGTTCCCGAGCGATTGACACATGACCCTTGTGCACAGACGTAGCAGAAAAAACAGACCGAAAATTCCCTTACCTCACCATATGGCCATTCTTAATTATTCAATCCCTTAATATGGGTCTCCTAATGACAATGTAAACTTTATTTAATCAAGATACTCTTGGCCTGAAGAGTAGCCTGTGGTATTAACCTCGCTTGGATATTTACCATTACATATGTAGCTCGGATTTTATCTACTGCACTCCTTAACTCTTGGATATATGTATATATACATGCATATGTGTGTGTGTCTGTGTGCGTGCGTGCGTGTGCGCGCGCGTGTGTGGATCAAAACAGTTTGACTCAAACTCCTTGGTACTCTGAGTTTTAAACGTATTGCTAGACTTCGGCCATTGATATTGAGTGGCCGAAGACTACTAACACGCTTGAAACTCAGAGTATCAAACAGTTTGAATGAAACTGTTTTGCTCCATACATGTAACTCCCAATAAAAGTGGATACACAGACAAATAGACAGACAGACAGGCAAGTAGCCAGCAGACAAACAGACAGACAGACAGACAGACAGACAGACAGACAGACAGACAGATAGATAGATAGATAGATAGATAGATAGCTAGCTAGCTAGATAGATAGATAGATAGATAGATAGATAGATAGATAGATAGATAGATAGATAGATAGATAGATAGATAGATAGATAGATAGATAGATGTATGTGCATGTATATTTGTATGTATGTTTATGTTCATGTATGTGTATATATATATAAATGTTAAGGAGCTCTCTTTACATTCATATGGTTTGGGGTTTAGTCTCTAGTCGATTACATGGACCCCAGTATTTCACTGATACTTAATTATCGACCCCGAAAGGATGAAGAGCAAAGTCGACCTCGGCGGAATATGAATTCAGAACGCAGCGACGAGCGAAATACCGCTCAGTATTTCGCCCGTCGCTGCGTTCTGAATTCATATTCCGCCGAGGTCGACTTTGCTCTTCATCCTTTCGGGGTCGATAAATTAAGTATCAGTGAAATACTGGGGTCCATGTAATCGACTAGTCCCTTTCCCCAAAATTTCAGGTCTTATGCCTGTAATAGAAACCATTATTATTTTAATTATTATTATGTTACGCCTGCTATGATCATAGGTCCAACCTGCAAGTTTATAAAATGGAAATTTTGTTACTATTTCCAAACGATACACAGAAGATACTTCACAACTCAGTCAGACATTCATACCACTAACGATTCTGCCGGCTCACCACGTTGCTGATGATAACAATAATATTAATGTTTTCAATGTTTGGCACAAGGCCAGCAATTTCGGGGGAAGGGATAAGTAGGAATTGGAGCCGAGAGTGTAAAGACGGACGAAATACCTCTAAGCATACTGCCCGGCGTGCTACCAATTTTGCTAGCCCGCATTATTATTATTATTATTATTATTATTATTATTATTATTATTACTATTATTGTTGTTGTTGTTGTTGCCTTTGCACAGCTTCTAATGCTGGAGGTGTACTACAGTGTCAGCCGTTCACTACCAGTGAACCGAGGTAACACCTCTTATGTTTCGAACACCTTCCGGAGTATTCGAGCGGTTCCAAGAAGTGCTGTTTTCTGCAAGTGCTCCACTCTTATAACCAACATTTCTGGCTCGTACTCTGGTAAGAAATTGCTGAATTGATAACAGACCAATACAGTTTGCTCAAAGTTAAAAACATATTGCACCTCATTAGAGGTAGAAAACTGAAGGCGTTTATTATTGAATAAATGACGACGCAATGAAATGCACGTCCTTACCAAGTTAACTGTCGAACCTATATATTATTTAAAAGTATTGTGCGTTTCATTTTACAATTTCCTCTTGAAACATACCCGGAGCCCAACGATTGAGACAAATGAAAGTGATATACGCCCTCCAGAGATAATACTATTTAAAAATACATAAAAATACATAGAATAGGAAAATGTTCGTGTAATGCGGTGAGGGAGTGACTCCTAGCATTTTGGCAAAACACTGAAAGAAGACCAGATCATATCACGACTCACAACACGCTTAATTTTACTAAATTTTACTATTCTGTGTAAACCAACGCTACTTCTTTCGGTCGTCATAGTTTTTGAGGCTCAGTTAATTTTCAATAACTTGAATGATAATTTATTTTGTATCACATAGTCTAACATGCTTAAAGACGAAAACGAAAATCGGCAGATAAAATCGAATTACACATAAAAGATAATGGTATATTACATAAACAGGATATACACTACACATACGGCATTACAAATATATTGATCTTCTTCACTAGCAAACAGTTGTAAGGTAATATTATTGCAATAAGTCCAATTAGAAAAGTTGATTAAATTGTCGATGCACCTTTAGTACTGTGACCATCTGAAGCATGAAAGGAACAAGCTGTCATCGAAGCGTCTAGAAAAACAAAGCTAAGAATAATAAACACAAAGGCGAGCATCCAGACAAAAGGCGAAAAAGCACTTGTACGCAAACTGGGTAACTTACTAGTAAATCAACTGGTTTTTATTAATAAACATACCGTCTGACTGTAGTAGGTCCCCACTGGGTATGAGATCAAAGACAGGGAAATGAGCATAATACATACATAAGTATAGATAGAGAGAGATAGAGAGATAGAGATGTAGATATAGGTGCATACACACACATGTATATATATATATATGTGTGTGTTTGTATATATGTATGTACTATAATATAATATATATATTATATATATATATATATATATATATATATATATGCATATATACAAATATATATAATTATCTCTCTCTGTCTTATATATATATATATAATATATATATATATATATATATAATATATATGTATATATATATATACATATATATATGTATGTATGTATGTATGTAGTATGTATATGTATATATGCATGCACATATATGTCTGTAATTGTGTGTGTGTGTGTGTGGAGGCGCGTGGCTTAGTGGTTAGGGTGTCAGCATCATGATCGTAAGATAGTGCTTTCGATTACTGGGCAGGGCGACGCGTTGTGTTCTTGAGCAAAACACTTCATTTCACGTTGCTCCAGTCCACTCAGCTGGCAAAAATGAGTAAAGCTGCGATAGACTGGCGTCCCTTCAAGCTGGAGAACACATACGCCATTGAAAACAGGAAACCGGGCCCATGAGTCTGGCTAGGCTTTAAAAGGGCGCGTTATTTTATTTATTTGTATGTATATATTTGTACGTATGTATGTATGTATGCATGTATGTATGTGTGTGTGTATGTATGTATGTGTGTATGTATGTATGTATGTATGTATGTATGTATGTATGTGTGTGTGTGTGTGTATGTATGTATGTATGTATGTATGTATATATGCATGTATGTATGTAGGTATGTATATAGGCCTGGCTGTGGAGTAATAAGCTTGCTTACCAACCACATGGTTCCAGGTTTAGTCCCACTGCATGGCACCTTGAGCAAGTGTCTTCTACTATAGCCTCTGGCTGACCAAAGCTTTGTGAGTGGATTTGGTTGACGGAAACTGGAAGAATCCCGTCATATATATATATACGTGTGCGTGTATATGTGTGTATGTGTGTTTGTGTGCAAACATGTATTTGTTTGTGTCCGTGTGTCTTTGTTTGACAACCGATGGTTGTACATTTATGTACCTGTAACTTAGCAGTCAGGCAAAACAGACAGATAAAATAAGTACTAGGCTTACAAAGAATAAGATCATTTAAGGCGGTGCTCCAGCATGGTCGCAGTCAAATGACTGAAACAAACAAAAGAACATACATGCGCGCGCGCACAGGGCATACTTCAACTTACGTTGGTAATTTGTTCCAAGACATGCGACTTGAAATGACGTAACACGAACAAACATTTCAAAAAATTAATTAGCATGGAGTGGCTGTGTGGTAAGTAGCTTGCTAACCAACCACATGGTTCCGGGTTCAGTCCCACTGCGTGTCATCTTGGGCAAGTGTCTTCTGCTATAGCCCCGGGCCGACCGATGCCTTGTGAGTGGATTTAGTAGACGGAAACGGAAAGAAGCCTGTCGTATATATGTATATATATGTATGTATGTGTGTGTGTTTGTGTGTCTGTGTTTGTTCCCCTAGCATTGCTTGACAACCGATGCTGGTGTGTTTACGTCCCCGTCACTTAGCGGTTCGGCAAAAAGAGACCGATAGAATAAGTACTGGGCTTACAAAAAGAATAAGTCCCGGGGTCGAGTTGCTCGACTAAAGGCGGTGCTCCAGCATGGCCGCAGTCAAATGACTGAAACAAGTAAAAGAGTAAAAGAGTAAAAGAGCTTATATTTGTTTTGATAAAGATTTGTACATATTTTGACATGGATTTCATTTGATTTCTCCTACCATTTTAATTTTTAAGTGCTTTTTGTTTTTATTTTCACAAATTTTATACTTTTAAACATGCTCACCGAGACCGACGTAAAGTCTAAAAAGAAAAAAACAAACTAAGACGTAACTCGAAATGTCATGACTTATGGTTTGCCTCTGTGTGTGTGTGTGCGTGCGTGCACGCGCTTATATATGTGTATATCATTAATCCGTTAATGAAATACACATATATGTGTATATCATTAATCCGAAAAAGAAGCGCACTCTGAGTTATAGAGCAGTAGAGTACATAGATGAAGATAAATATGGCCGATCTATGGAGCAACGTTCATAAACCACTTAGCCTTACAGGGTTTCTTCCAACCCTTGGCTTATGGCCATAGGCCTAGGCTCTGAAAAAGGCTAAGCGCTATATGAACGCGAAACCCGGGGTTATCCCAAGGACCGGCCATATCAATCTTTACCACTCTCTCTCTCTCTCTCTCTCTCTATCTATCTATCTATCTCTCTCTCTCTCTCTATCTCTACTCTTTATTCTTTTACTCTTTTACTTGTTTCAGTCATTTGACTGTGGCCATGCTGGAGCACCGCCTTTTTCGTCGAGCAAATCGACCCCAGGGCTCATTCTTTGCAATGAGGATAGTACTTATCCAATCAGTCTGTTTGCCGAACCGCTGGGTTACGGGGACGTAAACAAACGACCATTGGTTGTCAAGTGATGTTGGGGGGAAAACACAGACACACAAACATAATTACACATACATACATTATATATATATATACATACACATATATATATATATATATATATATATACATTATATATATATATGTATACATACATTATATATATATATATACATATATATATATATATATTACATATATTATATATATACATATATTATATATATATATATATATATATATATACTATATATATATATATATATATATGTATACATACATTATATATATATATATACACATATTATATATATATATATACATACATATATATATATATATATATATATATATATATACATATATTATATATATATATATATGTATCTCTCTCTATATAAACGGCAGTTTGTCTGTGCGTGTTTCTGTGTGTCTGTTTTCTCGTACCCTCACCCTGACCACGGCTTTCAACCGATTCTGATGAAACTTGACACACACATAGCCCAATGTCATAATCAAAACTAACGTAGCGAAAATTTTGAAAAGTTCCCCCAGTTCTGAAAAAAATCGATAAATTCGACATGGGGTCGAGAATCAGAAACACAAACCGCAAACTGTCTAGGGGACGCAACTCCACCTTTTTTCACTCTCAAAAGAAATTTAACATCATTTTTTTCCATTTTTTGCTATTTTTTTGGCTATAACTCTCTAAAAATGCTTTATAGTTATTTCCCTTACAAACCTGAGCAACGCCGGGCGATACTGCTAGTATATATATATATATATATATATATCATCATCATCATCATCATCATCATCGTCACCGTCATCTGCTTGAGCTCGCTCGGATAGTTTTAATCTGCGCATGCCATCCATCTCTGTTTTGCATTAGCTGAGGGGGGTATTGGGGGAGACATCCAGTATCTCTGGCAAGTTGATCAACACACGTTGTGTAGGGACGTCCTGCTTGAGTACTGCCATGCTTTGGCATCGATGGCAGTAGGTCATTAGCCGGCTGACAAGTTTATTGTAACTGAATTCTTTTTACGTCGTGACTTAAATTCGATACCTCTGCAGTCTTCCAACGAGAATAGTTTTAACTACGCAGTTACTTACTATAATATTTGCATTTGTGTGAAGGCGCGTGGCTTAGTGGTTAGGTTGTTCAAGTTACGATTCTAAAATCATGAGTTCGATTCCCAGCGGTGCATTTTGTCCATGATCATGACACTTTATTTCATGTTGCTCCAGTCCACTCGGCTGGCAAAATGAATTTCAAAGGGGCCAGCCTTGTCACATTCTGTATCACGCTGATTCTCCCTAAGAACTACGTTAAGGGCATACGTGTCTATACAGTGCCCAGCCAATTACACGTTAATTTCACGAGCATGCTCTTCACATCAACTAGAACCCTTGCCGTCGTAACCAACAGAGTGCCAGTTGTGGTGTATTATATATTTTATAACATTATATTCCATTGTCTTTGTAGTTTTAGTGCCACATTCATTCTCATTGGCGAGGATATGGTTTCCTACTTCTGATGATCAATGATTACTGTTTTGTATTGTTGCTTGGTTCTTATCATTACCTCTTCTAGGTGGCGAGCTGGCAGAATTGTTAGCACGCCAGACGAAATGCGTAGCCGTATTTCGTCTGCCGTTACGTTCTGAGTTCAAATTCCGCCGAGGTCGACTTTGCCTTTCATCCCTTCGGGATCGATTAAATAAGTACCAGTTACGCACTGGGGTCGATATAATCGACTTAATCCGTTTGTCTGTCCTTGTTTGTCCTCTCTGTGTTTAGCCCCTTGTGGGTAGTAAAGAAATAGGTATTTCGTCTGCCACTACGTTCTGAGTTCAAATTCCGCCGAGGTCGACTTTACCTTTCATCCTTTCGGGGTCGATGAAGTAAGTACCAGTTACGCGCTGGGGTCGATATAATCGACTTAATCCGTTTGTATGTCCTTGTTTGTCCTCTCTGTGCTTAGCCCCTTGTGGGTAGTAAAAAAATAGGTTTTTCGTATACCGCTACGTTCTGAGTTCAAATTCAACCGAGGTCGACTTAGCCTTTTATCTTTTCGGGGTCGATAAATTAAGTACCAGTTGAGTACTGGAGCCGATGTAATCCACTTGTCTCTCCCCAAAAATGTCAGCCCTTGTACCTAACCTTTCATTTGCTAGTTTTTCTAAATTTATCTCTTAATCCAGTTAAAAGTGTTTTTTGTTTCTTTTTTCTGGCACTTTTTTTGTGATCCTTTTGATATACTATTACGTTAACACATTTATAATTACTGTTGTTTTAGTGAATATTAGGAAAATTTAAAGCTGTTTGAGTGTGATTTTTACTGTCAAACTGATTAAGGGTATATCAATTGTGAATAATGTTTCGTGGATTAGAAACATTTGTGTTTATTTCAGTGAGATCGTGTTTTCGTATCATAGATTCTTTAGGGTTTGTTTGTGTATGAGGTGTATGTTGCACGTGTATGTGTGTGCGTGCGAATTTAGGTTTCATGTATATCATGGTCAATTGATTATGGTTCAATTATTTTTAATATGTGTATATATACATATTGTGCGTATGAGGTGGTGTGTGTGTGTGTGTAAGGGGAAATGGAGAGACGTTGTTCTAATATTGATTTCAAATTTTGGCAGAAGGCCAGCACCTTCGCGAGGCGGGGGGAATAAGTCGATTACATCGACTTCCAGTATTCAACTGGAACTTATTTTATCGACCCTGAATGGATGACAGGTAAAGTCGACCCTCGGGATTTGAACTTAGAGCGTAAAAACAGACGAAATGCCGCAAAGCATTTTTGCCTGGCATTCTAACGATTCTACCAGTTCGCCTCCTTACACTGTTCTAAAATTGATCTCTCTCTTACTATGTATGTGTGTAGCGTATACGTGTGCGTGTATGGATGTATGTATATGTATGCATATGTAATGCTACAAAAGTCAAGCAAAAGCGAAGAGACATTTGAAATGATATGAAAATATACAAAGTAAAATTAAAATGAATTCATTTTCGCCTCTGGACACGAAGTCTATGTTTCTGGTAGCCAGCTTCTCATAAGAATATTCAATTTCAACTCTACCACTAATCAACTGTATCTTGAACCCAGTTTAACTTTGTTATATCTCTTATAATTTTATTCTCTTCCTCCTCTGTTTTTTTCTTCTTTTCCTCCCACTTTCTGACTATTCGTTATTACCCTTCCTTCTTTTCCCTTTATTCTCTATTTTTGTCTGTTTCTTCCTCAACCTCTCTCTGTAAACTCATACATTAGTTATGAATTTTCTATATTCCCAAAACCAGATGAAAATATTTATATTGGTGAGTTGCACCCCTTACGTTTCCATCATATTTTCCGGAAGCCTCATTTATTTAAAATTTTCTGAAACAATCGTTCTTAATAACGTTTCCTATAGTAGTTAAACTAATTAATAATTCGCCTAAAACTCAGAGTTTCACACAAATTAATCATTAATTAGACACTTAGACACCAGGCCAGGAATCGAAAAGCTGCAATCCGAAGACTTGATTAAATTTGTAACATTGCATACAACTTTTTCTGCTTTCCTTATCTATTCAGAATCATAGAATCAAAATGAATGTTATCCCTCTGAGATCAGTCTGAGAGAAGAGACAGAGAGAGAGAGTGAAAGACACGGTTGCTATTGTTCCTGAAAAGTTGAAAATCGATGGGTGCATTAAAACTATGTGAAAATAGGGAATTTAAGACGACTTACTCTTGGAGAAGCAATGACTAGCCGTCATAGAGATTAGTGAAGTGTTTTGAACTTTTGGACACAGTTTGGATGACGAAAAGAGAAGAAATAATTGTGTTAGGAGTGACTGAGGGACAAGTGGCATGGCACCATGTAGCTTCAATGAGCAGAGACCACATTAATGGCAGCAGAAAAAACTGAAAGGAGAGTCAGTGTGTCACAAGTTTCTTTTCTTTAGATGTGGTTTGGATGTCTACGCACGTGTGTAGAAGCAGCACCATCTTGACATCGGTGTGGTGCTCTCCTATAGCCCACACTAAGGATTTTAGTGTTTTTAGTATTTTCATGTTTTTAAGAGAAAAACCGTCTTTGTAATGCAATTCTGCTATGTTAATGATGTGCGTTTCATCAGGAGAGAGTTTCAGTAACGGTGAATGTCAGCATTTTTAGAGACCATGAGGGTTCTAGTCTATATTTTGAGATGAGTGCAACATTTTCGTGATGTGTGATGAGATTTATCATTGTACCTTTGAAGAGGATAAGATCGGCATGTTATCGAGTTGTCATGTTGTCATAGCACATTATATTTAGAAGAGAATGGATGAAAACCAAACCTAGGAACAAACAAATTGGTAGAGTTAAGTTCAGCGAAAACTTCTTCAGTATACACAGCAATAAAGTAATCTGACAGAAGCCATGGATCAATCAAATAAGAGATAGATGGAGTCTATAGAAATGGGCGAATGCTTTTTTTCATGTCAGTTATAAAAACACTACTTTTACAAATAGATGAAGAGTTTAGCGTGGATAAGGATTACTCTGGGGAGTATTATCCAGAGTAACGAAATAGGTTTAATCAGTCACAGTGATCTGGCTTCAAGCGAGAAGGCTTTTCTCACTTGGCGAGTATGTGTACGTGGTGATGAGCTAAGGAAGGGGATAACTGATACTTCAGGGGAATATTTACTGAACGAATGCAGTGTATGTTTCAATGCAAAGAGGGTAGCAAATTTAGGAGCATTTTCCTCGGAGACTCTACTTACAGAACGTTGATGGTTGAGAAGTAAAGAGAGAGAGGATGGGTTCCAAAAGATTCATAGAGATTACTTTAAACAAAGACGTATGATCGTCGCATTTACCATAACAGAGAAGATTGTCATGGCGATACCTGTTCAGAGACCTACGCAAGGTTGCAGAAAGTGTATGGAGAGGAGTGTATGAGCCGCACAGAAGTATACCAGTGCTTCAAACGTTTCCAAGATGGCCAAAACATGGCGACAGTGACGAACGTTCTGGGAGACCTGCGACCAGCAGAACTAAGGAAAACATCGCAGATGTGCGTGCAGATATAAGGGCAAATCATCGAATCACAATCTATGAGTTATCAGATGTGTAGATTAGTTACGGTTCCGTTCAGTCCATTATCCCTGAAGATTTGGGTATGAGATGCGTGTCTGCCTAATTTATGCTAAAACTGCTTTCTGCACATCAAAAACACACACGGGTTTCAGTTGCGCAAGTTCTTCATTGTGTCAAGAACGATTAAAGCTTTTCGAAATATTTGCGTAGGCCTCTGAGCAGGTATCGCCAAGCTTTTGCCAAATTTGGTGCAGATTCTCTATTCAATTTTCTCTGTCATAGTCAATGCGACGATCACCCTTTCCTTCCAAGCACTGATGTAAACAACGTAAGTTGTTTACATCAGTGCTAAAAATTAGTGCAGATGTACAGCAGAGTTCAAGGTCAATCAGTGTCAAGCAGCTTTACTCAACGTTTTTTAGTTTCGTTAGTATGGCAACAGTCCAGATCCTTATTGATCAGACTACGTATATATATATATATATATATATATATATATATATATATATATATGTGTGTGTGTGTGTGTGTGTGTGTGTGTGTGTATATATATATATATATATATATATATATATATATATTATATATATATATATATATGTATGTATATATATATATGTATATATATATATGTGTGTGTGTATATATATATATGTAGCTAGCTCGCTAAATATATATATATATAGATAGATAGATAGATAGATAGATAGATAGATAGATAGATAGATAGATAAGATTGATGCGTACCAGTTCTTCTGCTGGTCATGTAACGACTAGAAAGAAGCTCACGGAACGCTCGCCAGTTTTACAGTTCTTGTGATGATTGCAGTAATATCTAAAGCATCGTATAACGAAGTGGCTAACTCATTGAAACATAAGTATCGTGAATATCGATCTGGGGCATAGAGAGCCAAGGACAGATCAATTTACTGGAGCTCCCTACCACCACCTAAAATAAATCTTCACCGCCTACTTGAGATTTGACCGGAGAGGGACTTGAAAGTACTCTTGTTTCGTCTTGTCAAATTTCTCTCGGTTTCCCTGGTCATGAATACAGAACATTTTCCATAACAGGATACAATCTACAGTTTTTCAGTCCTTTATTGAATTCAACAGATTCCACTTAAACTGTTACAAAATTAATTAGATATATAATTGAATTGTAAAAAGGAATTACAGTTTACTCAAATCTATAGGTTTCACTAGAATGTATTCCACTGGCTTGGAAAGAAGTTTTCTGAAATACTTTCATGAGTGGTGGTTCAGGATCAGACTTAATTTTATATATGTATCCGAAAATAAATCTCACATCGTACGTTGCTTTCAGATGCAAGAGAAACTGTCGCAATACCGCTACAAAATATATTCTATGTCGTCAGTATCTCTTTTGGGCGAATATGGAAAAGGACATTTCAGAGTTATATTTCACTGCCTTTGAAAGTATACGAACTGCACACCTTTAGGTTAGTAATGTGCTACTCCATCGACTCGACAGTCTGTGTTTTCTCGTAGCACTAATTATAGGGGGGTAATATCTGCTTTATTCAGATAGTTACAATGGAAGCAGTCATGGAGAAAATATGATCTAAATAATTTTTGATGAATGTCTGTGTTGGTAGCAGTTTTATGGGAAAGAGAAGAAAATGAGGTTTGATATTGCGAGTAGGTAAAGGGTGGGAATAGTGATGACAACCTATTGTTTACAAAAATAAAGTAAAGAGTTTATTGAAAGGATGGGAAAAAAACATAAAAGATATTCTAATTTAGTATTTAACGAGATTAAAGTAATTAATATAAAATCGACGAAACTGATATTAAAATTGTCTTATAAAAGAAATCCATTACTAAAATATCCTTTCAAGAGCTTCAGGGTTTAAAGGTCAGTTTTGGAAGGGTAAACAAGCAATCAAAAAGCTATCATTTTTTTTTCTTTGGCGCAGGGAAGTAACAAAATCCTTGGAGAAAATATTACAGTCGGTTAATCGACGATGAGAGAAACTACTGACTGTACACAGTGGTGTGAAGCGGGAGTATTGTTATAGAGAAGGGTAATGTAATATAACTATGCTAACATGGGGATGAGAGTTCAAATCTATTCATGATCTAATATAATTTTTTGTTTTCTTCTCGAGGAAAAAATATTAAAAATTACACTACTCTTGGTCAAAATATCTCCACTTTATGACAATCAATAAAACTAAAAGGCAGAACTGTTCTTAATTATTGGAATCACCTTAAAACATTGAAACTTTTATTCACTTCAACGCCGCCATGAGCGCTACATCATTTGCACAAGACTATACCACCATCATTGCCCAAATGACCTTACCATTAGATTCAGAATTCATACAAAGCTGGGGCCACGTGCCGTGTTTTCCCCTACATAATTCAGGCTCGAGAAAATATAAAGTCACTGCAACATAATTTCTTTTCAACAAGAGGTGGTCCTCAATCGGTCGTTTTAAAACTTATATAAGTAAAGACTTTAGAACATCCATTGCTAATGCTCAAGGAGCTTGAAAAACACAGCATTCACAATTTTGTTTGGCACAAATATAAATAATCCTTCCTTCTGTATGCACAGGGACTGAAGTTTTGGTGATAGGGGTCTTTAGTTGATTACATCGATCCCAGTGCTTAAATTGTACTTATATCTATTTCTTTACTACCCACAAGGGGCTAAACATAGAGGGGACAAACAAGGACAGACACACGGATTAAGTCGATTAAATCAACCCCAGTGGGTAACTGGTACTTAATTTATCGACCCCGAAAGGATGAAAGGCAAAGTCGACCTCGGTGGAATTTGAACACAGAACGTAACGGCAGGCAAAATACGGCTACGCATTTCTCCCGGCGCGCTAACGTTTCTGCCAGCTCGCTGCCTTAATTGTACTTTTATCATCGACCCTGAGAGGATGAAAAGCAAGGTCAACATCGGAGGAATTTGAACTCAGAACGTAAAGACTGGCAAGATGCCGGTAAGCATTTTGTCGTAAAGACGGACGAAATGCCGCTAAGCATTTTGCGCTAGTTCGCCACGTTAGTTACAAGTATGAATAATAAAACAAGGTAAGCGATAGTTTTAAATGTTAATCTATATTTTAAACATTAAGCAGTTTTGTGTGCCAGAAATTTCAATTGATTTTCTATGTACTGAGAAGCTAAAATGATTATGAAACACTGATATAAAGGAAGCTTCATGTTGTTGGTTTGTCTTCTGTAAACCTTAATTTGGAAGCTCTGTAATCAAAGACGTTGCAGTCATTGCCATCTCAACATTGTGTCTCAGGCAGCGAGCATGTAAGACGCAAATAAAACTACAGCCGTCACTCGAAATCGAGGATACTTTTAGGAGTATGTGCCAGACTTTTGCCAATTGCTTCAGGGAGCTCGTGTAATCGCGAGCAAACTTGGGTACCTTCTGGGCCTTAATTCACGTGATCTTGTGGAACATTCAAGACACGACAGCTGGAGGAAGATACTGTTTTGCCAGTTGTTGTTTCCAAAAGAATGTAAAGCAAAATTGACTCACGTAGAATTTGAACCCAGATCGTGGAGAGCCGGAACAAATATATTATAAAGCATTTCATCCGATGCTCTAATCGGCGGCACTGCATCCAGAACGACAATATCTTAACTTGTCCTTTTAAAGGCGGTGAGCGGGCAGGGTCGATGGGATGCCGAGTAAAATGCATATCGGCATTTCATTTATCACGTTCTGAGTTCAAATTCTGCCGAGGTCGTCATTTTCTGAGATCGATAAAACAAATGACAGTTGAGAACCGGGGCCGATGTAATCGACTTACCTGTTTCTCCGAAATTGCTGAACTTAAGCAAACAATTTGAAACCTATCTAATTTAATCTTCTTTCAAGGCGGAAGCGTGTGCTTTGGGGGAAATTTAGTAGCCATTTCTAGTAGGTGAAGCGACGACACGTCTGTCTTGTTAGCCTATTTTGTTAGCCTATTTCGACAACCATCTTGACTAGTTCGGAGGTCTGTGCCAGTGAGAGCTGAGTGTCTTTGCAATGGAAAGAGACAGCAAGGACCGTAACGAAATACGAATCGTTGCACTTGCCCAGCAGCGACTAAATAAATACAGGTGACACAATGACGTTCAAAAAAGAAAAAAAAAATTAATAAAACCCGTCTCAAATGAAATTGCATTTCAACTTTCTAATATATTAGTCTATATATATTGTTATGGGGGGATATATATTTATATTGGCGTTCGTTCTAGTGCCATTAGACGAAGTGTAGCGAAACCAAATATGCTAGTTCTACTAGAAATTTCGATATAAATA
>NC_043005.1:42924369-42934369 GCF_006345805.1 Octopus sinensis
TTTTGACCTGCCACCTACATCGTAGCAAGGTTCTGAAGGAAAGTATCTAGGTTTAACCATCATCCTTTAAATCCCAAGAAAGTCTTGCAGATGTTTATACTCCCAGATATCGAGATCATTTGTAGCATATGAATGAAGGATTTGTATGTATGTATGTATGTATGTACGTATGTATGTATGTATGTATGTATGTATGTATGTATGTATGTATGTATGTATGTATGTATGTATGTATGTATGTATGTATCCATGTATGTATGGATACACATGCACACACACTTGTGTGATTTGCTCAGGAACGTCGCAATTTAAATTGACTGGAATTAATTAAATATTAAATACAATGGTGAGAAAAATCTTTAACACTATCGCAGTAACTCAAGATATGTTCTGGTCGTAATACACCTCATGAGAGAAGCATGGAAACTGCAACTTGAAAATCTTAGAATGACTACAGAAAATATAAGATTTTAGTGAACGAACACAGAAGGCGTGATAACTGAAAGAAATAAGTGACAGAAATTATTTAGGAATATCTGATACCTAAAACCTTTATAATCTTGGACATAATGACTGTTTTCATTACTAGTCATACCTTAAATTAATTAACAAATAATAAAATTACTACATGTATTCTATCACCCACTTTGTTATTAAGCCTTCAAGCAGCAAGTATATTTGGGTATTTCTATAATCAAATCATGAAACCCTCGTTAGTCTGTGTTTCACTACTGAGGTGCAATAAATCTGAAATATACCCAGAGTTGTCACCATAATGCTGAAGAGCAGATACACCATCTGCTATCTAATGTATTCTAATAAAAACACTAGGCAACAAAATTTTTGCTACTATTAGACGAAATGGTACTCATATGTAATTTGTGAGCGCTGGTTCCGAATCTGCAATCATTTTTGCTCTAGCACGTCACGTTTTTGCGCTATCAAAATTACAATAATGTAAAAATTCATGACAAATAAAATGAATGTTATGTTAAGCGTAAATTACCTTTATTTGATATAAGAACAATAGCAACTAGATGGACAAGTAGCTCTAAAACCAATAAAACACTTAACAAAATTGTAAAGTGAAAAATTATTAATTTTATGTTTTTAAAAATAGCTTTGGAGTCTTCTTTTACGCTTACGTTGTATGTCCGTTACTCGTTTTAAAAACCAGCAGTAGTCAGTCAGCATGTTTGGTGTAAGTCTGCCACTGTAACAGCTTTCTAGCTCTTTGATTTCTTGATGAAATTGTTCATCATGCTCATCGCTTATGTCACCCATATTGGGTGGAAAAAAGTCAAGATGAGAGTGGAGAATATGGATTTTTAAAGACATTCTTGCTCCAAGTTGCTTTTAAGCTTTCAAAAAATCATTCACAATCGCAACGTAGTTAGATGATTTTTCATTTCCCCAAAAATCTTTTCCAGAGAAACAAACTTTTCCCAAGCAGTTTTTTTCCCTCTAGTGGGCTTAAGTTTTCTTGAAAAAGCTTATCACAAATCAGTGTACGAATTTCTGGTCCATTAAAAATACCAGCTTTGATCTTAGCTTCACTCTTGCTAAAAACAAATTTTTCACTGAGATATTTGAATCCTTCACCGTCTTCCTTCATGGCCTTAACAAAATTCTTAAACAAACCAAGTTTAATGTGTAAGACGGTAGAAAGGTAAATTTTCTGAGAGTCAACTAAAAGGATATATTCAACGTTGTATCTCCCTGGAATGAAATCACTTCGCTTTGGCCACTCTTTTTGATCATAGTGACGCTTGTCATCTTTGCTATTCCAAAGGCACAAAAAGCACTAATGCTCTGTATACCCCATTTGCAACCCAAGAAGCAAACCAATGACTTTCAAGTCACCGCATATATTCCACTTGTGCTGAGACTATTTAATCAAATGCAAAATTTTATCCATTTTTTCATAAGTTTCCTTTAATCCTACAGCTTATGCTAGTGGTATTGAAGGTCTTTGATTGCCATTATGCAGCAAAACAGCTTTTAGGCTTGCTTTGCTAGAATCTATGAACAGTCTCCATTCTTCAGGATTATGGCCGTACCACATCTCGCGTAGGAGTCCTTCAACATCACAACAAAAACAAATAGCATCTTTCTCCGTAAAAAAATTCATGCAATTCTGTTTGCGGTTTTCGAAAATATAAGCATTTTACACCATCGTGCAAAAGATTCCATTGTTTCAGCCTGGAGCCCAGTAGTTCTGACTTTTCTTTTGTTAAATCCAAGTCTTTAACTAAATCATTAAACCCAAGTTGACTTAATAAATGAGGAACTTTTTTTGAAGATCTTGGTTCATCTCAGTGATCTACTGTATCACTCGGCACGCCTTCAATTGAAGTAAATGCAGTACTTTCTTCACTTAAACTGTCTTTGTCAAAAGATGGAGGAGGTTCTGGAATTGGAATATTTTCAGCAGCATGAGCAACTGGTTTTAAAGCTGAAGGGCAATCTGGATAAACAATCTTGGATTTGTTCTTCTTAGCGAAACTTGTGATGTTTGTTAAGCAGAAATAACAAACGGTATAGTGGTCTGTTGATCCGTGTCATATGATTTTCCGTTTTCCACTTAGCCATTGGGTTAATGCTGTGTAGCAGTATTTGCAAAAAAAAAAAAAAAAACATTAAGCGCCCCCAATTTATCTTGGTCCCCAACTTTGCACCCAAAGTAAAGCTTGTAAGCATTTTAAAAGTTCTTTCTAAGCTTATTTCTCTGATCCTTTGTCGTAAATTTTCCACACAGGTAACAAAAGCTGTCCGGATGATTAATACAAACCTTTCTGCACATCGTAAATACATACAGTAATAACCTAAAGCAACACTCAAGGAAGCCTATCAGTAACCGAAAATATAAAATTAATCAACTGTAAATGTTACTGTAAAACATCAAAATATATTTCTCAATGGCTATCACGAAACAATATTTTCCATCTCTAAATTTTAAACATTGATCACTTTAATAAATAACTAAACTTACCACTAAACTACTGTTCATATAACCTGGCTCTCTTATTTGATGTCCTTTGTTTTAACAGCACTAGCAGTTATCAAGAAAAGGGAGTCTGAGTGGCTTACTATAACCTAATATCAATAGCCTACTGTGAGGAGAACTTAACAATAATTACAGCGATAACAAAGTAAAATAAATTCTAATCTTGTGTGGCAATTTAACAGGTAGCGTACATTTCCCTCTACATGAATGAAAATCGTATGGTGAATATATAAATAAAAATCGAAGGCAAATAGCCTACTACTGTCAATATTATCCATTGGCTAATTCCACCGAGGTCGAGATTGCCTTTTATCCTTTCGGGGTTGATAAATTAAGTACCAGTTGCGTGCTGGTTCGATCTAATCGACTGGCCTCCCACCCGCAAAATTTCGGGCCGTGTGCCATGAGTAGAAAAGAATATTATCCATTGGTTGGAAAATCTGAAGCTGTGAATAAAAAAAAAAAACTACAAGTGCTGTCTGAAAACTGATGTCAGATTCGGATTCAGCACCGTAAAATTACCCTCAATCATCTGAAAAAGTTTAAATATCATGACAAAATACATATATATATATATAGTTATCCGTAATAATGAAGGGTGAAATTAATTAATTAATTTGGAATAATTATCAATTACACCAAGTAGTCTTCGGCATGTAAAAGCCTCATTCGAGGAAAATTTAAGTAATACTAAGCAATAAAGGGTTTAGCAACGAATTGCCTTACCACATACCGAATTTAGAAATAGCAGTCAAAGAGTTATAGCTATTTCTTCTACAGGTAACCTGTTTGTGTCTGCCTTCCAATTGCTGTTTTTACTGAGATCTCCCTTTTTAGTAGAAGAAATAGCTATAACTCTTTGACTGCTATTTCTAAATTCGGTATGTGGTAAGGCAATTCGTTGCTAAACCCTTTATTGCTTAGTATATATATATATATATATTTTTTTTTTTTTTACCCAGTGTAATTAATCAAAATCAGTGCAATTAATCAAATACATTACTGCCTACTTGATTATAGAGTTTCCTTACTGCTGGCGTACCTCGATATTTCACACCACACGCACGCACACGCGCGTGCGCACACACACACACTAACACACACACACTAACACACACACATGCACACGCATATCTTTATCTTGTTTCAGTCATTACGCAACTTGTTTCGGTCATTTTACTTGTTTCAGTCATTACGCAACGGCCATGATGGGGCCCCGTCTTGAGTAATTTTAGTCGAACTAATCGACCCCAGTAATTTTTTTTTTCAAGCCTGGTATTAATTCCATCGGAGGCTTTTTGCCGAGCCGCTAAGTTATGGGGAGGTAAACACAACAATACCAGTTGTCAAACGGTGGCAGGAGACAAGCGGGCTCACACATACACACATACACTCACACACAGAGACAACACACACACACACACATACACACACATACATACACACACATACATACACACTCATACATACATATATATATATGTGTATATATATATGTGTATATATATATATATATATTATATATATATATATATATAATATATATATATATAAAGAGCTTTCTTTAGTTTTCCTCTTCCAAGTCCTCTTAGAAAGCTTTGGTCGGTCCGAGGCCAAAGCTTGTCAAGATGCCACACAGTGGAACTGAACCTGGAACCGTGTGATAGGGAAACAACATTTTTACCATACACCCCCGCCGGTGCATATAATATATAATTCATTTTGGGAACGGTGAAACGCGAAGCAGATAAAGCTATAGATAATAACTTATAAACACTGGGTTCAAAAACTCTTACGATTGTAAAAGTCAAAGGTTACCCGTAGAACATCAACAAGATGCGTGTGTATGTATGCGTGTGTGTGTGTATAGTTTATAATAATATATATATGTATAAATATGTCTGTCTGTGTATATGCGTGTGTTTGTGTGTGTGTGTAGTTTATAATAATATATATATATGTATAAATATGTCTGTCTGTGTGATTGTGTGTGTGTGTGTGTGTGTGTGTGTGTGTGTGTGTCTGTGTCTGTGTGTCTGTATGTGTGTGTCTGTGTGTGTCTGTGTCTGTGATTTGATGTAGAAATCTATTATCTCCAACAACAACGACAAGAGCAACAACACAACCATCGGAATGAAATTAATAATGTAACAGTAAACCTAAAGACTGCCACAGCGACAAAGTACTTTACGGAATACCATGTGTAAAACACATTACTTATGAATATAGTAATAGAATATCTTAAATTAGCTACACCCTAACGTTATCTTCTGAATTACACTTGTGCTGACACCAGCGAATCTAATTAAAGTCGTATTAACTGCGTCGTTTATGCACTGAACATTCGACTTAACATTTTCGCAACGCTTCGAAATCTTTGACATTGCTTTAGTTTAAAGTTAGTTATTTGTCAGCATGAAAGCCCAGATGAAGGGATAACGTTGTCAAAACTCTATCTTCTGTCACTTAGCTTTAGAAGTGTGATCACAGCATGAGGATAAATAGAGTAGAGTACTACACACACGTATACATACACACAAACAAGCACACGCACACACATCCGCAGACATACACACACACATCCACATATATATGCTTAGACATAGATACACACACACACACACACACACACATATATATATATAAATGAATAGACAGGAATAAGGTGTCCAGGCGAGTACCGTTCGAGCACTCAGTTATAATCCAATTTGTGATTAACCGCTTCGAAAGGTAAGGATCACACACACACACACACACACACACACACCACACACACACACACACATACATATATATATATATATATATATATATATATATATATATATATATATATATATATATATATGTATGTATGTATATATGCATACATACATATACATACCGGCATATATATATATGTATATACACATGCATATATGGGTACAGGACGTCAAAAACCGTGAACATGAAAAACGAGAACTTGTAAAAACAAAAACATGGAAAACGTGCTTTTTTCGAACAACGAAAGAAACAAATAATGAAATGAGATAGGCAACATAAAGAACAATTCCTTCATCAGTTGTCCCATGCTTTATCTACTCCTTTTTTTTTCGAACGTTAGAACAAGACGCGTCTTCGTCAAAACAGTCGTTCCCGCAAAGCAAATTAAATAAAATTTGGGATTTGCGGAGGGTTAAAGTTGGTAACAAAAACAGGACAGTAAACTCAAACGGTAAGGGATGTTAAGCTATAACGAGGTGAAGTGGTGAACGCTGGAGAAACAAGCTTTGACAGGAGACAGGCAAAAATGCGTGTTGTCACTTGTAGCGTAAGGAGGAGAAAGAAAGATAGCCGCTGGTGACGTGTGAGCAACGAGAGAGTCAAGGAGGTAGAGTGAGGGAGAGAGGCGGACAGATAGAGAATGGTGAAGGGAGAGGAGAAGAACTATAGAAAAAGTGGGAGAGAAAAAAGAAAGAAAGAAGTGAGGGAGAATAGAAATAGTGATAGGATAGTGATATAAGTGTTGCTTGTATATATACATATATGTATGTATGTATGTATGTATGTGCGTATGTATGTATGTATGTATGTATGTATGTATGTATGTATGTATGTATGTATGTATGTATGTATGTATGTATGTATGTATGTATGTCTACAGAAACAGAGAGGAAGAGAGAGACTATGTACTCGTAGATAAAGAATCAGAAACTATTTAAACTGGCTTTAAAAACCGCACGGATTGGGAAAAGAAATGTTGAAATACACTCGCAGACCTAGTTCCACTAGAACCAATGTAGGCTTTGGTCGCTCTTTACAATTAGATGCCTTCATCTCACAAGTAACGAAATCTTGTTTCCATTTTGAATATAAAGGGGGATACATGAAGAAATATGTTATAATTCATTTAACGGTTGGTTTCATTTTATAGAAGAGGGACCAAAAGATTACTTTGCTGAAAATGGTAGCACGTGGTTCCCTATCAATAGAAGCGTTGAGATCGACTCATGCGACTTCTAATTTTGGGGATGATTTTCATTTCTTTATTTTTCATCAAAAAATGAAGTAAGTACCAGCTGAGCACAAGGGTCGATACAATCGACTTACCCTCTCCAGAACTTGCTGGCCTTGTGCCAAAATTTGTAATTAATATTTGGACTTTTCTAAATTTTATTATTATTATTATTATTATTATTATTATTATTAAGACGAAGAGCGCGATTCGATTGTAAGATATTTTATTAGTTGAACGATATTTCAACAAAGAGGAAGAGTGAGGACGCTGGTTGCTCTCGTTCATACTTTAGGTTTAAATTTCTGTAATTTTGAATTTTTATCACTTCTTATTTTGAACTTGACAAAGACAGACGTACAGTTGAGATATCGTTGAACTAATAAAATATCTTACAATCGAATCGCGGTCTTCGTTTTGACTGTTTACCTTTGTGAAGAGTTACGTCAATCCTTTTTTGAAATATTATTATTATTATCACCATTGTTATTATTATTATTATTATTATATTATTATTATTATTATTATTATTATTAAGACGAAGAGCGCGATTCGATTGTAAGATATTTTATTAGTTGAACGATATTTCAACAAAGAGGAAGAGTGAGGACGCTGGTTGCTCTCGTTCATACTTTAGGTTTAAATTTCTGTAATTTTGAATTTTTATCACTTCTTATTTTGAACTTGACAAAGACAGACGTACAGTTGAGATATCGTTGAACTAATAAAATATCTTACAATCGAATCGCGGTCTTCGTTTTGACTGTTTACCTTTGTGAAGAGTTACGTCAATCCTTTTTTGAAATATTATTATTATTATCACCATTGTTATTATTATTATTATTATTATATTATTATTATTATCATTATTATTATTATTATTATTATTATACTTTCTGGGGAGCAGCCTATTAATGCACAGGGTAAGGATGCTAAGCTGCAGAAGTTAGCTGATAAGTCTATTTCTTTTGAGGAGGTTAGCGAAATTTTGTTGCTACATTAAGAAAAAAAGGTTGTGTACTGTGGACAAGGTTGAACATGTTGATGGTGATGTTAGCGATGTGAAGTTGGATGTCCTAAGTGGTAATGTTTCACTTAAATCAGGAAATTCTAATCTATTATCTCACCTTGATGAGAAATTGTCGCATTTGTCCATTGAGCAGAAAACTCAATTACCAGATCTAATTCGTGATTTCTCATTTATTTCCGGATGTGTCTGGCCAAACTAACATCGTTAGTAATGATTTAAATGTAGGTGATGCTGTTAAACAACATCTGTATCAGATGAATTCCGTGAAAAACGAAACAATGCGGAAAAGAAAAACAGAGTACCACAGCTACGTTGATATGCCAGAAGATAACCGGTGCTTATTAAAAGATGGTGAACAAAGAAATGATCACAATTACATGCTGGATCATCCAGAGGAATACTACTTTGATTATTTCTATTGCCGTTGCACTATGGCCCCCAAAAGTTGATGTTGAAATCGTCGTAGTTGTTACCGTTTTGGTCACATCTGTTATTCAGTATTTAAATGCATGGAAAGGAAATATTACAGCTGTCAAAATGTTATGGGACACAGGATGATGAATTAACTTTTAAGAGGAGAGACAATGTTTGTGCTAATGCACTTCCTGAACTGAAAAAAATTCAGAACATTATTATTATTATTATTATTATTATTATTATTATTATTATTATTATTCTATGTTTGACTTTTGCTTTATGTCTGTACAAGTTGGCTCCAAGTCTCACCCAGAGACCTCAAGAGACAACAGGTTGGAAGTTCACGTTGTTGTTATGCCTATTATTATTATTATTATTATTATTATTATTTGCATGATATTATTTGCTTCATGCTTTATGATGCATTTGCATTGTGTTTAATGCTTCTACGTTTTGTTTATGATGTTTAATGTACTATCTTTGTTGTTGTAACGAAAAAAAAAATTCTGAGAAACTTCCTTTTCCCTAAGGGGTGGGGAGAGTTGTTACGAAAATGTTTTACTTGGAAAGAAAAAAAAGGGGGTTTTCATTTAGGCATATTGATTTGAACCGGAATCTACAGAATTCCCTTTTGACGTACCACAGCACTTTCTCACGGAGAGACAAGATTCGACAGCTGAGACACTCAACACATGGCCTATGACGAGCCGATTTATATATTCTCCAGTTGACCATTTTAGCCCCTCCTATACAAACAATAGTTGACAAGAGATAAAGAAGATACCTTTATCAGTTTCCGGGCCCCATGAGCCTGGCTAAGCTTTAAAAGGGCGCATTTATTTATTACATAGTAGATATCATACCCCCATACCCACAGTTTACACAGGTAGAGTAGAATACTTAGTGGGCTGTTATGTAGATAGATGCATGTATGCGTGTGTGTGTATGTGTGTAAATGCACATGTATGTAAATATATGGATATGAAAATAAACAGATCAACATACAGACGGATAGGTACATAGGATATATGAACAGACAAGCACACATACGCAAATGGAGACTGAAATACATGACCATATATATACACACACACTTTACTTCACACAAGGACACATATGGAGACACGTGTCCACACATATGGAGATGCACATCCATACATACAAACATGGTACATAGTTGCAAAACACACACACACACACAGATGCACACACAAGGAGACAGAGGTGCATACATATACAAACACACACACACATACATAAAAATACACAAATACGGACATGCAAGCACATGAATATACAGCATACATGCATACAGTTATACACACATACATACATATATACACATGCATAAACACACATATATATACATGCATGCAAACATACATACATACATACATACATACGTGCACAAGCACACACACACACACACACTCATACACACACACTGACCCACACACATGCGCACAAACAAACATGCATCACAACCATTTCAGCGTGACATAGTGATCTCAGCGCATAACTTAGCAGGTAGGGCCCAGTTAGAATTTTCTTC
>NC_043005.1:42936869-42949369 GCF_006345805.1 Octopus sinensis
AAAAGAGTAAAAGAGTAATTATATGTAAGTTGTGTGTGTGTGTTTGTGTGTTTTTTTCTGTATTTAACGAGACATGAAAAAACATAGAGATCTGCATCCTTAGCATGAGCAATAAAGGCCATTCTTGTGTGTGCATGCATATACACCTACCTGGCTACATACATACACACATACACATACGTACGTACATACATACATACATACATACATACATACATACATACATACATACATAGGAACATTCGAAGCGACGAGTCGCGTATTTGGCGTGGGAGACTAATTATCGAAAATACGATGAATACTATCTCCAATTTTGGAGCCACAACTAGTAGCCTTGTTAAATAACTGGTTAATCTTCAGATGAATTAACTGAGGGAGCCTTTTTTTTTATTCACGATCGTAGTGATTTTCGACGGAAACTTGAGTTTAGCATGCAGAGAGATACTACGAAGAACATGGCTGGACACAACATCAGCAACACAATCGAGGAACAGAACGAAAACAACAGCTCAACAGGTAAACAAATTCTTTCTATCTGTAGTTATAGAATGAACCGTAGCTACAAAACTCATTTCTCTTAGAGTTATGAATTGAATAATGATCTATTTAACTGCTACGAAAAAAGCGAAACAAAACCCCGCTGTTGGCTATACGAAACGATTGAAATTATATTGGGACGATCTGCATCCAGAATTAAATCATTTTACTGCGAAGCAACTACGCCAACAAGCAACATTTGTAGAACATAGAAAGAAGGTTAGTAACTGTAACTTTATTAAATCAAATCTTCCCAACTCTATAAACAAAAGCGAAAACGTGAACTATATAAGATCACCACGTGGTTTAGTAGCTAGCGACATTCCAACAGATTCTATAGTGCCTGCCAGCCAAACTATATTACTGGCTCAAGTAACTGACCACTGTCCCCCTACTACGACTATGGTAAATAGCGGGTAAGAGTATTGTATAAGTAGTGGTTGTCAGGATTATATGTCAGTGAAATGTGCCCTTACTGAAATTTTCCGAGAACAAATAACTTTGGCTTTGAAGGACTCTCTCAAGGAGAGAGTATTTTGTACCAAAGTAAGTAAAAAAACCACCAAATACAATATTAAAAGATGTTAACGAAATTGGTGATGAGTATTTACAACAGTGTAATGAACCTACATATTGGCAGATTAATGCTTGTCTATATGCTTTGGTTACTACTGTAAAACAGAACATGATATTCAAAAAGTAAACAAAACCGAAATGACAAAGAAAGTACCATCATGGATTTTGAAGACAGAAAAAAGATAACTGGTTTACGGAAGACCATCAATCATGTAATGTTGCTTATTGCATGCAAACAAACAAATCACTATACGTCCCATTAACAGAAAGTAAAGAAGGAGATAGAAATTATGTTAGGAGACAGCAAATAGAGGACACTCACTTGCAAACTGATTACCCTCAAGCAGGAGCTAAAAGCTGTGAATGAAAAACTCCGACATCAGCAGAGAATAACCGAGAGAAGAACAATAAACAAAACATTTAACCGCAACCAGGTAGCAGTATACAGATACATGAGAGGAGGAACAGTAAACATCACGGAAGCTCCTTCACGAGAAGACATAGACTCCTTCTGGAGGAAAATCTTGAGTGAAGAGAAAGAATTTAACCAAGATGCTCTGTGGTTGGAATAAATCTGAAGAAGTTATTGCTCCTGCATTACTTCCAACACATACAGCATTGATGGTGAAACTCTTGCAGTTGTGATCCAGAATTTCCAGAATGGAAAAGCACCTGGAAGAGACTTGATTGTTGGATATTGGTACAAGAAGCTAACATTCTACCGACTATATCTTATCAATCTGTACCAGCAAGCTTTCATTTGGGAACAGTAGCATACCACACTGGTTAGATCTGACAGAGACAAAATTGATCCCCAAATGCAGAACCACCCACAGGACAAAAACTACTGGCCAATAGCATGCCAGAACTTAATGTATAAAATATATGAAACCGCTTCCTCTAGAACCATTGTGAAACAGATAACATTGTCACAGCAGAAGAAGCAGCTGGGAAGAAGGGAGTTTGGGGATGTGCCGAGCAATTGTTAATCAACAACTATGATGTCCGAGGTGCGAAAGCACAGGAGGAACCTAGTTTCAATGTGGCTACACTACAAGTAACCTTTGACTCTGTTCCCCACTTATGGATGGTAGAAGCCCTTCAACTTGCTAAAATTCCAGAGGGTAGTGAAAGCCATAGCTGACCTGACTTCATCTAGGCCACCATCTTGAAATTAAACACAAAGAGTGTATTATCACCGGTAGAATACACTATCGCAATGGCATATTCCAAGCAGACCGCCTCTCTGTGATGTTGTTTAATTTCTATAAACTCCTTGTCATTCATGTTAAGGAAGTCTGAAGGATATCTCGCTGGTCCACAAGGAAACAGAAATACCAAAATTACACACTTTTTCGTTGTGGATGACTTAAAACTTTACGCAAAAATATGCATGAGATGAATAAGAGCCTTGGCCTAGTTACAACATCCTTAAACGATGTAGGATTGGTGTTTGGTCAGGAAAAATGTAAAAAAGGGGAAAACTATAAACCAGACTAGTAATATTTCCATTAATGATTTGACTGCTTCCCCTATATCTGACGAGGAATGTTACAGGTATCTAGGGGTGGATAAAAATACATCTTACAGTAGCACCTGTAACAAAACATGTGTCACTAAAGAATATTACAGCCGAATAAAGAAAATTGGAACCTCAGAACTATCTGTGTTCAATAAAACAGTGATCCACAATGTGTTTGCAGTGCTAGTACTCATACCAACACTTGCGCTGCTTGATTGGACGCTTCATGAGATCCGAGCCTGTGATGTGAAAATCCGAAAAATACTAACAAGCACACATAATTTCCACATAAACTGATGTAGACCGACTCTACCCAAAGCGAATCCAAGGCGGCAGAGGCTTAACATCGATCCAAAATGCCTTTGAATGTCGCATCATATCCCTTCGGCAACATTTTCTAACCACCAAGTGTCGAAGTGCATCCCTTGACCAAGTTTGCATACATGAGGCTGATAATTTCATAAGACTTGGAAGGCAGCTCCAAGAGCAACAGACTTTGTCTGATAACCTTGATTACATGCCCAAAGAAGTCGCACAACTCTACCGCAGCGTATCATCAGATGACAGGATGAGCTTATATGAGCAGAAGACTATGCATGGATATGTTACTAGAAAGCTCTGTGATGATAGTAATATCGATCATCAAAGTTTATCATGGACCAATAGCCGGATTACTACCTCCTACTTTGAATGGTATGCTTTTGCAATCCAGGAACGGCAAATATCAACCAAGCACCTAATGCACAAAAGGGATAGAGATGCAGGTAAAACCGTAAAGTGTAACAACCATTGCAGACTTTGTGGTGTTCATACTGAAGATATCACCCACATCATAAGCAGTTGTCCAAAAATGCCATCACGGTATTATCTACCGATGAGACATTACGTTGTAGCTAAGACGCTTTATAATGAAATCCGCCGGAAGAAATAAAAACCTACAATATGGTAGAAACCATAGCCACTCATAATAATAAGGAATACTGGTGGAACGTACCTTAATAAAGACCTCAATAAAATGTAAGCACAACAGACCAGATATAATGATTTGGGATAGACAAGAGAAACTGTGAACAGTTGTGGAATTTTGCTGCCCAGCGGATGTTAGCATAAAGCTGAAGATCAGTGGAAAAGAGAACACTTATGCTGAACTATTGAGACATCTGCAGTTACTCTAGCCAGATTACAAGTTCAGGTTTATACCTGTAATTATTGGGGCTCTGAGATATGTAACACACTGCTTATATACCAATCTTGAGGAAGTAGGTTTCTCAAAACCAGAAAGGAGAAAGCTAATTCGAAAGCTACAGATTCAATCCATCACTTGAACTGTAAAAATCTGTAAAACTTTCCAGAAATTTATCATCTAAATATATATGAGCATGTCTTGATATGCAACTATATGCATGAGAATACATACATAAAACATACAAATCTGCACATACATAAATTACATACATATATGCATACATACATACATACATACATACATACATACATACATACATACATACATACATACATACATACAAACTGGGTTAGAAACTGGTTCTTTCTCTATTGGCAAGAAATCTTGAAATAGACGGAATAATGTCATACATACAAGCCATCACTGGTACTGTGAAAATCTGTAAAACTTTCTAGAAGTTTATCATTTAAGTATATATAAGCATGTCTAGCCATGCAACTGTATGCATGAGAATACATACATAAAACAAAGCATACAAATTTGGACATATATATCCATATCTAAATATATATATATATATTATATATATATATATATATATATATATATATAAACATAGACAGAAAGAGACAGACGAATGTAGAAACTAAAACGGAAACCGTGAGAGAGAAACCATACGTATGTACATATGTAAAAATATGTGTGTGTGTGAAATTGATACACACACACACACACACACATAGAAGGCAGGTTCGTAGCTCCAGTTACAATAGACTTTTATCCGGCTGTTTGGATGTCTGGAGACCAAAACAATTCGATAAAGCTATTTGTTCCTTTCTTTGAGCGCTCCTTGTTATAATTATAATATAAATCAATTAGGTCAAATGAAAAATTGACACAATCTGTTGTCTGAAGATACAGCATTTTCATTTTGGAATTAGGCTTAAAATCGTTTCTCTTTCTCACACTTCAGTTAGTCCAGAAATTAACAAATTTAATTTGATTGAGCAATTTCTCAGCATCTGATAGTTTATTGATAACACCTTTTAGATAGAAAAATTTACGAGTAAGTCATCAAACACAAACACCTTCACGCAGAGACGTGACTTAACACGTATTAGTATCCTTTTCATACTGTCGCTCCTACATCACACCTTTCTCACAGACAAGACCTCTTCGGTTTCTGCAACCTAATCACTGATTTTCATCTACTTCCATTTTGAGTTCCACAGACGTTTTTGCAAAACTTAATTCTGCAGACATGATAAACTAAAGATGGAATTTTGATCATGATTTTGTATAGACACAAACAGCACCTACATTCAGTTGACTTCTAACTACTCGAAAAGCTCGACTTACAAATCCTGCTCTCTCTTAAAAACGATTATTAATTGCTCGTCAACAATGAGTCAAAAAGTAAAACTCTACACAATGACTTCTCATAGATATAGGAGCTAAATCTCTTTAAAAAAAACACCCATGAAAACACCATTAAATGAAAGATAGATTGGAGCTAAATCTTTTTCAAATAACATTCTATCACATTTCAAAAGAAAGGGCAGAATGAAAATATGATGAGACAGTCACAGCTGGTACATTTTTCATATTAGGTCTATCTCCTTGATCACGTTTAACCCTGGGTTATGCAACAATAACAGTGACAGAAGCTCGTCAGCTAAGCTATAGAAAGGCACAGCTTGTTGCTAAAACATACACTGGTCTTACGTAGTTTTAAGAACGTTAGCTTACATAACGCTATCATCGTGAAACCTCTAACTCTCTAACAACACCATCGAAAGACTGACTGATATATAATGTAAAAGGTGGCGAGCTGGCAGAACCGTTAGCACGCCGGGCGAAATGCGTAGCCGTATTTCGTCTGCCGTTACGTTCTGAGTTCAAATTCCGCCGAGGTCGACTTTGCCTTTCATCCTTTCGGGGTCGATAAATTAAGTACCAGTTACGCACTGGTGTCGACTTAATCCGTTTGTCTGTTCTTGTTTGTCCCCTCTATGTTTAGCCCCTTCTGGGTAATAAAGAAACAGATATATAATGTAAACAAGATATCTTTCAGCCTCTTGGCAGCATAAAAAAAACTGGACAGCAGTATACAACATATTACATTACACATGAATTTCTCTTTAGAGGACGCCATAAATAAGATACCCAACGGATACGTCAGATCCTTCACCACTCAGTCAGTATTTCGTAAACCCTTAACTCCCTAGCTAATGAAATCACAGCTACTAATAAAATCTTTTATCATATTTTTTACTTGCTTCAGTCACTGAACTGTGGTCATGCTGGAGTACCGCCTTGAAACATTTAGTCAAACAAATTGATCCATAATAATAATTAAAGTCAGATACTTATTCTATCGGTCTCTTTGGCCGAACCTAAGTTACAGGTGCGTAAACGAGCCATCGCTGATTGTTAAGCGGATGGGAAAAAGCGCGCGCGTGCGCGCACACACACACGCGCACTCTCACACACACACCACACACACACACACGAACGCCCATACACACACACTCACACTCACACAATTTCCGTCTAACAAAGTCACTCAAAAGACATTGGTCGGCAGAAAGCTATAGTAGAAGACACTTGCCCAAGGCGTCGCACGCAGGGACTGACCCCAAAACCACGTGGCTGAAAAGCGAGCTACTTAACCACACAGCCACAAAAATAACGAGTTCCCCTTTTTTTATATTATTACATGTATCAGTCATTTGACAGCGGCCATGCTTCAGCACCGCTGTGGAGGATATTAGTCGAACAAATCAACCCCAGTATTTATTCTATCGGCTTCTTTTGCCGACCGGCTAAGTTACGCGGACGTAAATTCATCAGCATCGGTTGTCAAATGGTGGTGGGAAACAAATACAGACACAAAGATACACACACTCACACACACACACATACACACATACGTATATATACACATATAGATAGATAGATAGATAGATAGATAGATAGATAGATAGATAGATAGATATAGATATAGATATATATACGACGGGTTTCATTCAGTTACTGGTCAGCCCGGGGGTAAAGCAGAAGGCATTTGTTCAAGGTGCCATGCTGTTGGACTACGTGTTTGGGAAGCAAACTTCTTACCACACAGCCACCCCTGTTGTATATAACATTCTTCCTAAAGTCAATACTTATTAGTTTGATGGTGTTCCGGTAAAGAAAATGCAACAGGAAGTCTGCAAAAGTAACTCTTTTGTAGACCTCGTACTGCAAAGTAAGAACTTTGTGGCGCAATGATAATATAGGTTTCAACTTTTGGCACAAAGCCAGCATTTCAAGGAGAGGGGTTAAGTCAATTACATCGGCCCCAGTGTTTAACTGGTGTTTATTTTATCGACCCCGAAAGAGATGAAAAGGAAAATCGACCTTGGCAGAATTTGAACTCAGAACGTGAAGACAGACGAAATACCTGTTTCTTTATTACCTACAAGGGGCTAAACATAGAGGGGACAAACAAATGGATTAAGTCGATTATATCGACTCCAGTGCGTAACTGGTACTTAATTTATCGACCCCGAAAGGATGAAAGGCAAAGCTGACTCGGCGGAATTTGAACTCAGAACGAAACGGCAGACGAAATACCTATTTCTTTACTACCCACAAGGGGCTAAACACAGAGAGGACAAACAAGGAGAGACAAACGGATTAAGTTGATTATATCGACCCACCCCAGTACGTAACTGGTACTTATTTAATCGACTCCGAAAGGGTGAAAGGCAAATTCGACCTTGGCGGAATTTGAACTCAGTACATAGCGGCAGACGAAATACCTATTTCTTTATTACCCACAAGGGGCTGAACATAGAGGGTTCAAACATGGACAGACATAGGTATTAAGTCGATTATATCGACCCCAGTGCTTAACTGGTACTTAATTTATCGACCCCGAAAGGATGAAAGGCAAAGTCGACCTCGGCGGAATTTGAACTCACAACGTAACGGCAGACGAAATACCGCTCAGCATTTCACCCGGCGTGCTAACGTTTCTGCCAACTCGCCGCCTTAGTACAATGATAATACTGGCTGAATTACTCGCTGCAAAACTGAATGAAAAAAGTAAGTGGGTCTCAATTGAGATTGAACATTAAAGCCATACGGATGATATGATTCATTGCAAGGCTTCATCTCATCTGCCATTTTTATCTATCAATGTGGTTCTTTTTTTTTTTTTTCTTTTTACTACATAAGCACAAAACTTCAAATGCAATATTGAATTTAACGAGCACTTTGTAACGTCAACCATCTCCATCATTCACAACTGTAGAATCAATATTAACATCCAGCAGGAAGACAAATAGGCAAACGCCACTGACAATGCTCTGTTGTCTGAAATATCATAAAATGCAACATTTGAAGAAAACAAAAATGAAATAACAGTAAAAAAAAAAAAAGACAACAACAAATAACGTGGTGGAAATTGATACGATCTTTCTTCGTTGAAATTAAACCTAAATGTAGGTTAATAAAACTACTAGAATATTTCTTTTCAAATAAACATTTTCTCATACTTTAGAAATCACTTGATAGAATATAAAAAAGAATTTAAAAAATAATAAAACAATATACAACTCTATTTTAAGATGTGGAAAAAATATGAATATTTTCTTTAATTGAAGGTTATATTGCTATTGTAATAATATAAGTAAGAAAAACATTTCAAAAGTTATATTGCATTGAAAAAGCTGAATGCCCAAAAGATTAAAACTCCAAAGACATACAAAACTGATGGCAGTTTCACTTGAAAAGAAATATAATAGATGACAAATAATTTCAAAGCAAAATATAAGATAATTAATTATACTTATCAGTTCGACTTTAACTGGGAATAGTTTCTGTCTATAGATGCTCTGTATTCCTTCGAAAATAATTCTACATTTCTTACAATGTGCAGACATCTAACATTATAATTTCATTTGCAGTGAAATATTTCCAAAACTTCAGGCAAAGAAACATTGAATACAGTTTTGTTAAGGAGGTGATTGATCGAAATGATTTCTGATTTATAACTTTATGGAAAGCATAACAGAAGAAACAATGGATGCTTTGATGGTAAAAATAAGTATAATAATAGAAATGTTAATACAGTACCAGACCAAATATCTGGCAATGTGGACCGGAATAGGTTCGGGTCTATGGATTTCCCGGTTTTCTGAAGACAGTATAAATATACACTTAAAATAAAAGACAAACTATGAAAAATAAAGAGTTAAATTGTATTTAACAGATTTTAATTAATACACTTCTAAAGCAGGGACTGTTTGATATTTATTAAGCCACTTAAATTTTTTTAATATACCATACTGTACTATACGTACAGTATATTGTTTATAGTGGAGGCGCGTGGCTTAGCGGTTAGGGTGTCAGCATCATGATCGTAAGATTGTGGTTTCGATTCCTGGACCGGGCGACGTGTTGTGTTCGTGAGTAAACCACTTCATTTCACGTTGCTACAGTCCACTCAGCTGGCAGAAATGAGTAATGCTGCGATGGTCTGGCGTCCCGTCCAGTTGAGAAGCACATACGCCATTGAAACCGGGAAACCGGGCCCATGACCTTGGCTAGGCTTTAAAAGGGCGCATTTATTATTATTATGTTTCTAGGGTGAAAATTAAACAAGAAAAAAATAAAGAACATGATCTTAATTAATAGATGCAAATTCAAAGCAGAATATTTTTGATTTTTATCAATCCACTTTAAAATTAATGAATAAAACCATTTTTAACCAACTCCACAAAAAGGGTACAGTATATTGCACGGTACGGCAGTTTTCCCGGGTTTCTAGAAATTACTGATTCCTGGACGTCGGATAAGGGTACTGCGTTCAGTTGTCCCAGATTCAAGTATAATACACAATGTTAGCTGTTTGATCTTTTCTCAGTAGTATCTGAAAATGGATTATCAACATGAGAAAGAAAGCAAGTATGATTTATACACACATTGACATTAGTGGTGTAAATAAAACGAAGTTTCTTCAATTGAATATTGTAATTTATTTGCAAATTCAGTTCTTCCGAAATTGGATTTCCAAATAAATTACAACTTTATCGTGGGAAATTCAGTTTGAGAAACGCGACACGGATGTGAGTTTCCAGATCAGTGGTTCACCACCAGGGCCCATAAAAGACTTTCTTTATTAAAATTATGTGCAATACATTGATTATACTTCATTTTTATACAGGCGCAGGAGTGGCTGTGTGGTAAGTAGCTTGCTTACCAGCCACATGGCTCCGGGTTCAGTCCCACTGCGTGACACCTTGGGCAAGTGTCTTCTACTATAGCATCGGGCCGACCAAAGCCTTGTGAATGGATTTGGTAGACGTAAACTGAAAGAAGCTTGTCGTATATGTGTGTGTGTGTGTGTGTGTGCACGCCCGCGCGCGCGCGTTTGTGTGTCTATGTTTGTCCCCCAACATCGCTTGACAACCGATGCAGGTGTGTTTACGCCCTCGTAAATTAGCGGTTCGGCAAAAGAGTCCAATAGAATAAGTACTAGGCTTACAAAGAATAAGTCCTGGAGTCGATTTGCTCGACTAAAGGCGGTGCTCCAGCATAGCCGCAGTCAAATGACTGAAACAAGTAAAAGAGCAAAAGAGAGTAAAGAGTAATTCCTAATAACATTGAATAATGAAAATATACAATAATAGGATGTTTTTAAATATTGAGTGTTTAGAGGGTCCGCCCGAGTAGAATAGGAATCAAAGGAGTCTATAGGTAAAAAAAAAAAAAGGGTGGAGAATCACTGCTCTTGACATTTTACGAGTAAACGAAACTATACGGTAATCGTCACAAGGACACGAATACTAAAATTAGTCCATCAGTAATCAGGCACTACACCAATGAATGTTTTAGGTCAGCGGACTTGAAAGTCGGCATCTTTGGTTCGGATCCTTTATCATTGTTGTAGAGGAATTAGCTTCTTTACCGCCTTTGCGATAGCAACCGAATGCGAACAACATGATACCTTAGATTCTTCTGCACTCTTTCGCGTCGTTCATTTGCGTTGTTGTCGTGGCAATAAATAAATTTCTATAAGTAATCTCCTAATTAGCCCGGAAAATTAATAACTATGAAGATATTTCTTAAATTTTTGTGTGCAGACTGATATGAAAAATATAAAGAAAAAAAAACAATAACAATTTTGAAAAGAAAGCAATGGTTTACCGTACTTCACAGCTCAGTTTAAATAAGATTCTTCTTATTTCAGGTGAAACTTTGCTTGTATGCAAGTAAGATTATATTATAGAATTTACAATCAACTGTAATACTGCTTTAAGCAACTGAGGGTAGTGATAATAATAATATTATTTAACCAGGAAGTGTTATAGGATTTATTTTTTGAAATGCATCTCAGAACATTATCGTTGATACCTCCATTTAAGATCTTTAACAGTCTAAATCAGTGGGTCCCAAATATTTTCTGGCTGCTGCTCCCTTGGCACCAAAACCGCATTCCTAGCGCCTCACCACCACCACAAACATAAACTGAAACAACAGCAAATTGAAACAACAGCATTTCACAAATAAATCTAAACCTAATTATCCCGTAATGTTGTTGTTATTACATCCATCACCCACTTTTTGCCCCTCCATTTTCATCTACTTTTCTTCTGCCCCACCGCCACATGGATTCTACCGCCCTCAGTGGAGCAGTAGGACCAAATTTGGGAACCACTGGTCTAAATGATTTAATTCTTTCTACCATAGGTACAAGGTCTAAAATTTTGATGGGACGGGAGCAGTCGATAATGTTGACACTTCCTCCGAGTGCTCAACTAGAATATATTTTTTCGACCTCGAAAGCATGAAAAGTAAAAGTAAAAAAAAGTCACTAGCCATTTTCTCTCACTCGCTATTGATTCTGCCAAATCACCGTTTTCGTCTAAATCAGTGGCTCCCAGCATAGATCCATGTGGCCCCTGAGGATCCTTATAAGATTGATGGGGGTCCACGCAATAAAATAGGAAATTGGGGATCCACAATAGGGCACTTAATAAAATTTTGCATTAGATGTAGAGTATGTATTAGCATGTATTGCAAGAAACAGCTAGGTTTCTTTCTCTAACGTTTTCAACCTACACAAGTTTATGTGCGATAAACAAAATAGAAATTTTGAAAGACATTTCTATAAAATTAGTTTTTAAACATCGAATGACTACGGGCGCGCACCAGAATAAAATAGTAATGAAAGGGATCCATTACTAAAAAGTTGTTGAGTACCCCTGGTCTAATCTATATCATAGAAATACAATAAATATCAATATTGACGCTATAATAAATAAAAGATTCGTTTTTGTATCTGGTTTGATTAATGACTCTCTCAAGACAACAAAATAAAGGCTTCTTGTAGTTATTCCAACCAAAAGTACGTATAATCGATTAAATCAACACAGGTATATGTCTAATACTTAATACTTAATTTATCAACACTAGAAGGATAAAAAAAAATTCGACTCGGCAGAATTTGAGCCTTCGGTTTAAGGGTAGATAACTCAATTTCGTTTCTACGACTTCATTTTTCTGTAGAATGTGAAATAATTATTAATACTGAATAAACTCAATTATTCTGCAATTATTTTCTTGATTATACGAGAACTATTCATCCAACTACACCATTCACCTATATTAAATGTAATTAAAGTTATG
>NC_043005.1:42951869-42983552 GCF_006345805.1 Octopus sinensis
TGTATGTATGTATGTATGTATGTATGTATGTATGCATGTATGTATGTATGCATGTATATGTGTGTATGTATGTATAGACGTACGTGTGTATAGGTAGAATGATAGACAGGCAAACAAACACACCATGTTATTCTCTTTTTGACTCAGATAACCAGTAACCTTTGCTTTGTTTTTACTTGTTTCTTTCGTGTTTTTTTTTTAATTTTATTTTGTTTGTTTTATCGTTTTGCTTTTTCTTTGCTTTATTTTCCTTCCTTTTTCCTTTCTTGCATAGCGATAAATTAAAAACATGAAGAAAGCGATAATTTACCATTGTGGCAACGAAGCTTGTATGAAATTGTATTTCGTGTCTCTTCCCTTAGGGTCTGCTGCAACCATGATTATGTCAATTTTAGTTTTACGCCTCTTTTAGCAATAGAAGTTTCTCTGAAGACTATTGGTATCGGTTCCGGTAAATAATCTAGAAAATTGAAATATTGTCTACTTACAATTCCACTACAGATCAGTTCTTAGATTAGCGTTACAGTAGCAAGAAAACTATCAAACATCTCATCGTGATCGCTTCGGTTATGAGTTCATGAACTCTGAGGGTCACTTATAGTTTATTTTGAGGTCAGGGAATTTCTGTGGTGATTATCGATTTCATATTATGGCACAGTGCCAGCAAATTCGAAGGATGGGGTAAGACGATTACATCGATCCCAGTGCTCAACTGGTACGTATTTTATCGACTCCTGTAGGATGAAAAGCAAAGTCGACCTCAGTGGAATTTGATCTCGGAACGTAGGCGGACAAAATGCGGCTAAGCATTTTGCGCAGCGCCCTAACGACTCTACCAGCTCACTGCCTTATTTTGTTATAAGATTAGTTTCAAGTTTTGGCACAAGGCCAGAAATTTCGGGAGAGGGTTTAAATCAACCCCAGTGTTCAGTTGGTAGTTACCTTTCGATCCCGAAAGGATGAAAGGCAAGGTCGACCTTGGCGTCATTTGAACTCAGAACGTGAAGATGTTCGAAATACGCTAAGCGTTTTGCACAGCCTGCTAATGATTCTGCCAGCTCGCACCCTTAAAATGCCGCTCAAATATTGATTTCAAATTTTGGCACAAGGTACTTATTATATTGACCCTGTGACGATGAAAGGCGAAGTCGATCTCGGTAGAATTTGAACTCAGAAAGTAAAGACGGACGAAATGCCGCTAAGCATTTTGGTCGGTGTCTCAACTGCTTTGCCAGCTCGCCACCTTTCCTCGTCGTGAATATGAGAATCTGTTACTGGACTACGGCCATGCTGGAGCACCGTCTCGAAAGATTTTAGTATTTCACATCAGCCCTTGTACTTGTTTTTTTTCTAAGTCTGACATTTATTCTATCGGCTTCTTTCACCGAACCGCTAAGTTGAGAGGATGTAACGAAAACAACTCTACGCATCAAACAGTATGGGTAAGGTGAAAGGACAAACACAGACACAAAGGCATGTATATATACATATACATATATATATATATATATATATATATATATAATATATATTATATATATATATTATACATATACATATACACACACACACACACACACCACACACACACACACACACACATATATATATATATATATATATATATATATATATATACATATATATATACATATACATATACATATACATATACATATACATATATATATATATACTAGCTGAATAGCCCTTCATTGCCAGGCAATTTTTACAATAGAATATCATATATAAATTTTTATTTATTCCATCTCAGAGCATGTCTTCCCCGACAGATATGCTTCTTGATCAGGACAGATTTGTGCAATTTTTCGCCAAAAGACTTCGTTGAGGATTTTTTTTCCCCTTTTCAACGTATATGTCTGTTCAACCGTTTCACATAACTTTATTCATTAAAACTTCTGAAGTTCTTACAATTTTTGGTTGTCGTAGTGCTTTGCTTTCGTTTGTTTAATAAAAATTCTTCCTCCTAATGATTTTACTTTCATTTCGTGATTGACTGCTGTCATGCAGAAGGTGCCTACTATCATGCAGCTACCATGAAGAAAATGCCAGCTTCCAAATCCTCTTTTCTGATTAGGGAATATTGATAAAACGTTAAACCTCAATAAAGTTTTTCTGCAATTTTTCAGCAACAAGTATATAACAAAATCAGATTTAATGTGGAAAATTATTGTTATATGTGACAGCAACAGGGAAGATCTAGAGAGACAGACAGCAACAGGACGTCAAACACACAAACGTACATGTAGGTAATCATGAGTTTAAAACGGTGTATAATACCCATATGTATGAATATATGTATGAATGTATGTATGTATGTATGCATTGCATGTACGTATGTATATATATATATATATGTATGTATGTATGTATGTATGTATGTATGTATGTATGTATGTATGTATGTATGTATGTATGTATGTATGTATGCATGTATGTATGTATGTATGTATGTATGTATGTATGTATGTATGTATGTATGTATGCATGTATGTATGTGTCTCTGTGTGAGTGTTTCTTTGTGATGGACAGCAGAAAAGCCACCTATCCCCTCTGTCCGTAAAGATACGTATTCCTCACTCCCACATTTCTGTGTGCTTATGTGTGTTTGTGCTGTGTCTGTATATTTACGAAAGAAGGCATGCAGCATCACGTGTATATGACAGCTGTATTAACATTAGCATCCCATTGTAACCACTATTAGCACCTTCACTAATATGAGCCTCTCTCTGTCTGTTTCCACCTTTCCCTCAGCCCAATACCTTTTGCAACCTTCTCATTTTATCATATGATTCGCCCAACGCCCCTATTGAAATCCAATTAGTTTATTATTGTACTGGATATTAGTGTAACATGTATGCAAAGTTTCGTGAATATTGGTTCAGTGGTTTAGGCACTAAGATGGTAGCAGACAGACAGCTACACAGTCAGACAGAAATTGCCATATATATATATATATAGAGAGAGAGAGAGAGAGAGAGAGAGAGATGATAGATAGATAGATAGATAGATAGATAGATAGATAGATAGAGATAGATAGATAGATAGAGATAGATAGATAGATAGATAAGGAGAATTCACAAAAAAACAAAAGACGAAGACAGGTAGTGTAGACAACAAACAGATGCATTAGTTTAACACTCGGGAGGTGAAAAAGTATTTAACGTTTCGAGCCTATGCTCTTCCACAAAAAGGAACACAGAAATAAACAAGGAGAGAAAATGAAGAATGTGTAGTAGCTAGCGATCTACCATGGTGAATGCTGGCCAGATTGGTCACACAGGAGAGCTAGAAAGAAGGGGAGATAATAAAGTAGTGGTAATCCCAAAACGAAGGTGTGCGTGCGTAGGTATAAGAGAGTATGCATGTGCGTGTGTATAAGAGAGTATGCATGTGCGTGTGTATAAGAGAGTATGTATGTGCGCGTGGAAGAGGGCTGGTGACCCTGCCGTGTGCTTGTCTGTATGTGTAGGTGTATAGACGTGGGGCTGGGAAGTGGTCAGTGCTAGTGTGTGCGTGGTGGTGTGATGTGATGTAATGTGATGTGTTGTATGGTGGTGTGTGGTGAGGTGTGGTGGTGTTGGGATGTGGGGGAGGTGAGAGTGGGGAAATAAAGGGTGGGGTGTGGGTTAGGCTGAGGGTGTGGGTAGAGGTGGTGTATGTGGGTTAGGCTGAAGGTGCGGGTAGAGGTGGGGTATGTGGGAGTCGGTATAAGGGATGGTGTGTGGTGGAATGGGGAAGGATAGGGAAGGTGGGGTTGGATTGTGTAGGGGTGGGGTTTCGAGGGAGGGGTGACGATGAAGGGAGAGGGTGAAGAGAGAAGGTTGGTAGGAAGGAAGAGAGGAGAGAAGGAAAGTAGGAGTGAAGAGAAGAAGTAAGAGTCGGAGCATGAGAGGAGAGGTGGGTGGGAGGAAGTAAGTGTGAGAGGAAGAGAGGAGAGGGGAGTAGGGTTAGATGAAGAGGGGAGGAGAGTTGAGCCATGTGCCCCAAAGGAGCGAAGACAAGATTAATCCCTGTTCACGGCAAAACGGGAGTCCGGATGGCCCCTCTGCAAGGACAATCCGAACACAGACAGACACAGTAGGACTCTATTTCTTCATCAGTTATCGACCAAATATACTAATATTCAGTTTCGTGCTTTTAATGATAAGACTGAGAACTTCGTATATCGGTAGCACCCACAAAATTTGCATAGAATAGAAGATGCTAATTGAAATAATTGTGGAAAATGTGTAATTTGTTCGTAAAATAATACATGAATGACCCAGCGTTTTCTATTTTCGCGAATAATTTTATTTCATATAAAATTAATACAAATATATATAAAAGAAAGCCTTTTAAAGTTTTTTTTTAAAGATTTATTGCCAGATTTAAACTGTTATAAATAGGAATTTGCCTTGACTATTTTAACTCTGTTTTTGTTTCAAGTATCTTCTTAAAGATATTTTCAAAATATTAGTTACCTTTTTTTTTTATTCCTTAGAATTAACAAATCTTCCTCATGAATAAGCGGTTAAGTTTGTTGAAGAAATATATGGCAGACAATAAACTGAAATAAAAACTCTTCCAGCAGAATCTGCATGCAGTAACAGGAATCGGAAAATGAATGAAAATGTACAAATTAAACATTCTTGCACGTAAAAAGTAAGTGCAACGAATCTTTTTTGCAATATGAACTTAGTTTTGCTTTTGGCTATGAATCAACTGCCCAGTTTCTTTATTTCTAACAAATATTGATGAATAAAAGTCTGAAGCCGACTCAACTGAAAAAGATAATTTGATATTAACATACCTTCTAAACACATGAATCTTTCTAGGGTTCTTTTGTTTGGAGTTGGGTGTATTTTTTTTATACTTTTGTTTTGTTTTTGTTTTCGTTTTTTTTTCTTTACTGAAATATATGAAAGAACAAAAGCAATTTTTTGATAAATATACAATGGCACAAGAAATATAGTTAAGAGAATCATACAAAGACTCATATTTAATTACAAAACTAAGAAATCATACTCGGTTGACAAAAGATTTGTGTTGTTTGAAGCATGTAGAACCATTTCTCTGTCAAATTATACGGAATGTACAAAAAAAGAAGAAATATATAGAAATGCATATTAAGAGTTTGTGTAACTTATTCATTGATTTCAAAGAAATACAAAGTTTGTGATTCAGTTGGTCGAATAGAATGACATTTATAAATACGGCTCACTATTTATATTTGGCTGTTTCTATGAAAACAATGTATACGAGGACTTACTATACTGGTTTCAAATTTTAGCATAAGTCTAGCAGGTTCCGGGTGAGGGGCTAAGTGCATTAAATCGACACCGGTTTTCAACAGGTGCTTGCTTTATCGATCCCGAAGGGGTGAAAAGTAAAGTCGACTCCGGCGGCATTTGAACACAGATGCAAAGATGAACGAAATACTGCTAAGCATTTTTCCCAGCGTGCTGACGGTTTTGCTAACTCGCCGCCTTAAAACGCCACTCAAATAGTAAGAACGCAGAAATGCCTTCAGAAAAATAATCGACAAATATCAAAGCACAGTTTGATGTTTCGTGCTGGAACAAACATATCCAACCCACTGAAACTGTTCACAAACGTTTTGCTATTTGTAGTTTTGAGATATCTTTTATTTATTATGGTTTTATATTCTGTTCTGCTAATACTAATTCTTAAAATCTTTTTGCCTTTTTCTTGTCTCAGTCATTAGACTGCAGCCATATTGGGGCGGTGCCTTGAAGAACTTTTATTGGAATGAATCGATCCCAGGATTTATATTTTTTTAAGCCTGGTACTAATTTTATCGGTTTCATTTGCCAAACCGTTGCAGAGGCGTAAACACACAAACACCGGTAATGGAGAATAAAGAACCATCATACACACACACACACACACACACACACCGACACATACCCACGCACGCACACACTTACATACACACACATATACACACGCATATATGTATACGACGAGCTTCTTTTAGTTTCCGTCCACCAAATCCACTCACGAGGCTTTGGTCGGACCGAGGATATAGCAGAAGACACTTGCCCAAGGTGCCACGTAGTGGGACAGAACATGGGTCCATGTGACTGGCAAGTAAAGTTCTTACCACACAGCCACGCCAGCGTCGATGATTATTGACAGTGATTTTACATCTAGAAGTTCGTTGAAAAAATGTGTAACTTGTGTGTATAGTCCTTCATGTTGACTGTAATTAAGTTATCTACTGAGATTCGTTAAGAACTAGCATACGAGTGTCCCAGTTGATCAACGGAACAGCCAGCTCGTAGAATTAACATGCAAGTTACTCGGCATTCCACAGACACGCATACCCTTAATGCAAGTTCTCAGGAAGATGCAGCGTGACATAGAATGTGACAAGGCTGGCCCTTTGAAATACAGGTAATACAGGTACATTTTTGCCAGCTGAGTGAACTGAAACAAACGTGAAATAAAGTGTCTTGCTCAAGGACACAATACGCCGCTCTGCATCGAACTCACGACCTTACGATTGTAAGCCGATTCGTACATACTTCACGAATATAAAAGACTAGCAGTATCGCCCGGCGTTGCTCAGGTTTGTAAGGGAAATAACGATAAAGCATTTTTAGAGAGTTATAGCCAAAAAATAGCCAATAAATGGAAAAAATGATGGTAAATTTTTTTTGAGATTTAAAAAAGGTGGAGTTGCGTCCCCTAGACAGTTTGTGGTTTGTGTATCTGATTCTCGACCCCATGTCGAATTTATCGATTTTTTTCAGAACTGGGGGAACTTTTCAAAATTTTCGCTGCGTTAGTTTTGAATTATGACATTGGGCTATGTGTGTGTGTCAAGTTTCATCAGAATCGGTTGAAAGCCGTGGTCAGGGTGAGGGTACAAGCAAACAGACACACAGAAACACGCACAGACAAACTGCCGTTTATATAGAGAGAGATACTTTGATGATGTGAGCAAAATCTAGTCTGCAATCTAAGAATGATTTCCGTCTTTCTTGAACCAGTTTCGATGTTCATTAAAGAAGGCTGTATAAATTGTACGACCTCCACAGGGAAAGTGCAATTAGTCAACTGTTTCCGCAGAAATTTAACTAAGTCCAATACTTAAGTGCCCCGTTCAAGTTTATGAATTGGCGGTCGTTATAGCATATGATAGACTACAACAACGTCCTTTTTACGTAACTCTCATCTCTGACTTCAAATGCTAACGAAGTATGCTTTACCTTTTAAATTGTTGTAGGGCAAATAAAAGAATGTGTATTGGTGGATGTATTGACTCGGATTCCGTACGCTGTTTGTCCCGACTCTTTATATAATGTCATAATCTGAATGAATGATACACATGGTCTGAGAACACGCGGCTCTCTGGATGCTTTTAGCGGTGTCCACTCCGTTGCAAAAGCAATTGAACCAGGTCACCACTATGAGAATACCTTCTCCCATCCTTACTTTCCCTTGGTCTTGTAGTTCCAGTAAAGAGTCGTAGATGCAGCTTGTCTCCTTGATTAGAAGATAAAAAGGGAAAATTCTGTTTAATGTACTTGAGCACCCATCATTCACATATATATTTTATTATCTATATGAAGGCTATGTCCATTTCTCTAGAAGCTTGTATCTACATTTGTCAAACCAGTAGTTGTTGAATTCTAGATTTGCCGTATTATAACATTCTAATGACTAAATTCACAGTTCTCCGTATTTTGACATTCTAATAACTAAAGATATTGATGGTTTGCAGACATTACGTGAACAAATTCCTGTCCTTTTCCAGGAATTTTTGTCCATACCAATATTCTTCAGAGTTTCCTTCAATTGGTCTTTGTAGCGTCACAGAGGGCCTCCCAGTGTTCATTTCTCCAAATAGGAACATATTTCGGAGCCTGTTTTCCCCCATGTGAGCCACGTATCCTGCTCATCTGAGGCGGTGTTTGATGATAGTAGCTTCCATGATAATTTGTCCCGATCTCTTTAGTACGCCACTGTTTGTAACAGTCTTCCCATTCGATGCTCAAGGTAGACCTGAGTTTCTTTTGAGTTAGTCGTTCAAATTTTTACAAGTCATGGTGTACAAGGTGCACGTCTCACACCCATGCAGCAGGGTAGACACAACTATGGCATTACACACAATCATTTTGGTTTGCATGGTAAGACTACTGCTCCCAAAGACCCCGACTGGAGAGCTTCCAAAAAGGGTGAGTGTGCTGCTTGGATCCTGTTTTCTATATACTTTGATGATGTACGTTGGACAGACAAGAGTCTACCAAGATAAGGGCAACGTTGAACACATTCATTGGAGGTTCTACTAATGGTAGATCACAAAACCAGTTGGTGTTTGTACGATGATTGTGTATGTCGAGCCTTCGTATGTGTATGTGCGCGTATGTGTGTGTGTGTGCGTGTGTGTGTGTGTAATTTGTTCATGTCACGTACGCACACCAGCAAAACCTAATGTCTTCAGTTATTGGAATATTATAATACGGTAAAATGTTGTCACCTAGAATTCAACAAGTGCAGAAACTACTAACATGTCAAATTTGGATACTGGCATAGAAATCAAGTGCCGTTTTGATGGAGGACTTTTTAATCTATCATGACTGCACTCCTAGTGTTACACCAGCACCAACGAAGTGAATGAAATGCAGTATACAGATAACAATACTGCTCCTTCCCTACTTACCTGAGGCCTTATAAACAATCTGTCAACAATTTTATATACATATATATATATATATTATATATATATATATATATATACATATACATGTATAGATATACATATATACATACATATATATATATATATATATATATATATATTATACATACATACACAAACACACACATATATATATATACTTGCTGAATAACCCGGCGTTGCCATGGTTGCTGCTGTTCTTGTTGAGATTAGTAAACAATTAAATATGAAAATACTTTTCTCATAATTATTTCAATATATCTATATTTTATTGAAAAATATCTAAATTGTAATGATAATAGAATTTAGAATTGAAAATCTATCAATCTTGAAGCACCTCAGGGTAAACAATATTCAGGGTCTAACTTTTTGTTGGTGTCCAACTTGTGCTCAACCTGCATAGAGTTGGCCGTGAGAGAAGTATGTAGTAGAGAGAAGAAATCGAACTACTTTGAGGGATTCACCCTTAGATTTACTAATTTGAAATACCAAAGCTTAATCTGACTGGAGACTGAAGTGTCTTAAATTGTAGTCGAACATCTGTAGGTATGAGAGGTAATTTTGGAATAAAAATATTTTTTTGTTTGTGACTACATGTTATGATTGTTGCCTGTTTGACATGGGGCTTCGTAGAATTGACAATTACGCAAGTTCCATTACATATGCGAGGTGGGTCAAGATACCTAAGCAACATAATGGGAGCATCCAGCTTTTGTGTCAAGCTATGCGGTGACATCCCAGTGGGTTTTAGTGTGCTCAGAAATTCAACAGGGTATTGAATAGCCAGATCTTCATCGACTGTCGCATGAATGGAAAAGTCATTTCTGATATATTAGTTTGAGCCAGTATAGCTCTTTCACATAGTCAGTTTACATCGGTGTAATTAACAATCACTCATACACTCACACACACATACACTCTCATATACACTAACTCACACATACATTCTCACACATACTCTCACATATACTCACATACATATAGTAAGACAGACACACACAGACATGCATTTACGTAACGAACTTGTAAACACTCACAGACACATGAACACGTATATACAAAATATGTTGTGGTCGTGGTGGTGGTATATAATGTCCTTTACTATGTCGTACGTAACGAGTGCGCAAATTTATACACACTCACATATACATATACACTCATATACAAAATGTGTCGTCGTCATCGTGGTAAAAATGTTCTTTACTATGTCGTACGTAACGAACGCGCAAACACCAAAAAACCTTTCACAAATCATCTCTTCGCATAACAATAAGTTGTTAAATACAAATCCACTTAATGAAAATAATAACATTGATATTATTAACACTAACCATTCTTTGAACAATAATAACAACAATATTAGTACTTCTGATATAAATACGAATCGCATTTGCTTCCTTAGTAGTAATTCTAAGACTAGAAACTATGTTTATCAATGTAAGATTATTTCAGTTTCTGATGTCTTTTTTTACATAGGTAGTTCTTCATCTCAATTGTCCAAAAGAATACCTGACCATTATTCTACATTTAGACTTATCAATAAACGCAACAATACTGGGCCTAATAAATTAATTTGGTCTCTTACGGAATATAATAAACAACTTTATTTAAAATGGAATATTCTGTCTAGATCCTTTCCATATGATAAAGGTAAATCCTCTTCGCCGCTCTGTAATGAAGAACAGTATCTCATTCTGTTCTTGGACAATTCTCTTGTAAACACGTGTGAAGAACGCGTTTATCGTTGCAAACATTGGCAAAAACATACCTTTAGTGCCTATAAGTAATTTCTATAAATCTATAAAATTCGACTCTTATCTGTCTTCTGACATTTCATTTCCACAACATATATCTATTTACACGCCTTTAAGCTTTATTTCCACTCATCTATCGCACTATATTTCGCCACTCTTAATCTTCTGTTAATTTCTTTCGTTTTTTTTGTTTTCCTTCTCTTTCTCTAAATTGCTTTTGACGTTAAATATATTAACGGTTTTTTAAAACATAACTTGCCAGCGTTCCCTTCATCATATATACTCAGCAATCACATTCGGTTAAAATGGCTTATTGATGAGTTTTGTTTCTCTTTTTTCCCTGATGAGATAATTAGATTGTTTTACATGATTTTATTCCCGCACGAATAATATCAATGTTTTCTTCGAAACATATGTCGGAAGTATAAAGATTTGAATAACACCCGCGTTTAACACCATTTCTTAATTTCATATATATATATATATATATATATATATATATATATATTATATATATATATCTGATTGGTCAACAAGTTGATGACGTCTAGCTCTGCTAGAATGGACAGGATACAAACAGGGGACAGTCATTAGTCAGAATATTGATGACGTCCTTTTCTGCTTGAATAGTCACCTAACAAGTACAGACAGGGGGCAGATCTAATGTAGCTATAAGTTGTGATTGGGCAGAATCTGGATGACGTCCCGCTATGCTTGACTAACGAAGCGACTGGTCAAGACAGGAAAGAAACAAGAGGGAGTTATAATGCAGCGTTTGGTCAAAATAATGATGACGTCCCGTTCCACTTGATTAAAGCCACCTAACGAAACGATTGGTCAAAACATTGATGACGTCACGCTACGCTAGATTGACCACCTAACAGGCATTATAAAACCGAGCATTTCACAAAAACCCACTAGAACCACCCAGCGAACTTCCACCATGGGTCATCACAATTGCTTAAGGTAAAAATGAATTCCTCGCTCTTTCGGAAACATCAATCTTCTGTATTGACCGCTTTCCACCACTTTGATCTGTTTTTTGTATTGAATACGTATCGCCACCGTAGGCCACTACATCGAACACTTTGAACATATACTACAAACTATATATCAACTATACATGAACTATATATCAACTATACATGAACTCTAAGATGTCTGACTCCGTTGTGTATTATAAATGAATTTCTTGTGTTTGACGGCATGAGCTGTCTCTTTTTATATATAACTTTTTTTGATAAGGTTCATTTCAGGAACTGAAACATGTTATAATGTATATAAAAATTAAAAATTGTATAATACAGCAGCATTTTCGAACTTCATTTTTTACAATATATATATATATATATATAATATATATATATATTCATGTGGTCTGATAAATAAGTATTTGGACTGTTGATATAGCAACGAAGCTAAAGCACGGAGAGTAAAGCCCTTTGGCACAGATTCACCTTGAACTCTGCTGTACATGCGCAATAAGTTGTAACGTTACAGTTCATTCCCCTCTGTCTACACCAGTGCGTGGGACCAACGTGTGTAGAGTGTGTTTGTTGCATTTGACCATGACAGAAAAAGATGAGTTGAGAACCAGCACCAAATTTTTCAAAAAGCTTGGCGATACCTGCTCAGAGGCCTACGCAAAGTTTTCAAAAAGGTTTTCTTCGTTCTCAACACAATCAAGGAGATCATGTACAACTGAAACCCCTGTGTCCTTTTTGTCAGCTGAAAGCAGTTTTGGCACAAACTTGACAGATACACGTCTCATACCCAAATCTTCAATGATGATGGACTGAACTGAACCGTAACTAATCTGCACATCCTCTGATTACTCACGTATGATGATTCGACGATTTCCCCTCACATTTGCATGTGCATTTGCGATGTTTTTCGCAGTTCTGCTGGTTGCATGTCTCCCAGAACGTTCGTCAATATCGACATTTTTCGGCCATCTTGCAAACGTCTGAACCACTCGTACACTTGTGTGCGGCTCAGACACTCCTCTCCATACACTCTCTGTAACATTGCGTAGGCCTCTGAGCAGGTAGCTTACTCTGTCATGGTTCATGCGACGATCACACGTTAATCACGTTACTTCCAAGCACTGTTATAAACAGCGGAAGTGAGCCGGAACGTTAAAACTTGGTGCATATGCACAACAGAGGTCAAGGTCAATCCGTGCCAAGCGGCTTCACACTGCACGCTTTAGCTTCGTTACTATGACAACAGTCCGGATACTTATTGATATACATACCAACATACATACACACACAACACACACACACACATACATATATATATGTATATATATATATATATATATATATATATATATATATATATATATATATATATATAGGCGTAGCTGCGTGGTAAGAGCCTCACTTTCCAAGTACATACTTTCGGGTTCTGTACCACTGCGTGGCACCTTGCGCAGGTGTTTTCTACTATAATCTCAGGCCGACCAAAGTCTAATGATTAGATATGGTGGGCGAAAACGTAAAGAAGTAGATGGTATACATGTGTGTGTATGTGCGTGTGTGTGAGTGTTTCTGTGTTTACGTTCCCGTAACTTAACAGTTCGGCATAAGTAACCGATAGAATAAGTACCTGGTTTTAAAAAATATTAAGTAATAGGGTCGATTCATTTGACTAAAATTTTTTTAAGGCGGTGCCCCACCATGGCCGCAGCTTAATAACCGAAAAAAAAAAGAAACATAGAAGTTAAAAAGATATATGAACTTCTCAGATTTGAACTTACAATCTTCCTTGCAATCTTCCACAAGTGAACGGGAAAGGACATCTGAACTAGAAATCTGATTCAAGGTTTACTACGAAAATAACAAAAATATCCACACACTAGTATATAATAACCAACAAAAGTATTATAAAAATGTTAGTGAAAGAAAATGCACTCTATAGAAAACTCCATCAATAACAAGATTTAGGCATAGAATATATAAGATCAAAGCTAGTAACAGTATCTGTATGCCAAGTTCCAAAACATCACACACACACACATACACACGACAACTTCCTACAACTTAAAGTATATTTAATACATAGCGGTAACGGCAAGTACATCTATGTTCAATATCAGCCGTCAGACGGTGGAGTAACAAGTACAAAGGGAGACAACGATTGCTCACGTCAAAATATTTCTTATATTAGCGAAATATGTACGAATCTCAGTAGACAACTGAATTATATCTTCAAAGTGAGGAGCCAAACGCACTATTTACACATATACTCAACGAACTTCTAAATATAAAAACACCGTAAATAATCTTAAAATCCAGTGAAAAATCTATAGCAACGAGGTGTAGGAAGATTGTAGAAGCCATCTTGATTCAAAAAGTAAATTCTCTCCTTCATAGACTTGCAAAGGTCAGAATGTGACGACTGATTCTTTTAAGTAGAGATCCTCAGGCAAAACCGTTGGCATTCTTTCCTCATCTAGTATCTCAAACCAGACAGCGCTAGGCGTGACCGACAGCTCACGGTACGTTCTAAAGTGGAAAGCCGAAATTTATGATAAAATTTTGAATATTAATACTAAAACATTTGAAGATGTTAGAAGTTTAGAAAATCACTGTACACAGCTCCGCGTCAATAGTAACTAAAAGATTGTATTTTCGAAATAGGGGGAGGAGAAAAATGTTTAAAATTGGAGATGGTCGAGTTTTCAGCATGACATCTTTCAAAGAACAATTGGTCTCTTTTAGTTCTTGTACTGACATAGAAATGCACGCATGTATATTCAGTATGAATAAACAATTTACTTTACAATATGTATTGAGTACTGTCTCTTTGTTTCATTTGCAAACTATAATATCTGTATATCTATGGATGTGTGTATGTATGCACACGCAAACACACACACACACACACACATATATACTAGTGTATTTGTGTATATATATATATATAATCATAATCTGGCAGTTGTAATCTATTGCACTTACAATATATGCATATGTATGTCTACATGTATGTGTGTATGAGTGTACCATATATATACAAATGCATTCATATACCTACACATATACACATTTACATATATATATTTTTTTATTTAACTGTGTATATATGTATATATATAACTGTGTACATATATATATATATATATATATATATATATATATATATATATGTGTAAACATGTATATGTGTGGTGTGTGTGTGTGAATAGATAGATAGATAAATAGATAGAAAGATAGATAGATAGATAGATAGATAGATAGATAGATAGATAGATAGATAGATAGATAGATAGATAGATAGATAGATAGATAGATGCACAAACATACATACATACATACATGCCCTTGCAGACGGAAAGAGAGACGAGAGAGAGAGAGAGAGACTCACAAAATAGAGAGACCAAGTATCTGGTGAAATGCAAAATCTCAAGTATATTTACTGGTTCCAATGTAATTGTGGAAGTCATACAAATAATTGCTGCCATGAATCAAGAAAAGTGGCTGGGTGATGGCAGATTTTAAATTCATTAATAAACCATATTAGTCATGTATAATATTTGTGTCAGCGCCTGTGTATGTGTGTGTGTGTTTTTGTGTCTGTGTTTGTATGTGTGCGTGCGTGTGTATATATGTGTGTGTGTGTGTTTGTGCGAAAACACCTCTGTATATAATTGTTTTGCATTTAAACACGTTAAATTGAATATTTCATATTTAATACTTTTAATTCTTAATCATTTTGACTGTGATTGGATATCAGGTATGAAATTATCCTGGCTGTTGCTTTTAATCATTAGCTGTTCTCTGATCTTATCCTAAAAGATTGTATAAATTTCAATATTCACACTGATAATAACCAGCCTAGCGTTCTCTAATTGATACCCTAAATAATACACTTTACGTGTAGAAAAAAAAATCATTCTTATGGCTCAAATAATATCTTGCTAATCACTAATCGCTTTATTGAAGTAAAGTTCAAGACATGCGTCGTTCAGTGATCAGCAATACAAGTTAAATTCTAGTTATATTTCTATTTTGACTTGACGCAATTATAATTGCCTCCTTGTCACCGTCCTTCTAACGTACAAAAGACATTTTTTTTTAAATCAAAAATATTAAAAATACTTTTTGTCAATTAGAATTTAAATGGGTTGATGAGTAACTCTGTAACAGTTGAGACTACATCAGTTATGTATCACCGAGACTTGTACGAACTGGAGTGTGAATAGTGCACCGGGCAGATTGTGACAATCGCGTTTTGAATCATTGGGTGAGTGATTGTTATGACTTGGCGCATTTTAGAGCATTCAGTCAGTGTCAAACGGTCCATCGTGTTGAAAGTAATTCAGAGACTGACTTCAATTACTCGATATATCGACAATAGTTTGAAAGTCGACACAATAGTCTGAACCGGTCTTAAGAATCGTTGGGTCTAGAAATTTCGCTACGGCCCGATATTTTCTTTTATCTGCTTATTTTTTCCCTCGCCACTCTTGCCATGGCCAGTCATTATGAAAATATTTTTCTTCACTAGGTAAAGAGATTTTGTCATTTTAGTCTCGATTCATATCATCGGTTGTTTTTCATTAACTATATGTGACGATTCTCAAATGTTTCCTCAATATTTGATCTCCTCATGAATAGTGTTGGTTCCGCATTCGACTCCAGCTGAAAGGTAAGTTAAATCAATTCAACTTTAGAATATATTCCAAGCGTAACTAGAGATATATTCTCATGACGGCTCAGTGAGTAATAATAGTTTCAAATCTTGTCACAAGACCAGCAATTTTGGTGTAGAGAGCATGCCAGCAATTTGGAAGTAGAGGGTAAGTCGATTTCAACGACCCAGTGCTCAACTGTTATTTATTTTATCAACTTCAGTGCTCAATTGGTACTTATTTTATCGACCCAGAAAGGATAAAAGGCAAAGTCGACTGCGGCGGAATTTGAACTCAGGACGAAATACCGCTAAGCATTTTACCCGCCGTATTAAATATTTTGCCAGCTCACCGCCTTAGTTAAGTGAATAATAATAGAATATAAATAACTCTTAAAACCTGTTTTTGTTATTCGTTTTCGTTTTGTATTTTGCCCAACGTATGATCTGTAAGTGCCTTGGAAAGAGGGAGAGTAGTGAGTAAATACTGCAGGAAAAACGAATGGCTGGAGGGTTGTATAAGTTTATTGTTCGTGTAGTAAGCTACGGAATTCGTACATTCTCTCCTGCAATTCAGACTGCCTCATAGACCCAACAGATAATAGAATAGGCTTTGCCCCAGAGGATGGCGAGCGAGATGTGGCTTGCACATGCGGATAGCCATCTACGCCGGAGGTCTTCACTGCCACAGGCTCGACCACAAACCTGTCAAAGAGCGACCGATACTTTGACGAAGCATATCAATTATTCCAAAAGTTCTCCATACAAATATTTCAGTATGCTCATTTCCTCAAAGTATATAAGTGGTCATTCTAATAGGCCACCAGATTTGAAATGATGTCTTACTTTAATTCATTCTGAAGCAGCCGTTGTTTCATGTTTCTTTTTTCATTTTGTCGTTGACTCTTTTTGGCTCCACAGATGCCAAAGTTCTTCATTTAATAGGGAGCTTCTAATAATAGAGGGTGCTTTAATTCTTGTGTACCACAATTGAAGACGTCACAGCATCTAGATATCGAGGTTTTGTCGCTCGTTAAATTGCACAGCTTTTCCTACTTAAATGCCTAGTTCAATATATTGCTTTGAGTGAAATATAACACCATCCTGCTGCACTCTAGAAATATTATAAAAACAATGAGTTCACAAAACATGAAATTTAGCCAAATAGATGTTTATAACTGTCATTCACTTCGGCTGTGATGATTTTCATATCTTTTGCCGACACACGATTACGCACCTCTGTCAGTTTGTTGCCAATACATCGAAAGTCAACAAAATTATAGAGCGGTTGGCTACATGCTTAAATATATATATACATATATATATATATATATATATATATATATGTGTGTGTGTGTGTGTGTGTGTGTGTGTGTGTGTGTGTATGTATGTATGTATGTATGTATGTATGTATGTATACTAGGTCTGGTCGATATGTATCTAGATTGTTGCCATCGTAATGAAACTAAAGCACGCAGAGTGAAGCCGCTTGGCGCAGATTTACCGTGGACGCTGCTGTACATGCGCATTACATTCTAACGTTCTAACTAACTACCACTGTTTGCAGCAGTGCTTGGAAGGAAGTTGTGTAGCGTGTGATCATCGCATTGAGCATGACAGAGAAAGTTGTCTTGCCAATACCTGCTCAGAGGCCTACGCTAAGTTACAGAAAGTGTATGGAGAGGAGTGTATGCGCTGCACACAAGTGTACGAGTGGTTCAGATGTTTCGAAAATAGCCGAACAAATGTCGATATTGATGAACGTTCTGGGAGACCAGCAACCAGCAGATCTGAGAAAAATATCACAGATGTGCGTGCAGCTGTGAGGGGAAATCGTCGAATCACCATCCGCGAGTTATCAGAGGATGTGCAGATTAGTTACGGTTCAGTTCAGTCCATTATCACTGAAGATTTGGGTATGAGACGCATGTCTGCCAAACTGCTTTGAGCTGACCAAAAGGACACACGGGTTTCAGTTGTACAAGATCTTGATTGTGTTGGGAACGATGAAACCTTTTTCAAAACTTTGCACAGGCCTCTGAGTAGGTTTCGCCAAGATTTTGGCAAAATTTGATGCAGATTCTCTGCTCAGCTTCTCTGTCATGGTCAATGTGACAATCACATGCTACAAAACCTTGCTTCAAACCACTACTGTAAACAGCGGAAGTGAATTATAATGTTAAAACTTAGTGCGCATACACAGCAGGGATTAAGGTGAATCTGTGCCTAAAGACTTTACTCTCCGTGCTTTAGCTTCGTTACTATAGCAACACTACGTATACTTATTGATCAGATCCTCTTCTATCTTCGTCTTTTGCTTTCTGTAAATTTGAACTCTGATGTGTGTCTGTGTGCGTGTGTGTGTGTCTGTGTGTGTGTGTGTGTGTGATAGATAGATAGATAGATAGATAGATAGATAGATAGATAGATAGATAGATAGATAGATAGATAGATAGATAGATAGATAGATAGATAGATAGATAGATAGATAAGTTTCTTTATTGGCCACACAGGGCTGCACACAGATGGGACAAGTTACAAGGTAGAGCTTTTCTTTTGGGGGATGAAAAAAAGGGGGGTGCGTAGGTTTTCGATCAAGAGGGATCGTAAAAGGGAAGAAAAGAACAAAAAAAAATAATAAAATAAAAAATAAAAAAGATAGATAGATAGATATTCAGTTCTCAGAGCTGATATTCTGTTGGGGTCGAAAAATAAGTGCCAACAACTCACAACGATTGATTAGAATTTTTATTCTTATACATGCAAATATTTTCTTCTCTCACCCAAGAGTATAACCAATATCAAACGAGAGGAGTTAATACCGTCAGCTCTTTCGAGTAATCACATGGCTGGGTATAGCCTTTTGTCGATGCAAAATATTCATAGAGGTACATGAGTAAAGCAAAGAACATTTATTTTTGTAATGACCATGCTCTGCGTCACAGTTTTACTGGATGTTAATTCAAGAAACTAGAAGATGAGACAATATTTTAAACTGTTTCAGTCAGAAGACTGAAGAAAACACAGCAAGGTTTCTTATTGTCAGGCTGGTCATGTCTGTTATCAGTCAAACAAATATAAAATGTTCTATGAAATGATATTTCGACAACATTAATGCGGTGATCGGGCAGAATCGTTAGCATGCCGAGCAACATGTTTGTGATATTTCGTCAGTCTTTATGTTCTGAGTTCAAAAGATGAGTTTGCCGTTCATTCTTTCGGACACGATGAGATAAATACCAGTCGAGCATTTCTCCACTCACTCCAAAATTGCTGGTCTTGTGCTAAAATTTGAAACTGATATTTTGATATCATTAATTTCAGTTAAGGTGGAGGCGCGTGACTTAGTGGTTAGGGTGTCAGCATCATGATCGTAAGATTGTGGTTTCGATTCCTGGACCGATCCACACGTTGTGTTATTGAGCAAAACACTTCACTTGACGTTGCTCCAGTCTACTCAGCTGGCAAAAATGAGTAACGCTGCGATTGACTGGCGTCCCGTCCAGCTGGGGAACACATACACCATTGAAATCGGGAAACCGGGACCATGAGCGTGGCTAGGCTTTAAAAAGGGCGCATTTATTATCTATTTTAATTTTAGTTAAGGTTTTAGTGTGGCAGAATCGTTAGAATATCAAACAAAATACCTTGATGTATTTAATACTAGCTTTTTATGTTCTGAGTTCGCATCCTTCCGATATCAACTTCGTCTCTCGTCCTTTTTCGAGATTGATAAAATAAAATTCTGTTGACCAATCAATCACAGTCAATTATTTATTGCTTCAAGAAAGTAGAAGTGATAACGGTATCACCACCCAGCTAATCCCAGGTAAAAAAGAGACTGCTTTTAAGAATCCCGAAGAAATCTTCTTAGCACTGCATGCGCTTCAGGAGAAGATAAAGGTATTAACAGCCACAGCATTCTTGTTAGTAGAAATGACTCCAGGTATTATGAACCGTTAAAGACATAATGCCATACAAATCATTATGTTTAACAGAATACATGGTACATCCGCCATTGAGCTAGACGTAGACGACAGAAGAATTTCCCTGGCTAATTAATACACAGACAAATAGCAAATATATCGGGAAAATCAAATGTGTAAACCACATCAAGAGCATTTGAAAATTAATTTTTTTTCTACCTCTTTTTATTTTTTTTTCCTTTCGTTTCTGTGATTCTCATACCTAACTTCTGACAAAATGGTTGTGGAGATGGCAAAGATTGCAGAGCAGTGTGGCTAGATAATTTATTACGTCCGGCTCAATACGTCACAGATGCGAATTCAAATCCCACTAGGGCCGATATTATTTTTCAACCCCTCTCGGGTCGATAAATTAAGTAAAGTTGATAGATTTCGATAGATTTAATCGACTTGTATTCCCAACCTCCGTTGGCTATCAGTTTCATGGTCCATTAAATTTAATGGTTTTTAAACAGAAGGAAATTTTATTACTCGCTTCGCTGTGAAGTGAGAAATACAAATAAGAAATTAGTGCATCTGGTGATAGGCTGCTGTTTCTGGAATGGTAAAGCAGAACTTATCTCCATTGTATTCATTCCACTTTTACAGAAATGATTCACGTTAATGGGCATTATATATTTATCTTCACCTGTTCAGTTGCAGGCAAGATTGCAAATGCTAACATTCCTGGCAGCAAATTGCAGTAAGATGCGTCTCTCAATGAAGACTCGAATAGCTCGCAATTTGCAAAATGATGCTTCTAGACTTATCGTTATCACTAATACCAGTTTTTTTTGTTTTGCTTTTTAATTTTAATTTTTTTTTCATTTTTTTTTTTTCTTTTGCTTGATACTTTCTTGTTAGTGTTTGTTGTTATGTGTCGTTGTTTTCCTAAAACTTCAAGCACTCAGATTTGATGTTACAGTTTGTTTTATTTAAACAAATATTATGCTTCATAGTTAAGTTGTCCTCCAAGGTTTCACAACCTTTTACATGCTTAGGTCAGAAAACAGGAACTCAAACAGTCAGTTAATGTGAAAAACATGAGGTACAGAACTAATGACGTAAAATTGTCGGTGGAATCCATTCCATTGGAATCATCACTCACAGAAAGCAATTAAATGTATCCTCTCCAACATGTAACGTCATTGTTGCTATAATGTTTGAGTAAATAAATTTTAGTTATTTAAGATTAATTTAAGATTGATTAATTTGTATTATTTGTGTGTCTTGAGAGGCTTATTAAGACAGTAATAAACACACGTACTGGTTTCATTTCACTTCTTTTATTATTATTATCATCATCATCATCATTATTATCATTATTGAGTGAGAGAGCAGTGCATGCCATCAAAGTGACACTGGAGTTAAATATACGAAGCCCAGTATACTCATCAGGACTACCAGTCTGATAAGGGTACACCAGGCACATGCATCACAACCATATGTGCGCGACATGGTGATCTCATATCAAAATAAACAGCACATGACCTTGCAGGTGGGACCCAGCTAGAATTTTCTTCTGGTCGAATAGCCCATCCCGCTCAAAAGGTCCCTGAATAAGGATTGTTTAAGGATGTTGAACGAACCACCCATGTTTCCAGAGGTGAATTATCCAAACCTCCAAGAATTCCTTTCATCATACAGCTATGATGCTACCCCACTACATATCGTCAGCCACCAAGGGACATTGTCAACTGGTTATGGTCAAACAACTAACAAGCAAATCTGTGGTATTGTATTATTATTATTATTATTATTATTATTATTATTATTATTATTATTATTATTATATTATTATTATTATTATTATTATATTATTACTAAGGCAGCGAACCGGCAGAATCATTAGCACGCCGGGCAAAATACTTAACCCTGTCGCTACGTTCGGAGTTCAAACTTTACCTAGGTTGACTTTTCCTTTCATCGTTTCGGGCTTGATAAAATAAGTACTAGCTGAACACTGGAGTCAATGTAATCGACATACCCCTCCTCCAAAAATGCAAGCCTTGTGTGAAAATTTGAAACCATTGTAGTTAGTGAATTCATTAACATTTACTCAGTTAAGCAATCGACTGTTTGATTCATGCTTCGGTCAATCAATAAATCAGTTAGATTTGTCAAAGTTCTTCAGTCACCATTCGCGAATTCATCAATAACATGCTCTCTTTACTTCAGACCTGCTTCAGGTTTGTTTGTCACCCAGTTTTAAGGTTTTATATTTCTATGGATGTCAGTTAGAATTTATGTGAGAAAGAGCAGGAGAAAACTACGCTGCCCAGAACTCAGAACTACGCTGCCCAGAACTCAGAACTACGCTGCCCAGAACTCAGAACTACGCTGCCCAGAACTCAGAACTACGCTGCCCAGAACTCAGAACTACGCTGCCCAGAACTCAGAACTACGCTGCCCAGAACTCAGAACTACGCTGCCCAGAACTCAGAACTACGCTGCCCAATACACAGAACTACGCTGCCCAGAACTCAGAACTACGCTGCCCAGAACTCAGAACTACGCTGCCCAGAACTCAGAACTACGCTGCCCAGAACTCAGAACTACGCTGCCCAGAACTCAGAACTACGCTGCCCAGAACTCAGAACTACGCTGCCCAGAACTCAGAACTACGCTGCCCAGAACTCAGAACTAACGCTACCCAGAACTCAGAACTACGCTGCCCAGAACTCAGAACTACGCTGCCCAGAACTCAGAACTACGCTGCCCAGACTCAGAACTACGCTGCCCAGAACTCAGAACTACGCTGCCCAAACTCAGAACTACGCTGCCCATACACAGAACTACGCTGCCCATAACTCAGAACTACGCTGCCCAGAACTCAGAACTACGCTGCCCAGACTCAGAACTACGCTGCCCAGAACTCAGAACTACGCTGCCCAGACTCAGAACTACGCTGCCCAGAACTCAGAACTCGCTGCACCCTAAGCTCAGAACTCTACGCTAACCCAGAACTCAGAACTACGCTGCCCAGACTCAGAACTACGCTGCCCAGAACTCAGAACTACGCTTGCCCAGAACTCAGAACTACGCTGCCCAGAACTCAGAACTACGCTGCCCAATACACAGAACTAAACCAGTTACTTATCAATATGTAAGACATTTCTCATGTATTTTTTATAACGGTTGCAATAAAGAATAGTTGCATTTAATTTACCTGTCTCTTCTTACCATTAGTCTGTCCACAATCACTCAAGACACACATGCTTGACCAGTTAATGTATAACCTATTTCTTTACTACCCACAAGGGGTTAAACACAGAGAGGACAAACAAGGACAGACAAACGGATTAAGTCGATTACATCGACCCTAGTGCGTAACTGGTACTTAATTTATCGACCCCGAAAGGATGAAAGGCAAAGTCGACCTCAGCGGAATTTGAACTCAGAACGTAACGGCAGACGAAAATACCTATTTCTTTATTACCCACAAGGGGCTAAACACAGAGCGGACAAACAAGGACAGACAAACGGATTAAGTCGATTACATCGACCCTAGTGCGTAACTGGTACTTAATTTATCGACCCCGAAAGGATGAAAGGCAAAGTCGACCTCGGCGGAATTTGAACTCAGAACGTAACGGCAGACGAAATACCGTAAAGCATTTCGCCCGGCTAGCTAACGTTTCAGTTAATGTATAACCATCACGCAGCTACTTCAAGAAGAAACAGCCACCATTAACTTAACCAAAACTCATAACCAACAGCCGTTGAGTCTGTATACAATCTCTAGTTGTTCGTTATTAATGCCATGGCTAGAAACCTTCTAAGCTGCATGTGATTCACATTAGAGCCCATTATATAAGCACCGTAAGTATCTAAACGAGTATTCAAGCTGACGAAGCGGGAAAGTAAGTACGTGGATTCAGAGTTGAACTTGGAGGTTGCTTTAGAAAAGTATGATTGAAACGTCTCCCTTTTATATTTACATCTTTTGTATTTTCACTTTTCAAGAAACATCTGGACATATTCCTTTGAGGATTGCGTTATCTTAATTGAAGGCATCTTGCATTGAGCTGCTAGCATAAATGAAAATTTAAGCATTAACATATCTAACAGATAGAAATTTAATATAAATACGTAAAAACAAGACAAATTGTCACGCATTATCTTGGTTGTCATATAATTTCTATCATCAGGTGAACATAGACGCAAAATTTAATCATTACGATGTCTAATTAAGACACTCGAAGAATTATGGCGCTTATCATTATAATCATGTTCGTTCTTACATAATACTCACACACTGGTCGTTATTTAAATGGTAAATCATTAAATACATTTTAAAGTTTTGTATTGATTCAAATATGCACATTTGTAAGAAAGCAGATTAATTTATTGAATTAATCCTGGTTCACAACTGATAGTTATGTTATCAACCTCTTCTACTTCCAGAAGAATAAAAGGTAAAGTTGATTATCACAGGAATTTGGATTAAAAAATTGTAAGGATGCAACAAAATATTCAATACTTTCAGTTCAGTTAAATTATTTCGTTTAAGGCTATTCTAGTTCTGTTGATACGTTATGTTGGCCAGCCACAAGTTCCTTAGAAACTTGTCTTTCATTTTAAGCATTGGATAAAATTTAAAATGATTGAAAGAGGGAGCAGGTACTTGTGCTACTGTTCCCCCCAAAAATATGTATACCTAAGTATAGTTTATCTTCGTTCTTGTATGTTCTTCTCCTCTGTTAGATTTTTGGTAACTGATGTTGCTGTTGATGTTGTTTAGCTTTACGTCTACCCCGATCGTATAGATCTATGTCCCAAAGCGTTCGAGTTATAACTTTCCCATCTATTTTAAGGCTTAGTGTACCCTAGACCGCGGTATCTAATGTAACACTTTAAAAAACGCTAATGCATCGTTCTGAGGGAGATTTTAGCTACTATTTCTAGCTGGTTCAGCGGCTACGAAAAGAGATCCTCTTGTTGGCTGATTTGATTAATATGGTTACTGAAGCTGGTGCCAACAAACGATCGCTGAGTACAGAAGTCTGATGCTGGGGTTGAAAACAACGAGAGTTACATACCATTCCAGTCACTCAGCAAACTGAGTAGACTTGGTTTCTAAATGAAATACAAAACGTATTCGCGTGAGCCGCTGCTCATCACTGCATTCCTGCTTGTTGAGAAACAGCTTGTTGCTAGTTACTCGGATATTATGCTCTTTCTACTGAACCCTTTGTGATGACCTTCGAAGCGTTAACCCCCACCTTCATAATTTTTCCTCACAATGTCAGACTGGCTCGTTTTCACGCGTCTGTCGAATCACGCCCCTTTCTGTTTCATCTCTTATTGCTAAACGACATTCCAGACACATACTTTAACTAAGAAAGGCAGTTGCTTTCATCTGTAGAGTCAGTGCCTTCTCCGCTTTGTGGATTGCATCAGTAATGGCCTTTTAGACAACGGTGAGATCAGAATTCTTGTCCATGAATGCAGCATTAGCATTTGCAATGAAAAATATATATAGTTTATCTTTTAATGCTTATATCTCACTTGTTTCAGTTATTATAGTGCAGCTATGGTGGAGCACCGCCAGGAAGGGTTTAGCCGAACGAGTCAACCCCAGGACTTATAGTTTTTGCTAAGCCTGGTACTTATTCTATCGGTCTATTTTCCCCAACCGCTACGTTAAGGCAAGTTGTCAAGCACTGGTGTTGGACAAACACAGTTACAAAGATACTCGCATGCGCACGCACACACACACACATACATGTATGTATGTATGTATGTATGTATGTATGTATGTATGTATGTATGTATGTATGTATGTTATCTCTTCTATTTTTTAATTATTATAAATCTCCCACTGAGGAAGGAGCCGGTTTCCAACAAATATACAAAGCTCCAACTTTGGGATGTTGTTAACACAGACAAATTTACATTTGGAACTTGAGAAAAATCTTGAATATTTTTACTGTTCCACTCACAAATTGCACTTGTAATGTACGAATCAGCCGGTCAATTTCTCTTTCTGAAAATCCCTGTTTATCCAGATTCTCCTTTAAGCATTTGCTAACAAAACCTAGTGCTCCAATTATTATTGGTCTGGATATGAATTCAGAGTCTAGATATAGAAGCTGGAGGTTTCGAAACAGTTGTCCGCAGATATCCTCTTTTTCTCTGATTTTCAAAGAGATATTTATATCTTTATGATAGTACATAACTTTGCCCCTCTGTCTCAAACGACAATATCCGGCCTTTTATGTCTACATTTTGGATATGTATGTATCAGTTTCCGTTAACCAAATCCACTCACAAGGCTTTGATCGGCCTCTGGCGGCTTTAGAGGAAGACACTGGCCCAAAATGCTACGCAGTAGACTTAAACTCAAAACCGAGCGGTTGGAATGCAAACTTCTTACTACATCGAACATAACACAAATGGGCTCAGGTAATATCACTGTAAATATTTTGAATTATAAGCAAAATTCGCCCATTTGTCTGTCCTCTTACACTACTTTAGCTACAATAATAATTCCAGAAATTAGCGACACCGTTAACGCATTGAAATAAAACACCGCTTCCATACCTATTGCGAAGAACAATAAAAACATTTTAAATATTCATTTTTCTCGTTGATGCTCAAATTTCCTGAAAAGTGCTTGTACGAATATATTTCTAGCTATATGCTTAAATATGAATAGACAGTTAGATAGATAGATAGATAGATAGATAGATAGATAGATAGATATATTGATGATAGATAGATAGATAGATAGATAGATAGATAGATGATAGATAGATAGATAGATAAATCCATATATATATATATATATACGTACATACATACATACATACATACATACATACATACATACATACATACATAGACACATACATATGTATGTTTCTGTACAAAGGAAGAGTGGTTGTGAGACTGCGTTCCTAATTATATGCGAAATATATATATATATATATATATATATATATATCCACAGAGCGGCACCCACTTGGACGCATACACACACATACACACATACACATATACGCACATTCTGGATGTTTAACAATATGTTGAATATTCTTGAAGCAAAACGTCGGTGATATTTTCCAGTCTATCAATAACTTTGAGTCTGAATTTACATAATCAGGATAGAGATATGCTTAAGTTGAACGAAAGCCGAAAGAGAGAGAGAGAGAGAGAGAGAGAGAGAGAGAGGAGAGAGAGAGAGAGAGAGAGATAGAAGAGAGAGGGAGGGAGGGAGAGAGAGAAGAGAGAGAGAGAGAGAGGAGAGAGAGAGAGAGAGAGAGAGAGAGAGAGAGAGAGAGAGAGAGAGAGAGAGAGAGAGAGAGAGAAAGAAAGAGAGAACGCGAGGGATGGTATGAGAGATTTCACACATAATAGGAATACCGAAATCATGTTGGAATTGGACGAAAACTGTCTGAAATGGAGTCGATATATGAAAATGCCAAGAAAGTGGAACGAAGAGAAAAGAAAGAAAGGAACTAGGTAGACAACCTTCTTCATTTCCTCCAGACAGCTGGTTATTCAACCTGACTGTTAAGTAGAGCCAAAATGGCCACGCCTCTTATGAGCTGGTGGTCATTCGATGTTCCATAAAGCTTACGTCGTCTGGTGATTTAAACAAAGGCAGCCGACATATAATAGTTCGGATATGGAGATGGCATCGTTTAACTGTAAAACCGAGGTCGGTTATTTGAGTAACTGGAATAAACAGGTGAGGCTAACCAGTCCAGAAGTTAACTAACGGTGAGGAAGTTGGGTGGTATATGATTAGCATAATAATGCTTATGTTTCTGATATTATGTATATTATATACAAACGTATGTACATAAATGCTTCGATATTTAGGTATCAAAATACAAGAATTTATTTGCTTATCTTCCACCAATTACACACATACACACACACACTCACATACACATTTTGTGTGTGTGTGGTTCTCTGTGTGTGCCTGTGTGTGTTTGTCTAATTATCATTTTACGTATTTGCACTTTTCTGTATTTTTATTTGTTAATTTTCTTTCTATCCGCCTTATCTTTCATCTCTTTCTTCACAAACATAGATACATACATGCATACATACATACATATATACATACATACAAACACATCCACATACATACACACACACACGCGCATACATACATACATACATACATACATACATACAACATACATACATACATACATACATACATACATATCCACTGCTCTCAGATTTGATCACTACATACTGCTGCCAAACTAAAAGCAGAGCTTGAAGCGATCTGATGTTTCTACATTAAAAAGCTTGTAATTGTGTAGCAAATGAGCTACAGGGAGAGGCTCAAATGCTACGCCTTTACTCCTCCCTGGGGCGAAGACGCAAGAGGTATGTTTTACACATGGAAAATTTCTTTAAGGTTCAAGAATTATACAAATGCCAGAATGCACGCCATTGCATTATTCTCCGGTAGTTACTGCTGGCTCTTTCCAAATGTATAGCAAGGACCCAGGGGCGTAGATAGGTTGGAACAAGCAGGGCACATACCCTGGGCACCACTTTGAGGGGGGGCGCAATTTTGGCCAAGATCATTTTCTAATTAAGCCATTTCTATGCGAGTTTCCACTTTTTGGCTGGGTGGAGGAGGGGCAGTTTTGATGCTTGCCCTAGGCGCCATTTACCATAGCTACGCCCCTGCAAGGAGCCGAACCCTCCAGCCACACATATGGCTTTCTAGCAGTGACCCTCTCCAGCCAAGGATCGACCACAGTCTCCAGAAGCTTCACATAGACGTCTAAATTGATCCTAAGGCTCTGTTCGACAAAATTCGAAGCTTCTACTCTGTTGTAGCTGCCGAAAGATATATCAGAAATTTTATTTTTATGTTTCTTAAACCAGAAGGAATTATCATTAGCGATGATAATAAATCCCACACATTCTTTCTACCATTCATAATTGTGTCAGTTATGTAGTAATTTTCTTTTTCAAATCCTAGGGCTTTCAGATATCGTTTGAAATAGACGAGTGAAAAACTGCAATATCTAACTAAATCCCTAGACAGTAGCGCTATATCACAATTCCCCTTTAAACTTAGTTGTGTAACATTTTGCATTCATTGGTGCGCGCGCGCGCGTGTGTGTGTGTGTGTGTGTGTGTGTTTTATTGTCTTAATGACTATGCTCTTAGGATGAGAATGGTGCGGGGCCCACTTAAGCGAACTAAAGAGGAGTGTGACCCCAATTAATGTAAACTAGATAGGACTATTTATGGCAAATTCCTATTAAACGATGCTACTTTTTATACATATAAGTAGTCAAGCACAAATACATAGAAAATGATAAACAACGAGCTGGAATATCCAGGCTGCACATTTAAATATAATAAGATCCAGCAGACGGCCTCAACCGTTGCTGATCTTGAGTCTATTTCTGTTTGATTACTCATATATTATGGCAACATTGTTTAATAACAATTTGCTATAAATATTCCTCGTTCGCATATCGACATATTATTGGCGCAGCTATGGCTGTGGAGTAACAAGTTTGCTTCCCAACCTCATGATTTCGAGTTCAATCCCACCATGTGGCACCTTGGGCTAGTGTCTACTGCTCTAGCCTCGGGTTGACCAAAAGCCTTGTGACTGGATTTGGTTGACGGAAACTGAAAAGAAGCCCGTCGTATATATGTATATATATGTGTATTCGTCTGTGTGTCTTTGCGTCTGCGTTTGTCACACCACCATCGATTGACAACCGATGTTGGTGTGTTTACGTTACCGTAACTTAACGGTTCGTTCAAAGAGTCCGATAGAATAAATATTAGGCTTACAGAGAATAAGCTTAGTGCAAAGAATAAGCCTGGGGTCGATTTGTTCCACTGTAATCCCTTAAGCCGGTGCTCCAGCATGGCCGCAGTCGAATGACTGGGACAAGTAAAAGAATGAAAGAATATTATAAGCGCAGCTGTGGCTGCTTGCTAAGAAGTTTTTTTTTCAAATACCAGCTTCTGATTTCGGTCTAACAGCGGCGTGGCACTTTGGGCAATGGTCTTCTGACTATAGCCACGGGTCGACCAAAGTCTTGAGAGAGAACTTGGTTGACGGAAAATGGAAGTGCGTGTGTGTATATATATATATTTATTTATTTTTCTCAGTGCAGTTACAATTTATATTCATTCTTTCCATTAATATGTTTTTAGATTTCAAATATTTCGATAATCCTGTATAGCACATTCATACATTGTATGTGGTTAGAAAAATACAACAAAAAGGTTTTTTTTTTAATTCAGTACCCAGAATACACCTTCAGCCCTATATCCATTATTCTTGGAATAAAAGGATGCATACCAACCTGTCGGGAGCAACGTATGACTGAACTTGGCATATTGGGGAGAGAATACAAATCCTTAATTCATAAGATACAAATGATCACGACATCTGGGACTATAAAATTCCGCAAGACCTTCTTAAGATTTGAAAGATGACAGTTAAATCAAGATACTTTCTCCACAACCTTGCTACCAAGTCCGTGACTGGTCAAATATACAAACATACTTGCATACATACATATATATATATATATATATATATAGAGAGAGAGAGAGAGAGAGAGTGTGTGTGTGTAGTTGTATATTGTCAACTTAATGTGACAGTCCCATGAAGGGAATCATACTACTGCTATTAAGCCCTAGGAAGCAGCAACGCTTCTTGTCGGCCATGACATATTTCCTGTGTCCTTATGTTTACAAGGGGGAGATAAGCACCTCCACCCAGCTAAGCCTGCAATCAGAGACTAGTTTCTGAGTCTTTGCTCGTCATCAGACTGGAGTAGTATGGCCTGCTATTTGGAGATACCTATCTAGCTCTTGTAAACATATAAGAATTCTAGTGAAATAAATACACTGATTACAAAAATAGAAATAATACGTAGGCACGTAAAGAAGTTACACAGGAGAGTATTTGCCTATATATGTGGATGTTTGTCTATTAGCTAACGAATGTTTATTTGAGAATGACAGGAAAGGAAAGAGAAACGTATCTCTCTTCAGAAATAGGTGTGCGGGTCTGTGATTTTGTAACTACACATACACACACTGTGCCTGTGTGCAGGTGTATCTATGTGTGGTGTCTTCCAATTTATAGATCCAGTGGCGGGGAGACGGCTTTGAAGAAAGAGCACAAAAACTTTCTACTCAATGAGTGACATTCTAACACGGCTCAAGACCACATACTCCACTTTAGTCCGGATACCAGCAACTATATGGAACCGAATTGATCAATCAACTTCAGACTCATCAATCATTCCATTTCCTAATTTCTGAGATGAATAATTGCTGCAAGTATTTAAGATCATTCTGACTGTTAACCTTAAAGTCGTTTTGGCACTTTTACTCCATATTCACTTTCTTATATTGCATTTCTATTCGTGTATTCGCAGACCGTCTTCATGTATCACGTATCATGTATGTGAAATTAGAAATTTTCAGATTGTTTTTGTTATTTACAGTTGGTGACGTCTTGTACCCATATATGTATATATGCATATGTATGTGTATGTATATGTGTATATATATATATGTGTTTGTATGTATATATATATATATGTGTATATATATATATAACGGGAAGCTTTATGAAAATAAACAAAAGACG
>NC_043005.1:42988652-43011152 GCF_006345805.1 Octopus sinensis
GGCAGTGCTGCTCTTCACTACCCCACTCCACCCCACCCCGCCATGACATTTTGCCCTTTAGACGATCCATTTTCCCTTATGACCATTCTCTTCAAAAATAGATAACTTCCTTAACCTTTCTGCAGCGAAATCTGTTCGACGAGGTTAAATGCATTCAACTGATGTGGAACCTAAGCATCGATCCTGTTGTCGTAACCAAGATGATGCAATATAGAATTCAACACTCGATTTGAATAGTTGGAGAATGTCTGCGATTATCTTGGTCGTATAACGTGGGTTGGTGTCGACTAACTCCATTTTATCGCTGTTAATCTCAGTTGGCCAGCCAAAGCTAGGTATATCGTGAACCGAAAAACTTCCCGATCAAAATGTTGAAAACCGCTTCTGGTACATACGTTCTGTAACAGCGTCCTTTCCGTACACAGTGCATAACTTCTTGCAGATTTCTAAAAGAAATATAGAATGTATGAGGTCTCGGTAATATTCGTTTTGGTTATTCATTTCCGTAGTGAAAAGCAACCTGTGCGGTCGCAAGTCCAAGTGGTGCTACGTAGGAAAGGCAAATATCTAACGAGTGCGCACGCGCAAGGGACAGATAGAAGTTATCTTCTTATTAGAGCGCTTAGTGTTGATGAAAAGAGGACGGTTTGTTAGGCCAAGCCAATATGATTGATTATATAAACATGAGGTTTTGTGACTACGAGTCACTTGTTTCTCTACTTTATACAAAAGAAACTTTTCTACTCTAAGTACAAGGCCAGAAATGGAGGGGGGAGGGCAGTCGATTAGATCGACACCAGTGCGCAACTGGTACGTAATTTATCGACCGCAAAAGGATAAAGGGCAAAGTAGACTACGGCGGAATTTGAACTCAGAACGTAAATACAGACGAAATACCGCTAAGCATTTCGCCCGGTGTACTAACGTTTCTTATTTCTTTATTGTCCTCAAGGGGATAAACATAGAGGGGACAAACAAGGACAGACAAAGGGATTAAGTCGATTACATCGACACCAGTGCGTAACTGGTACTTAATTCATCGACCCCGAAAGGGTGAAAGGCAAAGTCGACCTTGGCGAAATTTGAACTCGGAACGTAACGGCAGACGAAATACCTATTTCTTTATTACCCACAAGGGGCTAAACACAGAGGGCACAAACAAGGACAGACATAGGTATTAAGTCGATTACATCGACCCCAGTGCGTAACTGGTACTTAATTTATCGACCCCGAAAGGATGAAAGGCAAAGTCGACCTCGGCGGAATTTGAACTCACAACGTAACGCAGACGAAATACCGCTAAGCATTTCGCCCGGCGTGCTAACGTTCCTGCCAGCTCGCCGCCTTACTTTATACGAAATAATGCAAATCCAATTAGCAAAGCACATTTATGATGAATATAATACATAAACTTTATTATAACGTGAATAAATTGAAGTGCAGGAATTTGATTCCTATGTGGAGCATAGAGAAAACAACATTGGCATGAATTTACCTGAGAATATCATGCACAGGTGTATCCAACATACTTTTAAGAGATACAGAGACACTAAAATGTAGAAAGTTACAATTGGAATCATCTTTCTAATAATTAAATTTGAACATTAACTGGCTGCTGTAAACCTAGTAGACAAAGAAATATGAACATTTACACAGATCCGCTCGCGCGCGCGCACGCACCTATGTATAGACATACACAACTTGCTCTGTAAACTACAGTATATGTAATGACAAACAAATTAGACAAGTCGATTTACAGAGAATATTAAATACATTTAATAGAAGAAATGTACATGTGTATGGATATAAAATAGTCCGACATACAGAATATAAATGACATTAGGAGTTAAATGGGTAGAGATTTACGAGTCCAATAGATGTTGCTGTAGCGATTGGTGGAATGCTATAATAATAGTTACTTGGATCCATTAGCGGATATTACCGCCTCCGTCTTCAGGGGGGAAATTTACATTGGAGAATTTCGGTTGGTTATACTCAAGATACACACATACATACATATAGCCAGCCAGCAAGATATATATATATATATATATATATATATATATATATATATATAGATATATATATATATAGAGATATGAGATAGATAGGGGAGAGATGAGAGAGAGAGAGAGAGAGAGAGAGAGGAGAGAGAGAGAGAGAGAGAGAGAGAGATAGATAGATAGATAGATAGATAGATAGATAGATAGATAGATAGATAGATAGATAGACAGATGTACACACATGTATGTGTGTATACTTGTATGTGTTCGAATTGTGTGTGTGTGCATGCGTGTGTGTGTGTGTATAAACTTTATACTTGGAATGACCAATTTTAGATACTATTGGATTTTACTCACAAGGTATCGGAATCTTATATGTATAGCATTATGCCTAAATAATAGATCTATAAATGGAATATCCCTGCATATCTCACAACTATTTTCATTCTTCCACTTCACTCTCTATTTCGTATCTTTTGCTTAGATATTGCTTAACCATTTTCTCACACCGTCTCCGATGAAGGGATATAATAAATATCCTGGAAACAGCCGTAACACATTTATAAATGTTCTAAAATATTCACAGCCCTGGCTTTTCTTATCTCATTCTGAAAAATTGTTTTATATATACACATGCTGATATATGACCTACGTTGGACTCCTTATTCGCATAATCACCGAACCTGGAGCTTAACTATGGTCTATCCATAGCACTTACTCAGTATTACCTGACACCTTTGGGTCTTAGTTACACCATAACCTGTATATATATATATATTATATATATATATATATATATATACTAGCAGTATCACCCGGCGTTGCTCGGGTTTGTAAGGGAAATAACTACATAAGCATTTTTAGAGATGTAAAGTACAATAGCCATCTCAATATGGCTAACCACAAAGGGGGGGGGGTGTTACTGTAGCTTTTTACGTTCTGAGATTTAATAATACATTTTTAGAGAGTTACTTCCCTTATATAATAGCAAACAAATGCATTAAAAATGGGAAAAAATGATGGTAATTTTTTTTTTAAATCGTAGACTCATCGTAGACGCGCGCTAATACCCAGAAGGGCTCGATATGAATCACGACTATAAGATACCCGCTTTTGGTTACACTGCACCGCAAAATGTGGGAGTAGTTAGGAATCTAAATCGTAGGAGACAGACACACAACTTCACTTTTATATATAAAGATATATATGATTATATATTTATATGTATATCAAAAATCGTCGAAGAACAAACAAAAAAACAACAACGTGAGGACGTGGTACATGTAAACTATTAGCAGATGCTCATGGAAGGAGATAAAGGTGGTTTTACGTTTCGAGCAAAGCTTTTCTTCAGAAACAGGAGATAGAGGAAAGTTCAATAGAAAAGGAAGACGGAGGAAAAAGTATATAAATATGTATATATCTATATATATGTATATATTTGCATACACACACATATGTGTATGTGTGTATATATATATATATCAAAATAAGCAACAAGGATATCTAAAGGTTATGCAGTACGATCGTTTCATGCGACTTCATTTAATTGAACAATGAAAACATTATATCAATTTAAAATGTAGAACAATCTTCAGCTTTTAAATTGATGTAATGTTTGCATTGTTCAATTAACTGGAGTCGCATGAAACGATCGTACTGCATTACCTCTGCATATCTTTGTTGCTTATTTTGATTATAATCACCCCATTTTGAATTATATGGATAATATCATACTAAATTGTGGTGCCTTTAACTTAAGTACAATATTCAACTGAATCTAAATTTTACTGAACTTATATATACATATATACACACACACACATTTGAGTATATAGGGAAAGCTGTGTTCATAGAAAAGTAAAATGAAGAGGATTTAGTTTAACAAACTGAGTAGTTTTATCTGCTTTAGTTAATTATTTTCCCCCTTACATTACGGATAAATGGTACATTTTTGGTTCGCTCGAAGAGGCAATAGTTTCCTGTTAGAAGCGCAGTTGAAACATCTGGCCATCTATCTATCTATCTATCTATCTATCTATCTATCTATCTATCTATCTATCTATCTATCTATCTATCTATCTATCTATCTATCTATCTATCTATCTATCTATCTGTCTGTCTGTCTGTCTATCTATCTATCTATCTATCTATCTATCTATCTATCTATCTGTCTGTCTGTCTATCTATCTGCATATATATGTGTGTGTGTTTGTGTGTGTGTATGCATATATATATATATGTGTGTGTGTGTGTGTGTGTGGTGTGTGTGTATATATGTGTGTATATATATATAAATGTATATATAAATGTATATAAATATCTGGGTATGCATACATCTATATATGCTTACATACACATACATATATACATACGTATATAAATATATGTATATATATATATGTGTGTGTGAGTATGTATGTATATAATATGTGTGTGTACTTGTGCGTGTGTGTTTGTGTGTGTGTGTGTATGTGTGTGGTAAAACGGAAATGAAAATCACAGGAAAAATGTCATATTTCGTGTAAATATCATAAATAATAGTTAAAGTAATTAAACAAATAATAAATCAAGTTGCTTATTAAATGACAATACATGACTTGTGTTCAATGACGAAACAATTTATATAATGACATTACACGGACGTGAAAAAATAAAAAGCATCTCGTATTCAATATCCAACTCATAAGAATGAAACAAAAGATTTTTTAGTCTGTCGGTTATTGACGTTTTCCTGTGACTTTTTTCTTCCCCTGAATACGAATATTTTGTGTATGTGTGTGTGTGTGTGTGTGTGTGTGTGTGTGTGTGTGTGTGCATATATGTATATAAAATATGTATGTATCCATTTATGTTAATAAGTATGTAAGTATGTATTTACTTAGGTTTATATTTATGTTTCTATGAAGATATATATATATAGAGAGATATAGATATAGATATATATGTATATATTTATGTATGTATGTATATGTGTGTGTTTGTGTGTGTGTGCGTTTGTATGGATATTTTCATATGTGCTTATGTATACATATGCGTATTACATAGACATACGTGATCCTGGTATACAATCTTAGATTATTTGAACAATATATTTAATTACTGTGAGTGCACGATGCAGTACATGATACATAATAGGGGTTACTTACGTCTCTGTGAATTAAACAAATGGGCAACAACGGACCTTAAACATTCAACATAAAATATGGAATATTTACAAAGTGTCTTATGAGTTTTCTTGATGTTTCGAGCATTATTAAACTCTTCAGAAGTTGCTTAAAGGCAGTTACCTGTTTAACCGCACAAGATATCGTAGTTATTAGCATCATGACCGACTGGTATATGAATCGGCCAGGAACGATAAAGAAAGAAAGCAAGCACCTTATATACCACCAAGGTTTAATTAATGCCTCAGAAATGCATTGCAAAATATAGTACGGTCCAAGTGCTCGAATGCGAGCAGCTGTGATGCTTAAATCCATGCCAGAAACTATATAGCCGATCAGCTGCACCTGATCTTTGATTGTTAGCGATGTTAGTTCATATCTAAAGCAGATATTTTTATAAAACGGACGCAATAACTCAACAACGTGATAGTATTGTGTTTATAGACACATAAACAGATAGATAGATAGATAGATAGATAGATAGATAGATAGATAGATAGATAGATAGATAGATAGATATACAGACAGACAGATAGACATATCGACAGATAGATAGATAGATAGATAGATAGATAGATAGATAGATAGATAGATAGATAGATAGATAGATAGATAGATAGATAGATAGATAGATAGATAGATAGTTAGATAGATAGATAGATAGATAGATAGATAGATAGATAGATAGATAGATAGATAGATAAGTTTCTTTATTGGCTACACAGGGCTGCACACAGATGGGACAAGTTACAAGGTAGAGCTTTTCTTTTGGGGGATGAAAAAAACAAAAAACAAAAGAAAAAAAAAAGAAAAAGAAAAAAAAAGGGGTGTCGTAGGTTTTCGATCAAGAGGGATCGTACAGATAGATTATGCATGTATAATCATAATACATGCAAATATATGTGCGCGCGTATGTGTATACGTAAGTGTGTGATCTGATATTGAAATTTCCAAACTTTAGAAATGTTTTGTCTGTAATAATAAGAAGCAATAAGCTTTCTATGATTAGAGATAAAAGAAGGATGTTAAAAAGTAATAAAAGAACAATAGACTACATAGGTTTGAATCGTCGTTTATATGCTAGTACTGCTCACTTAGCTGGCAGAATCGTTTGCGTAGTGGACATAATGCTTAGCAACATTTCGACCGTCTTTACGTTGAGTTCAAATTCCGCCGAGGTCGACTTTGCCTTTCATCCTTTCAGGATCGATGAATTATGTACCAGTGAAACACCGGAGTTGATGTAATCGACCAGCCCCCTCCCTCCTTTAGTAGAAAGGATTGTTACTAACTTAGCTAAGACGGCAAGCTGGCCGAATCGTTTGCACACTGGACATGATGCTTACAGCAGCATTTCGACCGTCTTTACGTTTTGAATTCAAATTTTCTAGAGGTCGACTTTGCCTCTTCATCCCTTTCACGCTCGATAGAATAAGTACCAGTTGAGCATTTGGGTCGATATAATCGACTTACCCACCTTCTCTTAAATTGTTGGCCTCGTGCCAAAATTTGAAACCATTATTTAACATAGATAACTATGGCAGCTGTCGTTGTTCTCCACGACCTTACAAAAGCGTTGCTACCGTGACAGTCCCCGCTCCTCATGAGCATTAAATATCTAAGATTGCGTTGTCCAACGAGTCCTCAATTTTAAAGGCGGTGGGGTGTAATTCAAAGTTGATTTAACAGCTACTTTTAGCAACATTGGGCTTTCTCTTCTTCCTTTCTTAATCTGATACAGTCATAGGGAAGCCTTCTCGTTATTCGGCGCGTCTTTGAAAACCTCAACATAGCACTTATTCCTCTCTTAGGTTATTTGAACAATATATTTAATCACTGTGAGTGCACGATGCAGTACATGATACATAATAGGGGTTACTTATGTCTCTGTGAATTAAACAAATGGGTTACAACAGACCTTAAACATTCAACATAAAATATGGAATATTTACAAAGTGTCTTATGAGATTTCTTGATGTTTCGAGCACTATTAAACTCTTCAGGAGAAGTTGGTTAAAGGCAGTTACCTGTTTAACCACTCAGAAATGAATAAGGGAAAGAGATTCCTGTACAAGTTCGGCATGTTTTTTCATCGAGATCGGAAAACAAAAACAAAAAAAAATGAAACGCCAAGTTCACGCTGGCAGTATTTGAACTCAGAGAACCAGGCACGAATGAATCTATATCCGACGTCTCTAGTAACTGTACCAATTTGCCGCCCTTAGCCATAATTTGTGTTGCTTCAAATAACACCGTATTTGTATAACAATGACAATAAATAGTATCGATTTCAAGTGAATAAAGTTAAATTGAAATAAGAGTGTTGATTATAGTCGAAGAAAAGCTTTGTGGAATAAGAAATGTGCTGATTTATATCAGTAGGCGAGAGTTTTGGCAACTGCAAATAGAAGTGTGCATAGATGTGTGTGTGTGTGTGTGTGTGTGTGTGTGTGTGTGTGTGTGTGTGTGTGTGTGTGTGTCTGTGTGTGTCTGTGTGCATACATCTGTGTGTGTGCTTGTGTGCTTGTGTGTGCATATGTGTGTCTGCGCGTATGTGTATATATGTGCGTATTTGTTTCTATGCGTATTTTCACTTTGGACGTTTTGCTTTAACGAAATGTTTAGCTAAATTTTCCCATGTATCTCAAGTGGCTATAGTTATGTATCTATTTCAAAATTAATGGTGATGATATACCGGTCCATATTAACCATTACTGAAAATAACTATGTGCTTAGGGTGCCAAGAGAAATGAACGGCACTGAGTATTTGTCAGTGCCATACTTACTATGGTGCAGTTGAAATTGAGCCCCGAAAAACTCCTGAAAACGTGCGTTCTTTTCTTGTTGCCTTCGTCATAAATAAATTATTTTCTTTCATTACTTACAGGTATTTAATCTTAAATAAATAGATTAATATAAAGTTGGACTTGGGGGTAACCTGGGAAAATAAAACTGAATTCTTCATCTTTTACTCAGCACTTATGTCGCAATAACGGTCTGTAAGTTACACAACACAAAAGTAGAAGTAGGAAATATTGTTGGAATGTCCTTTGGGCAGCTGTTGGTCTTACCCCACCCTCCATATTCATCAGATATTGCTCCTACGGATTTCCACTTATAAAGGTCTCTGCAGAATAGTCTTAATGGAAAAAATTTCAATTCCTTGGATGAGGTAAAAATATACCTTGATGAATTCCTTGCCATGAAACCACCTCAATTCTGGGAAGAGGGTATTTTCAAGTTAAAGGAAAGATGGAGACGCATTGTGCAACAAAGTGGTTCATATTTGGTTGATTAAAAATGTAATGGCAAGTATTTATCGACCTTTTTCTTTCCTTTAAAAATCGGCACGAACTTTCCTGACAACCCAATAGTTTAACGACTGTCATTCCTAGAGGTCATATTACAATGCATGAAGTGGTTTGCTCATTGACAATATTGAGTCGACAATTTATAGTTCACAGTTCACTCGGACATTTCATTTCCACGTGAAAGTTCAATGTCGAAAAGCCAAGTGAACTTTAGTGTGTCGGTCATGGTAAAATTTAATTTTCATTTCAAATTAATGCAAATGTTTACTTTTGAGGATTACGCTAAAGGTTAAGCCCCAAATTACAACTTCACCTTAAATGGAAAACGATCAGTTCAATAGAGATGTGGTGGTGGTTAGTTGCTGCAAAAACTTATGTTTTCCTGGTAAGTGACAAAACGACAATATTCAAATTATACTAACGTTGGAGTTGATGATCTGATCTTCATATATTTGGTTCCATTGACGATTATTATATCTCCTCCATAAGACGAAAATACGTTCTTTCAGCGATAATTCAAAAAATTTTAAGTGCAAAAAACACAGCAGATGTAAAATCAATCTTTACATATGTACAATATACATATATATACACTATACATATATACATTCATGCATACTCCAAATACTGCACACACACACATACATACCCAAATAACCTGTGAATGTTGGTGAAATTCCAATGAAGGAGCGTTGGATCTTGATTAGAAACCGGTTCTTTCTCTATTGGCAAGAAATCTTGAAATAAAATTGAATAATGATATCTAGATATACATACATACATATTTACATACATACGAAAATCAAAGAGAAAGATAACTATGGACAACTGCTTCGAAACTTTCAGCTTCAATATCCAGATTATAAATTCGTATTCATGCCAATAATAATTGGTGCACTTGATAGTCTGCATCCTCTAGGGTTTTCAGAAAAAGAAATCAAACAACTAACTTGCACCTACAAGTGGAACAGTGAAAATATGCAAGACTTTCCTCAAGTTTAAAATGGACATCGTTTTTACTTTTTTATTTCTTTTAATCTGCATTTCAACAATGACGCTCTGTATTTTTGTTAGAAACGACCTCCTTGCTCAGAGGAATAAATGAAATAATTGAAAACGGAAGAGAACATGCATACATACATACATACATACATACATACATACATACACACACACATTTTATATCTTTTATCTTTCATCTTTTATTTGTTTCAGTCAATCGACTGCTATCATGGTGGAGCCTTGCTGGAGCCATGTTGAGACCATACTGAGGCCATGCAGTAGGAAACACTCGCCTGAAGCAACACAGAGTGGAACTGAACCCGGAACCATGTGATTTGAGAACCAAGCTTCATACCGCACATCCATGCTTCCGTCAATACATACATACATATATATATATATATATATATATATATATATATGGATGTGTGCGTGTGTGTGTGTGTGTGTGTGTGTGTGTGTGTGTGTGTGTGTGTGTGTGTGTGTGTGTGTGTGTGTGTGTGTGTGTGTATGTGTGTGTGTTTGTGTGTGTGTGTACTCTAACTGACTCACGCATCCTCAGATTCCTGGAACTGATTTGACTGAAAAGCAAAAACATAAAAAATATAAAAAAAAAAACCTTGCCCCTTTGACCGGATTGACTGCTATGAAGACCTTAAATTGCGAAGCAAACATACATACATACATACACACATTTCTATACACATACACACACTGATGGTGAGACATTGTTTCCTTTACTAGCACAGAGGTACGTCTATTAGGATTTCGAGATAATTCATTACAAGTGGTGTTCTCGTATTTCTATAGAACAAAATAGCGGCCAAAATCGTTTTATTTATTCACTGCTCCATCGCTGACCTGAAAACTGACACTTTTTGACCTTAAAACGCAGAATTTGAGATTTGAAACAAAACAATGATTTCACTACAAACAATCTCTCTCGCTCTTCTCTTTCACCCCTCTCTCTCTCTCCTTCTCTCCCTCTCTCTCTCTCTCTCTCTCTCTATCTATCTATCTATCTTTCTCTCTTTCTATTTTATTTTCCATTTTCTTTCTTGATATTCTATTCTACATTCTTTCTTAATTTCAAAAGTGGCTGGGATAGCGTCTGCTTACAATTTTTATTACTATTATCAAACTATTGAATTTTCGATACATAGTCTCTACCTTCAGAAAACTAGGAATATATATATATTTAGTTTTGTGAAACTTATTTTCAAGGATCTTTACCTTTTGCCCAACAGATTTAAAAGATAATTTTTTCTAACTAAATACTTTCAAACTTCGGACACTGGTAGAATGTGTCATATGAAGCATCTTTTGCAATTAGCATTTTTGAGAATAACTTATATTTACGAAGTTATTTCACGTTAACGTTCTCGTATTTCGGTTATAATAAGTACTAGGCTAAAAAGAAAAAGCACTTCGGTCGATTTTTTCTACTAAAAATTTTTCAAAGCGGTGACCCAGCATGGCCGCAATCTAATGACTGAGAAAAGTAAAAAGATAAAATGAAAGATGCGTATAAACACACATATGTAAGTTCGCAACGTGCGCACTGAATGTATACACACACACACACACACACACACACACACACACCACACACACACACACACACACACACACACACACACACATATATATATATATATATATATATTATATATATATATGTAAAAGTAAAATAATATACAAACTGGGACAAGAACGTGAAACATTTAGAAGACGACACAAAAACGACATTCGAAACCCTCAATCATCAGTCAAGAACCGGATCATCTTCGCAATTTCGGCTGATATATATATATATATATATCAGGAGTAGCTGTGTGGTAAGTAGCTTGCTAACCAACCACATGGTTCCCCCCTCACTCCCACTGCGTGGCACCTTGGGCAATTGTCTTCTATAGCCTCGGGCCAACCAAAGCCCTGTGAGTGGATTTGGTAGACGGAAACTGAAAGAAGACAGCCGGATATACATGTGTGTGTGTGCGTGTGTGTGCGTGCGTGTGTGTGTGTGCGTGTGCGTACGTGTGTGTGTGTGTTTGTGTGTGTGTGTGTGTGTGTGTGTGTGTGTGTGTGTGTGTATCTTTGTTTGTCCTCCCTTCCATCGCTTGACAACCGATGTTGGTATGTTTACGTCCCCGTAACTTAGCGATTCGGCAAAAGATAACGATAGAATAAGTTCTAGGCTTACAAAGAATAAGTCTTACGGTCGGTTTGTTCGAGCAAAATGGTGATGTTCCAGCAAGGCCGCAGTCAAATAACTGAAACGAACAAAAGAATAAAAGAATATATATATATATATATATATGTATATATAAGCGTTAAGAACAGTGATGAACTTCCAACAAAACAACGAAATGCAAACATAGCCAACATGATATACTTGTTTTGGGTAGAGAATATTACTATACAGTTTAGAGGCCAGATGCTCTGCAGATGTGAACGATTCATTCCGCATAAATTCTCTTTCAACTTTTAAAAAAATTTGAAAGATTATTTTTGTGGCCACGGCTTCAAAATAAACACCTTCTCTGTCTAAATAATAAATTCGCATATGTACCTATAGTTAATTCTTTTATTTTTTTTTTTACTTGTTTCAGTCATTTAGCTGAGGCCATGCTGAAGCACTGCCCTAAAGCGGTTTTGTGGAAGAAATCGAAACCAGGACTTATTCTTTGTAAACCTAGTACTTGCTCTATCGGTCTCTTTTGTCGTAACTGCTAAGTTACGGGGACGCAAAGACACCAACATCGGTTGTCAAGCGATGGTGGGAGAGAGACAGACAGACACACACACACATACATATATATATATATTTATTCCCGTTTTCGTTTTCGTTTCGTCTTGTTCCACGTCTCTGTCCTTCTGTTGTAACAAAATGGCTTTCCCGTTTTCGTTTCTGTTGATTTTTACGTCTTCTTGTGGTGTCCTGTACGTATATATATATTTATATATGCATGTATATATACATGTAGATGTCGGTACGTACATATATGTTTGTATGTATGCATATATTATTTATTACAATATATATATATATATATATATATATATATATATATTATATATTATATATATATATATACGACGTGTTTCTTTTACTTCCGTCTACCAAATCCACTCAGAAGGCTTTGGTCGGTCCGACGACATAGTGAAAGACACTTGCCCAAGGTGCCATGCAGTGTGACTGAACCCGGAACCATGTGGTTGAGAAACAAGCTCCTTACCACACAGCCACGCCTACGTCTATCGCAGCCACGTCTAAGCAGTAGTCTCCAAAATTTGAGAATCGGATATGTACTTTGCAAAATATATGTGAGTGAAACAGCAAAAGTATGCAAAAGTTTACTGAAATTAAGCATACAGTATTTCACCATCGTTGTTATCCAAATTCCATTGACGGCGCTTTGTTTCATTACTAAAAAAAAACCCATTTCCTTCTGTATAGAAAGAATTCAGAAAGATAACACGCGCTAGCGCACACACCTACACACACAGACGCACTCTCTCTCTCTCCCCCCTCTCTCTTTCTTTCTTTCTTTCTCACACACACACACTCTCTCTCTCTCTCTTTCACACACACACACACATACACATCCACACCCACACACACGCACGCACACACATACACACATCTTTATTTGGTTAAAATATGACAGTGTTCCGTATAAAAAAAATAATGCCATCGGTTAGTTTGAATCTGTCGCATAACTTCTTTCTTTTCAATAGAAACCTGACATTCTACTTCAGCAATTTTCGCTAATTTCCTTGTTTACAATTTAGTTTCTTTTAGCTCTTTAATACTCTTTAATCCGCGTGTTTTCGTATTTTTTTTATTCAGTGCCATTACCATACTAGTCTTAACAGTATGTACCTAATGAAGGATGGCACCATTATTACTACCTACAATAGATAAGCGTTGTTGAGAGACCTATATATATATATTTTAATTAAATGTATTCAGAAAAGTGACGACAGAAGTAAACCACCCACTCGAGTAAGAAAAAAGCTAATCTATAGCAGAAAGCATCCCAAGAAAGTTTAGTAGGTCTTGCTTGTATAGGGACGAAATGGAGGTAAATGGGTGAGTGGCTCTATTACTTGACCTACATAAAATAACAGTCAAATCTTCCTCAAATTACACCACCCAAGAGTCTTTTTAATACAGTCCAACATTCTTTGTGTGTAGAAAAGAAAAACAGATTATCAAGATAGAGCACCGTTGACGATGGGTCTTTTCAGCCAGAGTTTACTGAAAGATCTAAACAACAATCTGTATGAAACGAGAATTTTTTTTTTAAGAAGCATTCTACTTTAGATATAAACATGGTGTCTATAAGCAATATGTTATGTGGTCGGAAGCTCTACCTTTTTACACCAAGAACGCTTATACACAATATATCCCTTTTTGTACACGGAAATATTCGGACAAGTGTACTCAGCTTTGATCTTGCTTGTTATAGGACACAACGTTTCCGCCGCTGTAACTTCTGGCCTTTTTCAGATGTTTGTCCATTTGGTAAACCTTCTTGGAATTTTTAACCAAATCCATTATTATCTCAACAAGATATGATATTGCTCCCTTGAGATATCCATATATGAGATGTATTCTTCTATTAATTATTCTATATGTGATGTCCCTTGTTCAACGTAGCTAGATCCGGACTGTGCGCTTGATGCGATATCAGTTCAATCCCTCAAGTTCCTGGAGCTTATTTCTGGTCGTTCGAGCAGTATAATGCCTTGCGTTGTCTTACTGCAGAAGGGCTCGCTTTCTGTTAACCAATGCCGAGTATTTTTACCGCACAATGGCATACATATGCTCCAGTTGTTCGGAGTACAGGTTGGCATCGATGGCAGGACAGTCCTGAACTCGAAGTAATTTATCCTCTCATAATTCCACCAGATGCAAGCATCACCATGTGTTCGAAACGCCCATGTTTGACGACAATTTTCGTAAGTTGACCCTTGCTTAACTATTGTTTATGCACGTTTGCAGAAAATATTTCCATTGGATTATTTACTTGTTCCGATTCATGACTCACTCCCTATACGAACTTCATTAACCATCTATAGGTGGAAGTTTCAATGAAGGAGATCTTCGCCTCGAAGAACAAGAACTGGTATCAGCGTGGAATCAGAGAACTGCCAGACAGGTGGCTTCAGACGGTACAACACTTGACGAATAAAGCAAATAAGTTAACACAATATTGATTCCAAATTTTGGCAAAAGGCCAACAATTTCAGGAGAGGGTGTAAGTTAATTGATTGATTGATTGATTGATTGATTGATTCTAGTTTCAGCTCACGAGCTGTGGCCATGCTGGGGCACCGCCATTTGAAAGAGTGGTGAAAGAAGTACAGCAGGGATCACCACCCCCTGCCGGAGCCTCGTGGAGCTTTTAGGTGTTTTCGCTCAATAAACACACACAACGCCCGGTCCGGGAATCGAAACCGCGATCCTCCGACCGCGAGTCCGCTGCCCTAACCACTGGGCCATTACATCGAAATTTTTGGAAACCATGGATGTTTCTTCCTTATATCCCAATACAGACCACGATGAAGGGGTCGAAGCATGCATAGATGCCTTTGAAAAGCGGTCAAACAAAAGTATTCCATCAAATTTTCTCTGTAGTCTATTGAGGTCTGTGTTACAAAGTAACATAATGAAGTTTAGACAAAAGTTTTACCACCAGACGAAGAGTTGCGCCGTGGGTAACCCCATTGCAGTTAATTTCGCTAACATCTTCATGACGAAATTCGAGACACAGTTATTGAAGACATTCAAGCCTCTTCTTGGTCATGAACCAATGCTCTGGTTACGATTCATTGATGACGTCATTTTTGTCTGGAAAGGATCACAGGATAGGTTAATGGACTCCTTGCATTTCTGTAGCTGTTATGCTAAAAACTATGGCTTTAAGTCCAACATAAAATTTACGTCTAGTTTTTGAAAAACTAGCGTTGAATTTTTGGACACAAAAGTTGAGTTTTCTGGAGGCAGAATAGTGACAGAGTTATTTTGCAAGCCTACGTCACCCCACATTTATCTCCCCCACCGCTCCGATCATCCACATCATATTACTCGGTCAAATCCGAAATTCCAGTTTCTGAGGATAAAACGGATTTGTACTGACATAAGGGATTACTGGAAACATGCAAATGCTTTTGTACATCATTATGTCAAATGCGGTTACAGTGAATCACGACTAAAGGAAATAGCAAACGAAATAGCTAAGATTAACAAAGATAGTCAAACCTTCACGCATAATTTTAGCAAACACTATACAACAGATAACAAAATTCCTTTAGTGATTAAATGGCACCGAAATTTCGCCGGCATTTCAAAAGTATTGCATGAAAATTACCTGCATGTAGTGAAAAAATATTCTCGTTTCAAACAGATATTTCCACAGCCGCCTATTGTAGCCTTTAGACGGAATAAGAATCTAAGAGAATTATTGACCTCTATTTCTGACTCCAAGAAAACGAACATTGGAGTATCTGCACGGTGTACCTTGAAAAACAGCCGCAAGAGAGGTAAGCCTTGTTCGTTGTGCAACAACATGAGTCAAGTGAATTCCATCGGGTATCATAACAGAAATGTTATGATTTATACAGAAAGTGGGACATAAAGAGTTTCCTATTTGGTGTACGCGGCAGAATGCACGAAACACAACTTGATTTATGTCGATTGTATAACAGAACAATTAAACAAAGGATTTAATGGGCACAGATTCGACGTCAGGCACATTAACAGGAGTTCGACAGAACTTGCCGAAGAGTTCCTTTCAAACGGGCAATTATGAAAGACTTGAAAGTGCATATTCTCAGAAAATGTTCTGAATCTGCTTCACTTTCACTTCTCAGGATTCATAAGGAGAAGTATGTTTGCGGGTTATTAACATCACGCCCTGGAGGAATGAATAAAATGACAGCAGAATATCATTAAATTTATACAATACTGTTTGATTTAAGTATTCTTCTTTTTCCTTTTCTTTCCTCTTTTTTCTGTCTCTTAATTTTCTGTCTTTATCTTTTCGCCTGTTATAAAATTGAAACTTGAAGACTGATGATGTCATTCCATCAACGTGTGGACGCTGATTGCTCTCGTTCATACTTTAAATTTAAATTTCTATAATTTTGAATTTTTATCACTTTTTTTTTTTAAATTAAACTTGACAAAGACAGACTTACTGCCGAAATATCGTTCAACCAATAAAATATCTATTATAATCGCAGCGAGCTCTTCGTCTCAACTGTTTACCTTTGTGATGAGTTACGTCAATCTTTTTAAAATATAGTAATAATAATAATAATAATAATAATAATAATAATAATAATAATAATAATAATAATAATAATAATAACAATAATACTGACGGCAGGAATGACTTTGACCATAGGCCTGCTGTTTCAGGTTTAATTTGATGCTAAACAGCAAGGTAGTTTTAGATACACTTTGTCAGAAATATAAGGGTTGACACGAACGTTTGTGAACAATCGTCTGCTCGCTCAGATCTGACTCTGATCTACGAAAGTGTTAATACTTATCGTATACATTCACGAGAATATATTCATTACATGGTTCTTTTGTAATGGTTTGCCCATAGAAAAAATATGCCTGCAGATATTTACCTTGAAAATCTAAACTGTTGTTATAATATTTCATCATTTTCTAACCTTACTCCCAATACTTAAGTTCAGTACTTGATAGCTGACTGGTTTTTCTATTCTATTCCTTATTGAAGAAAATTCTACTTTCCTTGGTAAGAACATTATAAAGTTGCTTATACATTTCTATAAGATTCCTTTTCTATGTTAAAGGTAAATATTTATTTCTTCGCGTCCTGTCATATTCTTAAATATTGCCAAAGGTTCTTGAAAATCTATTTTTATTATACTCCAACAGCAACATGTCACAACGAGTTAAATCTTTTCCATATACTCTAATGAAACGTGTGTGGAGGTGCGTGGCTTAATGGTTAGGGTATTGAACTCATGATCGTAAGGTTGTGGTTTCGATTCCTAGACCAGGCATTGCCTTGTGTTCTTGAGCAAAACACTCCATTTCACTTTGCTCCAGTCCACTCGGCTGGCAAAAATGAGTAATCCTGCGACGAACCGGCATCCCGTCCAGGTGGGGAATTTCTACACCACTGAAACCGGCCCTTATGAGCCTGGCATGGCTCGAAGTAACATTACTTAATGAAATGTGTGTGTGTGCGTGTGTATTTGGGTGTATGTGTGTGTGTGCGTGCGTGCAATATCTTTATGAGAGCATATTCTAGAACGGAGCGGAATCAAAGATGTGCTACAGAATACCGAAAGTGCAAATTCTGCTGAGTCAGACATGTCACAAATTTCACAGACAACTGATGGGTGCGTGCTGTTCCCGAGTAGTATCCAAAAGATCAGGAAAAGTGATTCCTATTTCTTTATTACCCACAAGGGGCTAAACATAGAAGAGACAAAGACAGACATAGGTATTAAGTCGATTACATCGACCCCAGTGCGTAACTGGTACTTAACTTATCGACCCCGAAAGGATGAAAGGCAAAGTCGACCTCGGCGGAATTTGAACTCACAACGTAACGACAGACGAATTACGGCTACGCATTTCGCCCGGCGTGCTAATGTTTCTGCCAGCTCGCCGCCTTTATCAGGAAAAGTGATTCTGAAGTAATCTCCACGACGACGGGAAGACGAATTAGTTAAGTGATTTGGAACAAGATGAAAAAGAATAGCGCAGACGACAAAGACATCGAAGCGCATTGTGAGCAGCGATGTCTAACAACATCTGACGGCCTGGCTTTTACAGTAATACTGTGATATCTGCGTGTATGTATAAGCGTCTAGATAAATGTCTAGACAGAAATAGATATGGACAAAGACATGTGTGTGTTTGTGTGAGTGTGTATGTGTGTGTGTGGGAGGGGTTGAGTTTGACTTTGTGTGTCTTTGTGTCTGTGCTTGTCTCCCTCCTATCGCCGCTTGACAACCAGTGTTGGTGTGTTTACGTCCTCATAACATAGCAGTTCGGTCAAAGAAACTGACAGAATAAGTACCAATCTAAAACAAAGGAAAGTTCTTGGGTTGATTCATTCGACTAAAAGAATTCTTCAAGGTGGTGCCCCAGCTTGGCCACAATCTAATGACCGAAACAAGTAAAAGATAGAAGAAATTTCATGTTCATATATATATATTGATTCTATGGTGTAATGGTGAGTAGACTGGACCCTGAATCCAACGAAGCCAGTTCGTGTCTCGGTAGGACCTTACCGCTTTACTCTTCAAGGCACAGGCGCGGCTGTGTGGTAAGAATTTTATTTCCCAACCATATGGTTCCGAGTTCAGTCCCACTGCGAGATGCCTTGTGCAAGAGTCTTGTAGTATAGCTTCGAGACGGCAAAAGTCTTACAACAGGATTTGGTAAAGTGAAACTAAAGAAAACGCGTCGTATATATATATATATATATATTATATATATATTGAGGGTTCTTTCTGTTCGTGTTCCCCCCCACCACCACCACCACTGCTTGACAACCGGTTTTAGTGCCTTTCGGCGAGAGAGACCGACACAATAAACACTAGGCTTTATTAGGCTTTAAAAAAGTCTTGGGTCGATTTGTTTGACTAAAAAACCTTCAAGGCGGTGCCCCAGCATGGCCGCAGTGAAATGACTGAAACAAATAAAAGGTAAAAATCTGAATGACCATATACATATATATATATATATATATATATATATATATATATATATTGGGTCATCCCATAAATAATGCAGTTCTTTAATACTTCTTTCATTTTTCTAAATTTAGATAAACAAAGATCCATTTTAATCTAAAATATACTCTCCCTCATTTTCTACAATGCTCTTCTATCAATCTGGTAGACTAGCAAGGCCGATCTTCCAAAATTCACTTGTCCCTGACGAAAAATACTCTTCCTGTTCCATTCCGACCTCGTCTACAGAATTCATATTTTTTCCGTCCAAATGATTTTGAAGACTGCGGAATAAATGATAATCAGATGGGGTAATGTCAGGCGAATATGGTGGGTGCGGCATCGCTTCCTCTTCAAAGTGCTTCATATCGCACCAATAGACAAGAACAATTTGCGTTGGTGAAGACCTTTAGTTTTGGGTGCCAGTGTTTCTCCTTCCCCTACTAACTGTCTTCGGCGCTTGACATTTCTACAGAGAACTCATTTCTCATCACTAGTCACTATTCGTTCCAAAAAAAGGTTCATTTCTTGAGACATGACAGCAAAGAATAGCACACGTTTACTCTCTGCGCGCGATTAGACACGGAAATTTATGGGGAACCCATTGACCCAATTTGCTGACTTTTCCGATGGCATGCAGGTGGCGATGAATGGCTGAATGACCGAACCCAAGCTTCTCTGCTACTTCCTCAATAGTTACGATGGGATTTTGTTCCACAAGGGTTTGCAGGGCGTCCTCGTCGAGCTCTGCAGAACTTTCAGAACGTAGCTCGTCTTCTAGACTGTAGTTTCCGGTTCAGAATTTTTAGAACCACAGTCGACACTGGCTTACGCTTATTATCCGATCCCCATTTACTGCATTAATATTCACCATACTTTCCGTTGCGTTGTTGCCTTTATTGAATTCATAAAGCAAGCTATGTCGAATATTCTCCTTTGTCACTTCCATTATACCTTTGAAAGAAATAACTGTTAAAATCGAACTGCACTCTTCAAAATTTGCACTAAGAATAAGGAGGTAAAATTACTACTTGACTTTATACCAAGTTGATACAAGTAGTTTATCCTGTCCCATCCGTCTTTTAGTTCATGCAATTGAAAAAAAGACCGCATTATTTATAAAATACCCCAATATATATATATATACACACACACACAAACACGCACATATATACACACACATATATATATATATCTACATATCTGTGTATGCATGTATGTATGTATGTATGTATGTATATGTGTATGTATGTATGTATGTATGTATGTGTGTATGTATGTGTATGTATGTATGTATGTATGTATGTATGTATGTATGTATGTATGCTTTATATGTATGTATAATATGAAGACATAATACCATGCATAATTTGGACATGTTTCAATCGAAGAATTTCGTGGGAAAAAGAATTAAGACAACAAATTTAATGTGAAATGCTGGTGAAATTGGAACATGCATCAAGATGTACCAAAAATTAAGTGGATTGATACGGGAGGAAATTGTAATATACGGAAGAAAATAAGTGAAAAAACAAACATAAAATTGATATGTAGATCTTGCAAGTTTACAAGCATAGTAATACATTGCTTTTCAATTATTATGCAATAATAATAATAATAATAATAATAATAATAATGATAATAATAATGATAATAATAATAATAATAATAATAATAATAATAATAATAATAATAATAATAATAATAATATTAAAAATAATTTGACTAAAAGGAAACTGACAAATTATATATATGTATATATATAATATATATATATAATATATATATATATATATATATATAATGTTATATATATATATATATATATATATGTATATAATATATATATATATATATATATATATATATATAAATATATGAGTTTGTGTTTGTGGGGTGGGGTGTGCGTGTGTATGTATATATATATATATAATATATATATATATATATACATATATAAACATATAAATGTATATTTAGTTATGTATATATGTAATATATATATATATATGTTGTGTTTCTGTGTGTGTATTTATACAAATATATATAATATACATGCTCATCTGTGTGTGTATATATGTATATGTGTATATGTGTATGCCCGTATATATGCATGTACAATCAAACATGTCAAAGTATAATGTAGTGCGATGGAAAAGTTGGTTAATCAAATATTATGATGGATCAATATTTTCATTTAAAAAATCTTAAAATGCAGAAAATATACTTTCGATATTTTTTTTCGTGAAGCCCTATTACGTTTCAACACCACAGCATGTATATGTATGTGTGCATGCATGCGTGAGTGCGCTCGTGTGTGCACATATATATATACATATATATATATATACATATATATATATATATATTACATATATATAATATATATATATATATATATATATATATATATATGAATATATATAAATGTATGTATTACATATGAATATATATGCATATATATGTGTGTGTATATATGTGTATATAAATAATTATTTGCATGTATACATATATATATATATACATATATATATACACTAATATTCATATATGCATATATAGTCATAGATCTATATACCCGTGTATGTATACGTGAATGTGTATCCGTGTGTATGTATGTATGTACGTATATATGTATATATATATGTATGTATGTATGTATGTTCATATGTGTGTATGCGTGTGTGTGTGTGTGAACGTGCATTAGTGATAATCTATTCATCACACACATATTAATGTAGAAGGGGTGTGTATGTGAAATGGGGGTACGTTTGGATATCTGTTATCTGTCTTCCTGATCTCGAGTAGCGGGTCACGATTTCGTTTTATCAATCGCAATACAAGTTTAAAAGTACTTTCTTCACCTTAAAACTCCAGGTCAAAATCTATGTTCCCCCTTTAACAGATGTTCACTTCCTGTCGTCGTTCTTACACCAAGACATTTGAGACGTTTGGTTCAGGTTTTAGAAACTTGTCATTGTTTATTACTGCCGTCTTCGCCGTCGTCATAACCGTCACAGCCGCCATCGCTCACCCTCCCCCCCGCCGCCACCACCACCACCGCTGCTGCTAATGATGATGATGGTGATATTGATGATGATGATGATGATGATGATGATGACGAGGAGGAGGAGGAGGAGGAAGAGGAAGCTAGTGTTGGGGTAATGCAAACGGTGGCGGCAGCAGCGCAAGTGGTTGCGAGCAGGGACGTCCCGCTGGCGACGGTGGCAGCGACGACGACGACACTGATGACGACGACGACGACGACGACGATGTTGA
>NC_043005.1:43018652-43031152 GCF_006345805.1 Octopus sinensis
TTGTACAGGTTCTGTTGAGATGAAATTACTCTGCTGCTTGGGTGGGGGGGTTCAGTGGAATGATAATTTGAATTGTAGGGTGAGTTTTGATGGAGATATGCTGTTGAGAATTTTTCATATGTTAAATTTAGTATTTTATGTTTTTGCAAATAAATGTGTATTTTTAAGAGTCAGTTTAAAAACACCCACACATACACACACACACACACACACACACACACACACACACACACACTCACACTCACACGTGATCCCATAAATGGAAAATTCGATCGTCACTAAATGTGACTAAGGGTGCCAAGACACTTATATTACTAGAAATAAGGGTTAAGATACTCTTAATATTGTAGGAAGCGAGCAAATGTATACACACATGCTGACAGGGGTTGTAACCACCCTATCATCGACTCGAGAATCATTCAGGCTAAACATTTAGTTTCGCCTATGATGTATGTGTGTGTGTGTGTGTGGTGTGTGAGTGTGTGGTGGAGAAGGTTGAAAAGAAACCCACGAGTTGATATGTATAAAATAAAAGTAAGTTAAGGTAGAAAATGCTAAAGTAATTTTATCATAAAAACATTCTAGTACCGGTTAAAATTATTTTAGTATTTTCTACCTTGACTTTTTTCCTTATAAATATATATATATACATAGTTAATCCAAACATGAAAACACAAAGAGAAAACACAGCAACGCGAGGACGTGAAACAAGTAAAGTGTTATTGGACGCTCAGGAAAGGAAAGAAAGAAGGAGGATTTAACGTTTCGAGCGGAGCTCTTCGTCAGAAACATGTTGGTCATTCTCCCATTTCATAGTCAGCCTCGACAGACTTCAGCTATGTCCCTTCCTATAATCTTGGGATATTTTTGTGTTTGTTAAATTATGTTCCATCTGATGATTACGGTCTTTTGAAATGAAGTGATGTTCTCATTCTTCTATTACAAAATGCGTTAGAAACAGCTGTAATAAGCTGACAATTATCCATCGTATGTTATTATTCATTTGATTATAATACACCAAGGAGAAATTACAACTTGTCGGACACCCTAGAGTATACCAACAACGTACAATTCAATGTAACGCGTGCTTTGGGACAGCTTCTAGGCGCGACATACTCATAGAGTTGGTTTTCTCTGTTTGATACTTATCAATCATAGGCTGGAACCAGAGATTTATCCAACCCTACCTGGTACATGTCCTTTCCCTCTGAATCCTTATTTTACCATGTATGTGTGTGTGTGTGCGTGTGTGTGTGTGTGCGTGTTTTTGTGTGTGCGTGTGTGTTTATTTCCCATCCACTTGACAATCAGCGATGGCTCGTTTACGCACCTGTAACTTAGAGGTTCGGCCAAAGAGACCGATAGAATAAGTATCTGACTTTAATCATTATTATGGATCAATTTGTTTGTGTGTGCGTGCGTGCGTGTGTGTGCGTGTGCGTGTGTGTGTGTGTGTGTGTATGTGTGTGTGTGTGTGTGTGTGTGTGTGTGTGTGTGTGTGTGTGTGTGTGTGTGTGTGTGCAGTTCAAATTTACAGAAAAGCAAAAGACGAAGTCAGGTGTAGGAGCAATAAACAAGTGTATTGGTTTGACGCTCGGGAAAAAAATGGATAAGTTTCTTACGTTTCGAGCCTACGCTTTTCGGCAAAAAGGAATAAGACGAAATAAACAGAGAGAGAATGAAAAACGTACGGGCGCAACCATTCACACTTTAAATTTTAAGGAAATTCATGCAAACATTTATGTCCCTGAAATTATGACTTTCTTTCGCATATGAATTATATAGCTAAGTTTATTCTTCCAAGAAACCAAAAATTCCAAGCGGTTAAACACATATCCTTGCGTTCCAATAATAATGGGTGTCAAACTAAAAATGTATTTTGAATATATTGTTTGACGACTCCTAACCATTGGTCCATAGACGTCTTCTTTCTCTCGTATTTTTCACGGATGTTAATCAGTCACTTGACTTCCACAACCAAGCATGTTTTTATTTTATTGTCCAAATACCAATGAAGCCAGCTGGAATTGAATTTCGTTGTGCTTGTTATTCTGAATATTCTACAAACATTTATTCTAAACAAACGCAGGCGAAGGAGTGGCTGTGTGGTAAGTAGCTTGCTTACCAATCATATGGTTCCGGGTTCATTCCCACTGCGTGGCACCTTGGTCTTCTACTATAGCCTCGGGCCGACTAAAGCCTTGTGAGTGGATTTGGCAGACAGAAACTGAAAGAAGCCTGTCGTATATATGTATATGTGTGTGTATGTATGTGTGTGTATATCTTTGTGTGTCTGTGTCCTCCCAACATTGCTTGACAACCGATGGTGGTGTGTTTATGTCCCCGTAACTTAGTGGTTCGGCAAAAGAGACCGATAGAATAAGTACTAGGCTTGCAAAGAATAAGTCCTGGGGTCTATTTGCTCGACTAAAAGCGATACTCCAGCATGGCCGCAGTCAAATGACTGAAACTAATAAAAGAGTAAACGACCTGATATCTTTTATCTGTTAGTTGTTTCAGCTATTAGACTGCGGCCATACTGGGATACCGCACTGAAGAATTTTTTTTTTTTTTGAAACCTGGTATTTATTCTGTCGGTCTTTCGCCGAACCGCTAGGTTACGGGCACGTAAATACACCATCACCAGAATCTTTTCTGTTTGGTTGTACCTCTAGAAAATTTAAAGTGTAGTGAAATTTTTTAATTTGGTGTATTGATGCAATTTTCCACGCTGAATCTCAGGGACTAATACACCTTTCCCAGAAAATTTTTGGAAAATCTTACAGAGGTTTAACGCTTGATCATTTTCACCCAGTCAGAAAACAGGAGTTGGAAGATATCATTTTGTAAGTGACTGCACGTGTTGTCAACTGTAAACAAATGAACACTTCATACCTCATGTGTTTTAAGCATTTAATAAGCGAAAAATAACCATGCGGGTAAGCAACTTGGTAACAGCTTTGGTTTGTTACTATGGAAACAAGCAATTATATGTCTATGGCTTTCGACTGGCTAAAATTACCCAAAATTTTAAATACTATTAACCATTTATTTATTGATTTATGGCGAAAATGAATTTCATCTCAATGATAGGCTTACAAAACTACATCATTACACCAAATATGAAATCAGTTGGAACAAAAATTGAAAAAAACTGAAAAGTGGAGCTAAACAGAAAAGATCCCATCACCGGTTTTCAAGCGGTGGTAGGGGACACAGACACAGAAACGCACACACACGCATGTATTTATGTACGACGGCAGTATTTCAGTTTCTGTCTAAAAACTACTCAAAAGGCTTCGGTCGGCCCGAATTTACAGCAGAAGACACTTGTCCAAGATGCCACGTAGTGAGACTGAATCCAAAACTATGTGACCGGGAAGCAAGCTTCTTACCAAACAGCCACGCCAGTATCTTTATTTATTATTTCTTTCCATTCTGACTCTATTCCAGATTGCCTCATGAATATTTAGTATCTCGAGGATATTTTCTCAAAGTGTGAAGTGATGTAACCAAGGTTTATAGTTTTTTTTTCCTTTTATTTATCCTACATTTGTTGTCAACTGATTCCTTGCACCTATTGTATAGAAGGTAATTGGTGAAAGCTTCTTGTTTCTGGATTGCATGGAATTAATTTCAAGGTGCAAAGTTATAAACTTTATGACTGCTTTATGACTGACTGTTAGTATTGCTTATTCTCTCTGTTGTCTTATTTTCACTTTAAGTGTGAACGTACCACCTTGTCAGTCTCTTTCTATTTTGTATTTTCTAATTTTCTTTAAGAAGAAATTTGTGACAATTTCATACCCCACCCTCTCTCTCTCTCTCTCTCTTCTCATATAAAGTTTTAACGATATTTGTATTTTTATCTTTGCAAACTTGAACTAGATACTTACTGAGCTATTTTTCCCAACCGGTGACATCACGCCTCTATGTCATATACTGACTAATAAATCTGGTTCTCATCAGATACTAATACCAACAGCCGCTGTGACTGATTGACATCCGTGAAAAATTCAGAAGAAAGGAGTCTTCTATGGACCAATGGTTAGGAGTCGTCAAACAAAATACTAAAAACATATTTTTAGTTTGACACCCAATATTATTGGAACGCAAGGATGTATGCCTAACCGCTTGGAATTTCGTTTCTTGGAAAAATAAACTTAGTCACGTAATTCATACGCGAAAGAAAGTTACGATATCAAGGACAATAAAAGTTTGTAAGAATTTCCTTATACTTAAAGTGTGAATGGCTGCGCATAAAACCGTTGGTGATTTTTTTCCTGCTTCTCTATCCGTTCTGGTTCAGAAACAGCTGACAACGCAAAGCAATGGAATCGCAAACACCAGGAAACATTTCGTTTGGTATTTGTGAGAATTCTCGTTCTTGCTAAAAATAAGACTCCTTATCTTCAAAGTCTTCTCTAATGTTTGGCATGACAGATTTGCAGCAAGTTCAAGTAAATGGGACCAGTTACACATCGTGCCAAGTACCACTTGCAATACTGCCTTCTTTGGTCTGGATCATCGCCATTAATAGCATGGACTAATCTTGGAACGTAACTTTTCCATTGACAATGCTTCAAAATGCGTTGGACAGACGATTTTGAAATACCTACCACTCGCTAGTTGCAGATTTTCTTGGACATTGGTGATACGTTTCCAGCACTCCTTCTTGTTTTCTGGCGGGGTCTTCCGGAACGCTTCTCGTGAACATTCTGAACAGTTCCATCGGCTTCAAACTTATCTCTAATTCGGGGGATGGTAAATCGCATTGGTGGATCTGTTTGAAACTCCATCCTTAACTGTCTTTGCACTTCAACTGCGTTTTCACACTTCCAGTAGCATTTTAGAATGAATTTCCTTTGTTCAAAGCTTACTGTGACTGCCATCATTAATTCCAGTGGGTTTCATCTGGAAAGAAAAAACATCAATTGAGTTATCAGCTGCTAAATTGCATATACATTTTTGGGGGACACCCTGTATAAATATATATATATATATATATACACACACACATACAGATATATATTTATACATGTATACGGCTCAGCAGATATTAATACCAACAGCCGTGGTTTTAAATCTAAACCACGGCTGTTGGTGATATCTTCCAGACTAGTATGGCATAATTTATATTTTCTTTTACAGTATGCAGTTTTAGAGGTATCAATTATCTCCCTTGTTAATATGATATTTAATAGATAACTCCTATTTCTGGGTAGCAAACGTGTAGCCGTTCACCAAGGATGTTATGTATTTACCGCAGGTCAAGGAGAGGATAGTGTTCCTCTTAATGCTGGTATTCTCCAACTTGCAGGATATGTAACTGTGCTTAACTAGTCTGAGTATTTCTTTTCCAGCTCTCTTTTTTGAGTAAGTCCAACTACTCTCGTTTCACGTGAACCAGCTGTAGACACAAAATACTTATTCAGGAATTTTTCACTTAATCTCATGGTGCTATCATGTATACACTCAACAGCTGTTGAGTGTACATGTGGTGTACTCCTTTCTCTTTTAACTGTTCTGTAAATGCTGAAGTGATACGATGTTGCACCAAAAGGCAGTCTGGACTGAATGTTTATACCTTTGCCACAGTTCGCTCCAACTAATATACATCCTGCCAATGCTACTATTGATACGGAAGTTACTGAGAGATTTATATCATTCTAGTACTGATATCTAAATTAGGGATTTCTTCAAGTGTTCAAGCTTGCATCATAAATGTTGGTGCTTATCATTGGTCCTGTGATAGCATTGCAGAATATAGTTTTAGTGGCCACAGACAGCTCTGATTTCCATATAAGACTATATGAACACACCATCATCCACACACCTATGTGCATGTGAAATTGTGTGTCTGTGAATGCTAGCAATGAACAACACATCATAAATGTATAAACGGTCAAATAGATACTGTATTGCCTATATGCATACACCCACACACACACACACACACACACATATATATATATATATATATATATATTATATATATATATATATATATTATATATAGTAGAATTTACAGAAAAACAAAAGGCGAATACAAATGTATGAACAACAAACAGGTGTATTAGTTTTACCCTCGGGAAAGTGAGATGGTATTTTACACTTCGAGCCTACACTCTTCAACAGAAAGAAATAAGAGAAAATTAACAGACAGGGAATTAAAAAAAATCTTGTGAATCTAGCGATGAAACATGGCGACTGGTTGGGGGGAAAAAGATGCGACAGGAGAGGAAGAAAAAGAGAGGAGATAATAAAGTACAGGTGATCTCAAAATGAAAGTGCGTGTTTATATGCGAGAATGTGTGTGTGTGTGCATAAGGGCTAGTGATTTGGGCGAGTGGATGTGAGTGTGTGTGTGCGTCTGTAATGTGTAGGTGTGTGGATGATGGTGTGTGGGTGTGCAGATGATGGTGTGTAGTGTGGGTGCTGGGAAGTGGTCAGTGGTAGTGTGTAGGTGGTGTGGGGGATGTGCAGTAGGTTGGGGATGTGTGGTCGGTGGGGATATGGGGTGAGGATATAGGATGAGGATGAGGTGGAGGTCTGGGGACTTGGGGTCGGGTAAGGAGGAGTAGAGTGTGTGGCGCGAGTGCAAGAAGTATCAATGGAGAAGGTGGATATCAATGAAGAGAGGCAGTAGGTTCCACATGAAGAGAGGAGAGGATGGGAGTCAGGTGAAGAAAGGAGGAAAGTTGAGTCCTTCTGGCACAAGGGAGCGAAGAGAGAAGATTAATTCCTGTTCACGGCGAAGGCGGTAGTCCGGATGGTCCCAGTGCAAAGACAATCCGAACACATACAGGTGTTGTAGTGAATGACTGGTAGAGCGGAAATGGCGCGAGACCGGGGAGTCTCGGAGGTGCTCCGCAAACCGGTCATCCAACCGGCGTCCCGTTTGACCGATGTACAAAGAAGAGCAGAAAGAACTGTAGATGCAGTAAATCACGTTGGTAGATGTGCAAGTAAAGGAGTTCGTGATATGATAGTGACGATGATGGGTGCCTGTGAGGATGGTGATGTTGTAGGAATAGGGGCATGTGCAACAGCGTGGGCGGGAGCTGAGGAACGAGACAGGTTGGGTGGTGGGTTTAGGGAAGAAACTGTGGACCAGGAGGTCACGCAGGTTGTGGGCTTCTTTGAAAGAGGGAAGTAGTAGGTTGGGGAAGAGTTGCGAGGTAGAGGGGTCGGACTGGAGCAGCTGAAAGGCTCGCAGAATATATATATATCAAGGTATGAGTGTATGCCGGTGTGTTTGTAGTGGATGGAGGTAGTGAGAACAGAGTCGTTTCACCCTTCCCCCTCTCTCTTCATTGTTACCCTCCCTCGTAACCCAACCCCTACACAATCCAACCCCACCTTCCCTATCCGTCCCATCCCCGGCCCATCCCCTACACCCATCCCACATACCCCACCATTGCTTTCCCCATTCTCGCCTCCCCCACATCCTAACACAACTACACCACACCACACACCACCACATCACACACCACCACACCACACAACACCACATCACATCACACCACCACGCACACACTAGCACTGACCACTTCCCAGCCCCACACCATTAACCACACACCTACACATACACTCGCACATGTCAAGGTCTCCAACCCTCTTACACATGCACATACATGCTCTCTTATACACACGCACATGCATCTTCATAAAGTAGTGGGATCACCTCTACTTTATTATCTCCCATTCCTCCTAGCCCTCCTGTGTGTCCCTTCTGCCCGGCATTTGCCATGATAGATCGCTAGCATTCTTTATTTTCTCTCCTTGTTTCTTTCTGTGTTCCTTTCTGTGGAAGAGCGTAGGCTCGAAACGTTACAGACTTTTTCACTTCCCGAGCGTTAAATTAATACATCTGTTTGTTTCTACACCACCTGTCGTCGTCTTCTGTTTTATAGTGAATTCTGCCGTATATATATATATATATATATTATATATATATATATATATTATATATATATATAATATATATTATATATATATATATATATGTACATATATACGTATGTGATAAGAACCATGGTTCCGGGTTCAGTTCTACTGCGTCTTTATCTATAGCCTCGGGCCGACCGAAACCTTGTGAGTGGATTTGGTAGGCGGAAACTGAAAGAAGTCGCTCGTATATTATACGTGTGTATATTCAGATACAAAAACACACACACATAGATATATACATACATTCATACATACATACATGCATACATACATACATACATACATACATACATACATACATACATACATACATACATACATACATACATACAGATACATATGTATATATACATATTGATAGAGAGACAGAGAGAGAGAGAGAGAGAGAGAGAGAGAGAGAGAGAGATGGAGAGAGAGATTTGGTCGTGTGTACATAAACACTTACATAGAGATAGAGAAGGAATACAAATAAATGTTCGACATGGCAAATAGATGGATGGATATGTTCCTCTCAGGAACATGTGTATCGATCTGAATTATCAATAATAATTCTGCTAAACAAGAAATGATTTGCATACAGCTTGGAAAATCACGGAATGTATAAAACAAGTATCCGACAAAACCCAGTAACACAATAACTCTTTCATCCTGACCGCCCTCTCTCTTTCTCTCTCATTTTCTTTCACTCTTTTTGTACGCGAATGCGTGCGTGCGTTCGTGCGTGCGTGCGTGCATGGGTCTCTGCATGTTTGAAGGGGTGCTGAAAAGTTTTGGCTTTAAGGGTGTCACGAAAGGCCAGGCTGGAGGCCCAACTTTTTGAGTTCTTTTACAAGGCTTAGAAAAGGTGAAGTAGCGCTGCAAAATATATGTGTAAATCTGAAAGGGAATAATGTTGAATTAAATCATAATTCACTGATTCTCCGGTATTTTCATTTACCCAAAGTCAGGTAGCTTTCAACCACCCGTTCGTATGTATGTGTGTGGTTATGCGTATGTGTTGAAGGTGGCGAGCTGGTTGAAACGTTAGCACGCCGGGCGAAATGCGTAGCCGTATTTCGTCTGCCGCTACGTTCTGAGTTCAAATTCCGCCGAAGTCGGCTTTGCCTGTCATCCTTTCGGGTTCGATAAATTAAGATAAATTCTGGATGCGTGTTTTTGGAGATGTAGATGAGATTTGGTTGACGTCATAACCAGTGTTAACATTTGCACAGAAATGAATGAAGCAGCCAATCTCAGAATATGTGTGACAGGTCAGCGTATCAATAAAGAGAATGGTAAATATGTCAAGTGGGATGGTGTATATACAGCTGGATGTTGTAAAAGAAGTCCACCTTTGGACATGGTGGAATTACTGTTATTAATCAAAACTGGGTCGATGAAACAGCCAGTCGGTTAGGTACTAGTTAGTAAATGATGGGACGTGAAATTTGGTCCCAGACATGGCTTTATATTAATGCAGTTTACAATTCGTTTCAGGGTGTATGTATTGTGTGTGTTCGGTACCTTGACGTACCGGAAGTACTTCCACTTAGAGTTACCACGCAATTTCTAAAGAGCTAGCAGCTGTTCTGTGTTGAAGTACTTCCTGGTTTCATAGCAAACCCAACCTTTGTTATAGTGTTTCGGCTCTCTGGAGAATGTGAATCGGAAACCATGTGATTGGGAAGCAAACTTCTTACCATACAGCCACGCCTGGACTTATATATATATATATGGTGAATCATCCGTTATGGGAGGAAGGACGTTGAATACAGTTGCATTTTCATAAGTTAGAAGTATTTGCTAGGGTGGGATGCACGCATACAAAAACAGGGATACACACACGCATGCGCGCACGCACGTACGCACACACACACACACACACACAACACACACACACGTGTGTGTGTGTTCGCGAATATATTGATAATATCTTTTATGAACTTAAAATTTATAAGTGATCACCGTTTATTGACTAAGCAAAGTAATCTAATATTGGGGCATATAAACCTTCGACGGAAAAAAGAGTAGGGGAAGCGGCTGACCTCCCCTGTTCGAAGGGTTATAATGGATACAGGTTCGTGTGTCATATAGCTAGCTAGAGGTGATGGCCTCTTGGACCTAATGAACGGCAGCTTTCGTCCTATATTTATGGACTGCTATATTAGCTTGGTGGTAACTATATATATATATATATATATTATAATATAATATATAATATATATATATATATATATATATATATATATTTATATATATATATATATATTATTATATATATATATATATATATTATATGTATATATATATAATATATATAATTCTAAGAGAGTTAGAGGTTGTGAATCCAACCAACTAAGGGATAATATCTATCCAATATATATATATGTGTGTTTGTATGTGTGTGTGTGTGTACATATATGTGCATTCCTCATTACGTACCTTTTCATTCCTACAAAACTACAATACCATTAAGCTAGATTGATTATTTAAATTCCACTATTATTTCTTTTTTGATAGTTTTATCTTCCCTCTGTTTATACTTTATCTAATAGGAATAGTATAAAACAGCTAATAATAATAATTGATTCCGTTGTATGCATATATATATATATATATATATATATATATATATATATATATATATATATAACGGGAAGGTTTATGAAAATAAAAAAGACGAAGGCAGGTGGAATACAAACAAACAATATATATATATATATTTAAATGTATGGTTATGTATTTATGTATATTTATGTATATATATATATGTGTGTGTGTGTGTGTGTGTGTGTGTGTGTGTGTGTGTGTGTGTGTGTGTGTGAGTGTGTGTGTAAAAGTGTTTATATATGTATGTATTTATATTTATAATTTAATCTTATGAACTTTCTAAACTCTCAGACGAAGACCAGAGGCACACCCAAGTACCTTAACCTTATCTACCAAATACTCCAGTTCACTGAAAGGATGGAAGTAAAGTGGGGTACTATGACCTCTTGGCTGAAACAGCTGTAAGAAACTATTCTACTTTCTATGTTCTATGTTATACATTTTAATAATTACTGGTATTTTTATATACGTAAAGCATAATCTGTTATACATGTATGTATATTGTTATAATTGTGTTCTTTTTTAAATAAATAAATAAATAGACATAATATAACATCTTGTTGATCTCAGAACTATTCATTAAGCATGGCTCTTATTAATTGTTCACTATTTCTCGAGCCTTTTCAGTAGTTATAATAGTTCAGAAATATTACCTGAATTCATGAGTGTGAATGATAGATAGATAGATAGATAGATAGATAGATAGATAGATAGATAGATAGATAGATAGATAGATAGATAGATAGATAGATAGATAGATAGACAGAGTGAGAGAGAAAGCGTGTTTGCATGTGTATATGCGTGTGTTTGAGCGTGTAGATATGAGTGTGTGCGCGCGTGCCTGTTTTGAAATTATATTTATAAGATAGTTAACTTACTGAGAACAAAAGATACATACACCCATACAACACACACATGTGTATATATGTATATATATATATACTTACATATACACACACATACGCGCACGCACACACACATACACACACACATACATATATATATGTATAAAAAATCTTCACAAACTCATACTCAGTTTCCCGTGACCGTTCGTCAGACAGTTGTGATCATACATGTGTTGGTATGTATGTATGCATATGTATGGCTATACATATTCGCATACATATATTTGTGTGTGTGTATATATATATATATAAATATATATATATATATATATATGTATATATCTCTGTCTATCTATCTACCTATATCATATGTAAATGTATATATGCATGTCAGTTTATATATATATTATATATATATATATATATATATATTATATATATATATATATATATATATATATATATATATATAGTTCACGGGCATATAGTGGTTAAGAGCGCGGGTCACTAACCCCAAGATTCCGAGTTCGATTCCAGGCAGTGAGCTGAATAATAATAATAATAATAATAATAATAATAATAATAATAATAATAATAATAATATAATAATAATAATAATAATAATAATAATAATAATAATAATAATAATATTAATAATAATAATAATACCAACGACAGCAACATCGAAAAATGCCTCAGGAATGAGAACCCAGGTTCGAAATTTCCTCAAGACACCTGATGATGGGTGGAGGGTACGTCAGCCGAAACGTGTGTGTGCTTGTGCGCTCGCGCGCGTGTGTGTGTGTGTGTCTGTGTGTGTAAGAGTTGCGAGAAAGAGTAGGAGAAATCCGGGATATGTGTTTCATAGTGAGTGGAACCTCAAATGTGGTAAAATTCAAGCGAAGTGTACACCATTGACTTCTCTTCAGGCCAAGGATATCTTGATTGGATTGATGGCTACATTGTCGCAAGGAGGTAGATATTAACGCAAAGGCGATTCAATCAGACTGTCATTCGATCAAATTCTGATTGAATCTTCTTTGTGTCAACATCTACCTCCTTGCAACAATGTAGCCATCAATCTAATCAAGATATCTTTGGCTTGAACAGTAG